>NW_020954639.1:15129340-15207638 GCF_900497805.2 Vombatus ursinus | reverse complement strand
TTGATCTTATTAAGTCTTTTGTGATTTCTTTTTCCTGTTTACCTTCTTATGCTTCTCTAGAGTCTTGTATTTGAAAGTCAGGTTTTCTGTTCAGCTCTAGTCTTTTTGTCAATTTCATTAAATGTCCATTTTCCCCCTGAATGATTATGTTCAGTTTTGCTTTTGATACTTCGTTGTAATCCTAGCACCTTTTCCTTTTATAATATCATATTCCTAGTCCTCCAAGCCTTAAATTGGAAGTGGATTAATTTTGTATGATCTTAATTTTTGCTCCATATTTTGATTGTTTTTTTTTTCTGCCTGCTTGCAATATTTTCTCCTTGACTGGGGGCTATGGAATTTGGCTGTAATATTCCTGGGAGTTTTCATTGTGGGATCTCTTTCAGGAAGTGATCAGTGAGTTCTTTAGATTTCTATTTTATTCTTCAGAATTAGGATATCAGGGCAGTTTTACTTGATAATTTTTTGAAAGATGATGTCTTGGTTCTTTTTTTTATCGTGACTTTCAGGTAGTCTAATAATTCTTAAATTATTTCTCCCTGACCAATTTTCCAAGTCAGTTATTTTTCCAAAGAGATATTTCACATTTTCTTCTATTTTTATTCTTTTGACTTTGTTTTATTGTTTCTTGATGTCTCATGGAGTCATTAGCTTCCACTTGTCCAAGCCTAATTTTCAAGGAATTATTTTCTTCAGTGACCTGTTGTACCTTTTTCAATTTGGCCAATTCTGCCTTTTAAGGAGTTCTTTTCAGTGGAATTTTGTGCCTCTTTACCATGTGGCCAATTTTGTTTTTTAAGGTATTATTTTCTTCAGTATCTTTCGTGCCTCTTTTACCAAGTTGTTGATTCTCTTTTCATAATTTTCTTGCATCACTCTAACTTCTTTTCCCAGTTTTTCACCTCCATCTCTTATTTGATTATGAAAATCTTTTTTGAGCTCTGTTAGGAATTCTTGTTGAGCTTGTGTCCAATTCATATTTTTCTTTAAGGCTTTGCTTATAGCTCTTTTGACATTGTCATCTTCTTTTGAGTTTGTGTCTTGATCTTCCCTATCACCATAGTAACTTTTATGGATAGATTCTTTTTTGTTGTTATTGTTTGCTCATTTTTCAAGTCTATTTCTTAACTTTTAATTTTATGTTAAAGTTCCCAGGATGGAGGGGCACTATTCCAAGCTTCGGGTTTTTTGTCAGTCTGGAAATTTTTGATTCTTCCCAGATGGTATGATCTAAAGAGTGGTGTGGTCACTGCTCTCCTGGCCTGTGCTCTGTCTATGAGCAACCTCAAGCACAGTTCTCTACCCTAGGGCTGTGATCAGGGACCCTGCTCCCTTGCAATCAAAAAGCACTAGTGTGCTAGTACTCCTCTTCACCCTAGAACTGTATTTGGGCAATTCAACAATGCCCTCAATCCAGCACCAGCAAAGAGTCCTCTGTAATATCTTTCTGACCAGTTGTCTAACTCCCTTACATCTGTGGGTTGAGATCTCCTGAAGCTGTGTTGTCATTGATGAAGCCACCTCCAAGGCCTGCTCCTGGAGTTGCTACAGCAGGCCTGTGCTGTTCTTCCAGATCTGACCACCACCCTCATGACTTTTCCTCCTGACTTCCTCAGTTGCCTTAGGCTAGAAAATTATCTCATCCCAACCTTTTATTGGCTCTGCCACTCCAAAATTCAATTCAATGCATTATTTTAAAGTTATTTGGAGGAGAATTTGGGAGTTTCTGCCTCAGGATGAGGAATATGAGTTTCTGCCTCTACTCTGCTATCTTGGCCCCCGTCCCAATAGTGAAGACTTCCTAGAAAAGAATTAAACCACTTAGAAGGTTACTCTGTCTGTTGAGTCACTAATTCATTTTGCAGAAAAGTCATCACATTACATCAGTCATATGTTTTCTCATCTGTTAAATAAGGAGGTGGCATAAAGTGACCTCTAAGGTCTCTTACAACTATTCAACGTAGATGTCTAATCACCACTTCACCTTTATGAAAACAAAGTCAGTAACCACAAAAAGCAGGCTGACTTTGGATATATCTTCAAGTCAACAAGAAGTTGGTGTTCTCTTAGACCATTACCACCTGTCCTCTTGTGCCTATGTCTTGCTTATATCCTTAACACATGACTATCTGACTTGATATTAATGATTTCTCTAAGATTTTGTATAAAATTCTGTTTACTACATTGAAGAAAGTCAAAAACTACATGATACTCTAATAATTATTCCTATAATACATTTTAGGAAAATTTCCACTCAAAAAGTTAACATTATAAGGTGTCAGCATGTAACAGTCTAATCCCCTCTCCTTTAAGCAGAATTCAAATTAGAGTCTACTGACTCCAATTCCAGTGCTCTTGGCACTATCTCACTCTGCCTCTTTTCATTATATTGGTATTACTTAGGCCCTATATGTACCAAATATTTTTATTTATGCCATAACTAAAGGAGGAGAGGATCTTTTGGGCTGTAATCCTCTCATTTAGTCTCAAAGAAAATGTGATAACTAATCCAGTTCTCAAGACTTTTCTTTTTCCTCAACCAGAGAGAGCCTGCTATGCTACAAAAGAGAAATGGTGTTCCCTTCTTCAACCTTGCTCCTAGTTTTCTCTACTTCACAGATGTTGGTCCTTATAAATGGCAGGTCCAGTCTTGTCATTCTCTAATTCATAAAGATTCAATAGTTGCCCAGTACTTACTGAATTAAGTTCATACTTCTTAGTCTACCTTTTAAGTCTCTCCACATGCTGGCCCAACTCAAATGTCTAGCGTTACTAGCTTCCAACTTCCCTAGACCATAGCCAGGGCAAATGCTATTCCTGAACAGCTATAACTTTCTTACCTCTCCTCCTTTGCTAATGCTTCATTTGCCTGAAACAGATTCCATCTCTGCTTCACCCCCTCCCAAACCACCACCACCACCTTTGCCATCTATACCTATTGAAATCCCAAATATTCTTCAAGACCAAAATCAGATACCATCTTCTTCACTAAACCTCCTTTCTCTATATAATTAGATCATCTTGGACTAAAGGATCTCCAAGTCTCTTCATTGCTAATATTCTATCATTATAGATATTAAAATATAGGGGGATTTCCCTCTGATTATCTTCTTAGCCATAAGTCCTTAATAACAGTCTTTTTTGTTTTCCTATCAGCATTGAGTCAACCCAAATAATAAGTATTTTGAAGTGGAGCCCATTATGTTTCAAATTACTCATCTCTGTCCTGTGTGACCTATCACATAAGCACTTTAGTAGAATTTGACACAAGTAAATAGAAATGGCAAAGGCATTAGTTTGGACCTTAACCTTGAGTGGTTTCAATGGAAGTCATATACAAAAACCACTTTTGAACTTTTCTGTTGCGATTTAAGCTATAAAATTCTTTCATCATGGCCTGTCTAATAGTAAAAGCCATAACCCTGCATGAGTCTGCCAAGGTAACCTTGAAGGGGAAGAAGCTTAATAATTGATAAAGCTTAGGGTTCAATTTTTGTGCCTGGTAAACAGAATTGTCTAGTATATAGTCCTTAAGAACTGACAAAAGGCTCTGCTTATTCTTGTTCTTACAATGGCTATAGCTTACTTCAGCACTTTAGGGATTTGTAATTTCCTCAGTGTGGGCACTTGCTCCATCAGTGCAGTGCAGGAGCAGCCCTTTCAACTTAGTCAAAAATCTTTGTTAGTTGTTATGGCTAAAAAATATTCATCCCCTGGTGGCTGACCTCTGATATTGAGCCTCTCTGACCATAACTATTGGACTAGGAGCTCTTTAAGAGTATGCATGATTTTGTGCCTTATTTTCTATCCCTAATACTTAGAACAGTGCCTGGTACACAGTAGATACTTAATAAGTGCTTATGGACTGTTTACTGAAAAAATTCCTTATCAGAATATAGACTTTAAACCCATATTGACCCAGCTCTTGAAACCTTTCCAACTTGGTAAGACCAAGTATGGTTTGATAGGGCTTGTGATCCAGAGGGATAGCTTTTGACAACACAGGGTCACCTCTATGGCACAATGAAATATCAGAGAAAAGATAAAAGCAGCTAGGTGATGCGGTGGGTAGAGCTCTGGACTTGGATTCAGAAAGACCTGGGTTGAAATCCTGATTCAGATATTTATTAGCTATGTGACCCTGGACAAGTGACTCAGCCTCCTTCAGCTTCAGTTTCCTCATCTGTAAAATAGGGATAACCAAAGTTGTTATGAGGATAAAAATGAAATAACATTAGTAAAGCACTGTGTAAATCTTAAATTGCTATATAAATGCTAGGTATCATTATTTTATCATTTAAGTAATATGTTCTGTCCCTCCAGGCTTCCACAAAAAAATGAGATGCCGCCTTTATGAAAATATGTTATTGAATCAAATCCCTGCCTCACCCCAGTGTTAGTTTGTTGGTTCCTATAGTTTTTTTTTCCAATTACTATAGACTTCACACCCAAACCCCAGCTACCTTGTTCACAGCACCATGCAGCCTCAATTTTCTCAAAAAAAAATGGAGGAGACAATCCCATGTAACCTTCCTCTTTTTACCTCAAAATAATTGTCGTTACATCTTCATCTCCTACTTCCCTGCTGAATCAGGGAATAAAGTAGCCCCTTTTTCCAAGACAGACCCCTCTAGATGTGCCTTTGATCCCATGGCCTCTTACCTCTTCTGAGACCTTGTTTAACCAATTATTTCTTTCTCTTGTGCCTTTAGTATATTCTTCTTCACTACATTCTCATCAACCAACAAATATGCTTAGGCTTTCCCTATCATTTTAGACATACGTGTTACATATGTACATATAATATGTGTATCTTCCATGATGCTTTATCCCCAAGCTATTGTTCTATTGCATACATTGCTTTTTTTTTTCATCAAACTTCTGGAAAGATTAATGTACGTGAGCTACTTGACTCCTCCACTTCTTGACCTACTACTCACTACTTAATATTTTGCATATTGGCTTCTGCCCCTGAAATTGGCTTCTTAAATGTCATCAGTGACCTAACTGTCAGATCCAAAGACTCTTCTTAGTCATTGTCTTCTTTGAGTTGTCTGCAAGATTTGACACATAATCGTATGCTTTCTTAAAACTCTTTTTTAACTTCCATAAAGCTACCATCCTAACTCTCTAACTACTTTGTTACTGGTTCCTTTTCTTTTATATGACCTCTGAATTTGGAGTTCAGTTGCCATTTGGGTTGTTTTTATTTGCATTATTTTAGTCATTGTGTATATTGTTCTCCTGGTTCTGCTTACTTTGCATCAGTTCAAATAGGGCTTCTAATGTTTCTCTGAATGGCCTTTACCTTTTATGCCTCCTAGACATTTTCACCTGTATACTCCATTTGTTTCTTAGACTCAACATGTCCAAAATGGGATTCCTTATCTTCCCTCCAAAAACTCTGCTTCTTTCTGTCCTGGTTTCTTTTAATGCTATCACTATTATCCCAGTTGTCTATGCCAGAAAACTCAAAATCATCTTTGATTCCTTCTTCTCCTTCACCCTGATCTAATCTTTGTGAAGTTTTTTTTCATTTCTTTCTTTGCATTGCCTTTTAAATATGCCCCCCTCCTTTATATTCCCACTGCCATCACTCTCATTCAGAGCTTTCGTATTTCTTGCCTGAACTTTGCAATAGCTTCCTAAGTCATTTCCCAACCTCTAGTCTCTTCTTTTCTAACCCTATCCACCACATATATCATTGCCAAAGTAATTGTTCCACAGCATCACTTTTATTATACCATTTCTACACACATTTATTAACCTTGGAAGGAAAATCCAAGTACTTAACCAGGCATTCAAGACTCTTGCTTTGGCCCCATTTTGCCTTTCAAGCTGATCTCTTATTATTGTCCATTGTGAAAAATGGGGAGGTATCCTGTTGTAGTGGAAGGAATCTTTTATTTGGCACCTAAAGACATGGAATCACAGTCTAGCTCTGCCATTTAGTACCTATGTGACCTTGGGGAGGTCACTTCACCTCTGGGCCTCAGTTTTCTCATCTATAAAATGAAGATGCATAACCTTAGATGTCTCTTCCAGTCCAAAATCTCTAATCCTGTGACTCCAAACTATGGCAAGTAAAAGATAAAAGACTGAAGAAACAAGGTTCAAGCTTCCAGGTACATTAATTTACTAAGCCAAATATGCCAATTGCTCAAGAAACAATGACTAGGCCTCCTCAACTTTGGCACTGGACCCCAAATACAAGAGAAGACTGATTTTTATGCATTAAAAACAATTGATCAAATAAGACCTATTAATTAAAAGAAAACAATTAACCAGGGTACAAAATTAGGCAACTTGATTGGAGGAAAGATTAGGGATGTTCCAAGTTGGGAGGGGGAAAGGGAACAGGTGCAATTCCCTAAAATAAAAAAAGAGGTATCTCACTTCCCCCATGTCTATATTCAGTCAATGGAACATAGAAATAATAACTGATTGATTAATACAAATTCAGTTTTCAAATTAGACATATGGATTGCTTGAGATGTATAATTGTGAGAAAACTCCTTGCATCAATATTTGGATCTGACTGTTTCTGGTTAGCATAATCTAAGTCCTTAAGCAGCAGGTAGAAGCGGTCCAGCTTCCCAGCCATGCAGGGCTAAATTTAAACAAAGCAATAAAGTTTTTTTTTACAATTGAATAAGGTTTTCTCACAAGACAGAAATTGGACTAGACCCATAATTGAATAGAAAGGGACATGAGCTAGCTCCCAAAATGAGTTACAACACAGAGTCAGAGTGGTTCATTCAATTCCCACCACCACTTGCTGTTTGAATCCACTCATAACCAAACTGTCGAATTCAGTATTTCACAAGCATGCCTTGGAGTGTTCTGCCTCCTTGCCTTTAATCATGCTACTTTTCTGCTTGTAATGCACACACATACACACACATGCACACACCCATGCACACATGCATGCACATACACAAGCATACACACACCTTTCAGACTTATTGAAATTCTACCCATCCTTTTTGGCTCAGCTAAAATGTTACCTCTTCCATAAAGCCTTTTCTGATCTTTACAGAGAGAAATGCTCTTACCCACCTCTGAACTCCAGAGTTCCACTTTTATGACATTTACCTTGAACAAGTACTTCAGATGTACAATTAACAGAGCTTAGAACTGAATTGGGGAAAGTGAGCAAGCTGGTTAACATTTGGAAAACTGTACAGCACTTTCAATGGTTTTTCTTTTCCCTAGTACACAAAAAATATTTCTAATACCCATAGTCTTCTGATGATGTTACATGGCTACAAATCATGAAATGCAATGCCATAGTCTCCAAAGAACCAAAATTGCAGGTCATCCAGAAGGCAATGGAGAGACTCATGTTGGGCATTGATAGGCTATAGTAGGCTATAACAGATGGTTAATTGCACAAAAGAAGTAACATCAAAAAATATCATTAAATAGCTGTATGACTGGAAAAGAAGTTAGGCCAATTTGATGGTGATAACCAATGAATAATCTGCAATGCCATATTGTGTCCACATCATGTTAAAAGATTTAATAGAAAGTGCACAGAACATTGGGTGGATGTCATTAACCTTAAGGGAGGAAAAGGAGACATGGATAAAAGTCAAATATGGTGAAGTTATTGTTTGTGATCTATGCCACTGGAAGGAGTACCCAAATAGATGAGATCACATATCCATTGTACACATGAACACAACCTTAGGGAAATTGAATTATCCTGCATTACTCACAACTATGCTACAAGGTGTAGTTAAGTTAGTTTTTCATTTAAATTTTTAAACTTTCAGAGAATTTATTTGGCATCAAAAGTGTCTGAGAGCACGGTGCTAGAAGTCATGGTTCAAGATAGAAAAAAAAAAAAACCTGGCCCCTGCCCAAAAAGAGTTTACAAAGTAAAAATTGGAGATGGTGGATACAATATTGAATCTGGAATCAGATGAGCTAAATTCAAATCTCACCTCTGATTCTCATTTATCTTCTTATTGTCTTAATCAAGTCACTAACCTCTCAGCCTCAGCTTTCTCGTCTATTATGTACTAGCTTTATGGTCTGTCCATACAACTGTGTATCATACTCTGAACAAAAAGATATTCTTCATCCACTTGTTTATTTGTTTCTATGTGGATTGTCAGACCAAATTCTCTTGAGGTGTTACCAATTTCATTTGGGAGATTCTGTGATATTCTAGGGTTAGATATAAGCTATCAACTTAATACCATCTGCTAATTAAAGAATTTGGAGTATTTTTCTATCTATAAGGAATCACTCTCCCAGTGGAACTTTGTGCTAGACATCTTCCATGGTAGCGGCAAACACTCTTGATAACTATCAATCTCCTTATCCTGTACTTCACTTGATATTGGTAATTGAATGATCATTGAAATAAGTTATCTCTAGTGTTCTCTCTGTCAAGGAATCTTGTATGATCTCAACTATATGCATGAAGGACCCCTTGCTAAATGAGAGTCATTTGCTTTGCTGCACCAAATTCTTTTTTTTTGTCAACAAACAATAAGCACAATAGGTTCTGTGTTAGACATGGGAAACAGAGAAGAAGGATACAAAAACAAATGAGATACTGGTCTCAGCCATCATAGATCTCATAATCTAGAAGGGGGATACAATGCCCATGATTATGAGGATTGAATGAAATAACCTATAAAACACTTTGTATCATAAAATGCTATATAAATGGTATCTTGTTATTATCATTATAAGTTACTTTAAAATGAAATATATCAGGGGGAGTATATGAGATTTGCGAAGTACTCTTCAAGACCCAAGGAAGGGAAGATAATTCCAATTTTGAGGTAAAATGGAGGGAAGAAAGACATCAAAGAAGACTTCATGAAGGAGGTAGAATGTGATATAAGTATTGGAGGATGGGAAGGATTTTAACAGGTAGCTATAGAAGATATTCCAAGTAGAAGGAACAGTGGGACCTTATATATAGGAGTGGGAAAGTAAGGAATGACAAGTAGTCCAATTTGACTACATGTCGGGGAGTAGTGTACAATAAGACTGGAAAGGTCTAGTAGTAGAACCATATTATGGAGTGCCTTAAATGCCAAGCTATAGAATTGAATTTTGTTCAGCTGAGAACAGAAAACCAGTGAAGAATTATGAACAAAGGAGCGATATGAATACATTTGTGTACATCTAACAGCATTATATTCAATATGGGATGGAGAGGAGCAAATATCAGAGGCAGAAAGACCAGTAAGGAGGCTATTTAAATATTTCAGGCAAGAAATAATGAAGACCTAGGGGTATTAGCAATAGAAACAAAGAGGAGGGGTCAGATGTAAGAAACATTTCAAAGGTAAAATCAATTGTACATGCCAACTGATTGGATGTGGGAGTTGAAGGAGAGAGATAAATCAAAGATAAATCTAAGGCTTCCTAGGATCATAGAATTTAGAGCTGGAAGGAACTTTGAGATATCTAGTCTAACTGCCTTCATTTTACATATGTGAAAAATAGAGACCTATAGAGGTTAAGGGACAGATATGGGTCATACAAATAGTAACTTGCAAAGCTAGAGTTCAAAACCAGGTCCTCTGACTCCAAATCCTTTTAAAAAGACTACTGAATAAATGCTGGTAGCATTTAAAAAGAGAGATATCAGAAAGTTGAGTAGGTTTGCAAGAAAAGATAAAAGTTCAGTTTTGGACATGGTGAATCTAATATTGTCATTAATGAAATTCCCTTCATCACACTGCAGCTGTCATCTTCTTGATTGAAAATTTATGAAAATGTCTATTTCTGGAGATGTCAAATGGCATTTCAACTTTGGATAATGGATTTAATTTTGATGCAATCTCCTTTGTCCTTGATCAGATCAAAATTCTATAAATTCTTGGAGTATAGTTTATGAAGCATTTAAGCATTGTCATGCCTCATCTTCATTCTAAAAGACTTTGAGATATCTGTATTTCTTTTGCATAAAAATTAGACTTCCATTTGTTGTTGTACTAAACATTCTATCTACAGAAGAGCTAGCAGCACTGTGGGGGGAAATAAAATGACGCTCTTAGATTAAGAATATTGTCATAGGAAAGGAATTTTACTATATTATGCACACATTAAATTTTCCAAAAATTGCTATTTAGTGCTCTTTTATTCACTAATATATGAACTAAGTGGCTAAAAATAATTTTCCAAGAGAAAACAGAAACCAGTAACTGACTGTTTTTTTAATGTATTATTATATATTATAGAATGAATATCTAAATGAAGAGGTTGATGCTAGAGTTATTGAATATGAAGATAATCGGCCTATCTTAGATATGTTTCTGGAGAAACCAATGGGTTTGCTTTCTCTACTTGATGAAGAAAGTCGATTCCCTAGGGCCACTGATCAGACACTTGTTGGTAAGTAAATTTTGCACAGTGAACTTTTAGTCAAATACCCTTTCCTTTCAACAATATCTTTCTTTAAAGTTCATTCTAGTTCTAAAATACTCTGGTTCTATATTACTATATTAAGTCATTAATTCCACATATTCTCAACAGTCAGATTTCTGACAACCTCGTTCATTCACAATATAGTGAACCTAGAAGTATGGAAATAGTTGATACAAAGTCCTTGCACTTGAATCTGCAAGGAATGGCCATGGCTACTTTCTTTTAAAAATACATATTACGTATTTATTTTTAACATTCTTTTTTCTTTTAATTTTGAGTTCTAAATTCTCATCCTCATTCCTATCCCTATTTTACCTTCCCTGAGAAGGCAAGCAATATATCAATTTTATATATATACAAAATATATTTCCATATTAGCTGTGTTACCCAAAAAAGCAAGAAAAATGAAGTGAGAAAATTAGACCTTAATTTGTACTCAGAGTTTATAAGTTCTTTCTCTGAATATGGATAGCATTTTTCATCATGAGTTCTTCAGAATTCTCTTGGATCATAGTCTTGATCGGAATAGTTAAGTCTTTCATGGTGGATCATTACAATATTGCTCTTACTATGTACAATGATCTCCTAGTTCTGCTCACCTTGGTTTGGATCAGTTCATATAAATCTTCCCAGGTTTTTCTGAAACTATCCTTCTCACCATTTCTTATAGCACAATAGTATTCCATCTTAATCATGTACCATAACTAGTTCAACCATTTCCCAATTGATGGCCATCCCCTCTATTTCCAATTTTTGCCACCACAAAAAAAAGTTACTAGAAATAGTTTTGTACGAATGCATCCTTTTCCCTTTTCTTTGATCTCTTTGGGATATAGACCTAGTACTGGTATTGCTCGTTCAAAGAGTATATGCAAAGTTTTATTAGCTCTTTAGGCATAGTTCCAAATTATTCTCCAGAATTGTTGGATCAGTTTACAACTCCACCAACAGTGCATTAGTGTACCTATTTTCCCATACCCTCTGGCATTACCATTTTCCTTTTCTGCCTTTTTAGCCATTCTTATAGGTGTGAGCTATTTTACTGGGTAGAGTTTAACTGCAGAGTTGTTTTAATGTGCATTTCTCTAATCAAGAGTGATTTGGTGCATTTTTCATGTGACTATTGATAGCTTTGATTAGTAGTGCATTAGTGTCCCTATTTTCCATATCCTCTCCAGCATTTGTCTTTTCTGACAAGTATGAAGTGGAAACACAGAGTTTTAATTTGCATTTCTCTAATAAATACTGATTTAGAGCATTTTTATGTAACTATAGGTAGTTCTGATTTCTTCCAAAAATTGCCTGTTAACATTCCTTTGACCACTTATCCATTGGGAAATGGCTTTTACTTTTATAAATTTAACTCAATTCTCTCTCTATATATATATATAAATGTGTCACTTATCAAAGAAACTTGCTGTATACATTTTTATTATTACTTCATTGTCTATAGCAAAATGTGGTTTCCCTGATTGTCTCTTTTAATTGGGTTTATTTTTGCTTTTGCTTTGTCTGAAATCATGATTTCTACTCCTGTCTTTTTTAGATTAGCTAAAGTATATTAGATTCTGCTCCTGCACCTTATTTTAACTCTGTGTGTGTCTTTCTGCTTCATGTGTTTCTCGTTAACAGCATACTTTTGTATCATGGTTTCTAATCCAGTCTGCTATCCACTTCCACTTTATGGGTGAATTCATTCCATTCACATTCTCAGTTATGATTACTAACTGTATATTTCCCTCCATTATATTTTTTGTTTATTCTCTTTCTTTTTTCCTTATCCCTCCTCAAAAGTCTGTTTTGCTTCTGACCACTGCTTCCCCTAATTTGCCCTCCCTTTTATCACCATCACCCACTTTATCTTATCCCTTTATCCCCTCTTATTTCCCTGTAGGGTAAGATAGATTTCTATACCCAACTGTGTGTGTGTGTTCCTCTCTACTATAAAAGCTCTTCCTTGTGTTCCTCTTTTATGTGAGATAATTTTCCCATTCTTCCTCTCCTTTTCCCCTTTTCTCAATATACCCCTGTTTCTCACTTCTTTTTTTGAGATCCTCCCAACATAATAGACTCACACTCATGCCCTCTATCTATGTAGAATCCTTCTAACTGACCTAATAATAATAAAGTTTTTAGGAGTTACATGAATCATCTTCCCATATAAGATTGTAAACAGTTTAATCTTATTAAATCTTTTATGATTTCTCTTTCCTGTTTACCTCTTTATGCTTCTCTTGGGTCTTGTATTTGAAAGTTGAATTTTCTAATCAGCTCTGGTCTTTTCATCAGGAATGCTTGAAAGTCCTCAATTTCAATAAATATCTATTTCTTCCCCTGAAGGATTATATTCCATTTTTCTGGATAGGTGATTCTTGGTTGTAATCCTAACTCCTTTGCCCTTCAGAATATCATAGTCCAAGCTCTCTGTTCTTTTAATATGGAAGTTGCTAAATCTTGTGTGATCTTGACTACGGCTCCACAATATTTGAATGGTTTCTTTTTGACTGGTTGCAATATTTTCTTCTTGAATGAGGAACTCTGGAATTTGGCTATAATATTCCTGGAAGTTTTCATTTGGGGATCTCTTCCAGGGGGTGATCAGTGGAGTCTTTCAATTTCCATTCTGCCCTCTGAATTTAAGATATCAGGGCAATTTTCCTTTATAATTTCTTGAAATAGGATGTCTAGATTCACTTTAATGATGCCTTTCAGGTAGTCTAATAGTTCTAAAATTATCTTTCTTTGATCTAATGTCCAGCTCAGTTCTTTTTCTGATTATATATTTCACATTTTCTTCTATGTTTTTCATTCTTTTGATTTTGTTTTATTGTTTCTTAATTACTCATGGAGTCAATAGTTCCGCTTGCCCAAATCTAATATTTAAGGAATTGTTTTCCTCAGTGAGTTTTTGTACTTTTTTTCCACTTAGCTTATTCTGCTTTTTAAGTTCTTTTCTTCAGTAATTTTTGTACTTCTTTTCCCACTAGGCTAATTCTGTTTTTTAAGATATTATTTTCTTCAGTATTTTTGTGCCTCTTTTACCAATCTATTAATTTTCTTTTTCATAATTTTCTTGCATCACTCACATTTCTTTTCTCAGTTTTGCCTCTACCACTGTTATCTCTTTATTTAATGCTCTCAGGAATTCTTGTTGGGTTTGTGTACACAAAACATTTTTCTTTGAAGCTGTTGTAGCTGTTTTCATGTTGTCTTCTGAATTATATTTTGGTCTTTCCTGTCTCTGTAGTAGCTTTTTATGGTCAAGTTATTTTTGTTGTTGTTATTTGCTTATTTTCTGGTCTATTTCTTGACCTTGAACTTTATATTAAAGTTGGGATCTGCTCACCTGGAGGTGGGGAGGCCCTGTACCAAGCTTGAGGGTTTTTCATGCTGCTATTTTCAGAGCCAGTTCTGTGGTCTCCAAGTTTTCAGCATTCCCAAGGTGGTATGATCCAGGGGGAGTTGTAGTCACTGCTTTTCTGGTCTGTGCTCTGGTCTATACCAGCAAAGTCCCAGGCTCCCATGCAGTTACAAGACTAATGTTCCTCTCTGACCTAGAACTGTGACTAGGGCTCCTGTTTTCTTGTGACCAATCATAAGCACTCCTCTCCACCCTTGAACTTCATCCTAGAACTGCATATGGGCAATAGAGGCACCAAACAGTGCCAGATCCTGCACCCAGTACTGTCAGCAAGGTTTCCCTTATAATTTCTTTCTGACCAGTTGTCAGATCCCCTTACCATCTCTGGGCTGAGAGCTCCTGAAGCTGCTGTTGATGTTGTTGTAGCTGCCTCCAAGGTCCATAGCCAGTTCTGCTGCTGCATGCCAGGCTGGCCCATACCCCAGTGCCATAGACCTCTTCTACCTACCTCCTAGACTTCCTCAGTCATGGGCTCAAAAAATGTCTCACCTTGACATTTTGTTGGCCCTGCCACTGCAGAATTCAATTTCATATGTTATTTTTAAGTTGTTTGGAGGGGAATGTTGGGAGAGTTCTTCTGGGTTGCTGTCTCTACTCCTCTAACTTGGCTCTACCTCCCCCCTACCCCCTGACTACCATGGTGACTTTTAATTGGGCCTTTCCTAGGTCCTGAGAATTTATCTAACCTAAAATTAGAAGCAATAAGAAAAGGGATACAGCACTGGTAGAAGCCAAAAAAATGCTGAAAATTGATAGCTAAGAGTGAAAGATGCCACTGGCAGCAGAATAATCCGTAAATACTTATTAAATGCTTACTATGTACCAGACACTGTGCTAAAAGCTAGGGATACAGAGAAGAAAAAGAATGGCATATTTTACAGTAACCTGGGGTCACTTAATGTAGATTCAAATAATCCTATGCAAGTCCATGGCCCATGAACGCATTATTGTATCATATATACCACAACATAATCAGACATATTCATAATGAAAACCATGGAACATTAAGAAAAGATTAAAGTATATTTAGCATACTCTGCTTAAGAGGTAGATGAAGTGTGAAATAAATTTTGAAAGCATTCCACCAAATGTGACTTCTTTTTAATTTCAGTGTTCAAAGAAAAAAGTTTTAGTTATCTTCTCAAAAAAAAAAAAAACCACTTGTGGATAATCTCCTTCCTTAATGATGCCAGTTAAGTGATGTTGGGGTAGACATATTTTGCTTCCATTCTACATGGTTAAAATCTAGTTGTTTTTCTCTGATCAACTTTTGATAGTACTTTTTGAAACATAATATTAATCATTATAACTCACATTTGCACAGCACTTTACAAAGGATTTCCCTCACAACAACCCTGTGAGGTAAGTAATACAGTTATTATTGTACCCATTTTACAGATGAGAAAGTTCCCATAGCTATTGGCAGTAGAGTCAGAATTTCAAGTAAGTTTTTTCTGACTCCAAGCCTGGTTCTTTCCCTTGAAGTCTCAGCTGGAACCTCCTGTGCTGTTCCTTTAGTTGGCTGTCTAATAAGACTGAATGTGAAAAGGAAAGGAGTATGCCTTCCCACTCAACTGAGGTTGGACAAAGGAACTCCTAGGCATTCACTTACTATAAGTAGAGCAGTTTCTTCTGGAGAGTATGCCAGTAGGTTCTTTGTATTGGTGTGTTTTTTATTTCAGTATTCTAGGGAATAAGTTTTAATTATCCTCTCAAAAAGCATCTCTCATGAATATCTCCTTCCTTAATTATGCTTCATGGCTGAGTACCATAGAAATTTTGCTAACCTCTTTCCCCAGTATGGTTTGAGGTTGTTTTTTGGGGGGGGGGGGGTTGCATCTACACCTCCACCCAACCTACACAAAAGTAAACAATAGATTTCTCAAGTTTCTAGGATAATATGAACCTTAAACTCCCTAAATATGGATAACACTTTACTAGTTAGTTTTTTTAAATAAAAATTCTGCAATCAATCATTATCAGCAGTATCTCACCTGGAATCTGTGGATTTGGATTCTTAATATTTTGATAATTATATTACAATGTAATTGGTTTCCTTTGAATTTTATTTTGTACATTTAAAACATTATTCTGGGGACAGCTAGGTGGTGTGCCCTGGAGTCAGGAGGACCTGGGTTCAAATCCAACCTCAGGCATTTGATAGCTGTCTGACCCTAGACAAGTCACTTAACCCTGATTGTCTCAAAAAAAAAATAAAACATCACTCTGAGAAAGGATATTGAGGCTTTACCAGACCATCAGAGAGGTCAAAAACTTAAAAATGGTTAAGAACCTTTGCTACAATTAAACACATAAAAAGAATTCTGGGCTTAAATCAGGAAACCTGGGATCAAATCACAGCTCCATTACTGTTTAGCTAGGTAACCATGTACAAATCAGTTTCCCCCTCTGTAAAATGAGGATACCTGCACTATCTACTTCACAGACTTATTGTGAAGAAAGCACTCTGTAACCTTTAAAGCACTATACAAATGCAAGTCATTTTTATTATGAAATCAAATTATGACCTTCGAAGAATTCAAATGAATTTTCCAGCATTTTCTGTAAGGAACAGCCATTGGACCAAATCTCTATGAAACTTAGAAGTCAAAGATCTCAAGTTCTGGCTTGTCACTTAATATCTAAAGAGAACTGTGTAGTTTTCCTGACTTTGGTTATTATTGTCATTGAATCATAGAATTTTATATATGAAAGAAAATTCCACAATCTAGAGAGGCAGTGTGGCATATGAGAAAGAGCCTTGAACTTGACCAGAGAGCCCCAGGCTTACATCCCCAAGAGCAACTCATTTGATCTTGCTTGACCTTAGTTTCCTCATCTGTAAAATGGACATAATAGTAACAACTTCACAGGTTTGTTGGGAGGAACAAATAAAATGATTAAGTAAAGTGCTTAGCATACCTTATTCTCCAAAGTTTTTGATCACACATTCCCTATCAGAAAAAAAAAATTTAAGCATGCTCCCCAAGCCATGAAATGATCTGGCGAATGGGGGACGGGTATGTTGGTGTTTTTTGGGAGAAATGTTCCCACTCATACCTGAGCAGTTGCTGCTTTGTACCTAGGTCTTGGGTTACTGAGTTACTCCATTATGTTACTGCATGAGAGGCCAACTCCAGGGCAGAAGTGGAGAGGTTGGAAACTTGAGCATTATGAGAAGGGGCAAAGTGGGGGAATGTTGGGCTATGATGAGTAAAAGGTAGGTGTGGTCATGTTGGAGACAATCCCCACAACTGGTTATTGAGGAGATGGTATGATGCAACTTATTTTCCCACCTTCCCACTGGTTATCTTCATGCCCCTTTGGGTGATGCCAGAGCCCCTACTTTGTAGACCACTGCCTTAAAGTGTTATATAAACATCAGCTATTATTATCTGAATGAGAATCCCCTCTTCAACTTCCCTGATAAGAATGCATCTAGCCCCTATCTGAAGACCTCTGGTGATGGAGAACTCATTACCTCCCACAGCAGCCCATTTTATGTTTGATTAGCTCTTGTTGGGAATGCTAATCATATATGGAGTTCAAATCTGCCTTACAGTGGCACCTATACCCCTTTCCCTATATCTATGGACGCCCTATGGGCCCTAATGGGCCCTAGGAGCACCAAGCAGCACAAATCTAATCTCTCCCTCTCTCTCTCTGACATTGACTATGTACCTTCTTTTTAATAAGTTCATGACTACATGACACAAACATATGAGCCCTGATGTGCAAGACAACGTGATGGGACCCATATTAAAACCCATGATGTATGTTTCCTACAGAAAAATTTGAAGATAATTTGAAGTCAAAGTACTTCTGGAGAGCCAAAAGACTGGAACTTACTTTTGGAATTCATCATTATGCAGGAAAGGTAAGACAATCTAAAAGTTAACCCCATGTTTTCTTTTTATTTGTCTCTACACAGAAAGAATAAAAATGAAAATATAAGCCAATAAACTTGAACCTTATAATGAAAAGGTTCATATCCCAGAACTTATGAACTTAATTTTTTAAAAAAGATATTTTCATAATTATATTTTAATACAATTTATTTCTTTGGTAATCCTATGTACTTTATTTCATGCATATAAAACATTATTGAGAGAAGGGGTCCCTAGGTTTTACCAGACTGCCCAGGGGTCCATGGTGCACAAAAAGGTTAAGAACCTTTGCTGTAATGGGATGACCTAGGCTAGCATCACCAGCTGGCTCACATTGCATCTCATTTGGCTTCCTACTCTTCTTGGCCCTCCTACTATCTATTACAGTCTCCCAAGCTACACCGTCTCCACTATACCTAGTCTATAGGAGCATGATGCTACTTTTTGTTTTTGCCTGGGGCGGGGGGAGGAAGGGAATGAGGTGGGAAGGGACCCAGCAAGCACATAAAGAAGACTCCAGCAGGCAACCCCCAGATCTCAACAAAAATAAGTTCTGAGTAGGCCCTGGAGTTTTTCAAAAGGAAATTTTAGTGAGAAACTAGGGAGAAATAAAGATGGGAATAGGGAGAGGAAAAGAGAGGGAGATGGAGAAGCAAAGCCACAGAAATGGATGAATTTCAGAGAATATAGGTGTCTGATACCAGTCTAATTAAATTCTAGCCATGGATGAGATTGCCCATCATAGCTTATGAAGGAGTTCAATCCCTGGCTCCTTTTCTTGATCTCAAATTCCTATCTGAAGATCCCCATCCCCTTTTTATGTTTACCCCCTCCTATTCCTTTCTCTGACATGCTTTCCCACCAAGGAGTAGTGGGAAGCCCTGGCATGGAAACTCAATTTATCCACCAGGTAATCACCCCTGATGAACTATCTATTATACCAGAGCAAACCTCAGACACTCTGGCATTCGCCAAACCCATGGTTCCTCTCTGATAGATGGCAAACTGCTATTCCCCAAATGGGGTTTATAAGGTCATAGGATCATGAGATTTAGACCTGGAAGGGACTTTAGAGATCATCTAGTCCACTCCTCTCATTTGATAGATAAGGAAATTGAAGCTCAGAGACAATCACCCATGGTTACACATAAATAAATTTAAGTTCTCATGCAATTTGTTAATGAACTACTTTCTAACTAAGCCTCCTAATAGTTCATTTTTTCCCTTATATCAAAGAGCACTGGGGATACATTTCTATTTCTTTTCAACAATCACACTGTACTAAGACCACAATGATCGTTAGGAAGTCTCCAAATTTCATAATACCTGAACACAAACTATGGTCATGGAATAGACAATGTCATAACAAGGGTGTTTACACAAGGATCACATCTTTCTTTGTGCTCTTAGCACCCAAAGCTCTGTAAATGTCTCTCATAATGGATAATCGTGACCATGTCCTTTATCAACAGGTCCTTTATAATGCAAGTGGATTCTTAGCTAAAAACAGGGATACCCTTCCAACTGACATTGTGCTGCTCCTGAGATCATCAGAAAACCATGTCATTCGACAGCTGGTAAACCATCCTCTTTCTAAAACAGGTAAAGAATTTGCCTGTAGCTTAGATCTCTTGGTAAAATCTGATTGTCTGGTGTTGTCTGTCATATTAATTAGTTATCTCTTGGTCCTTTTCAGCTTACTAAGTATGCACTGATTGTCTCTTCCCTTTCTTTCCCCTCATACTCCCCACACCTGCCTCCTAAATCTTCTAAAGCAGAGGTTGGTTCTTAACCCAGGGCCTGTGAATTTGTGTTCTTTTTGAATATTTTGATAACTGTATTTCAATGTAATTAGTTCCTTTGGAAATCTTATCTGTTTTATGTCTTTAAAAACATTATTCAGAGAAGGGGTGTCTAGGTTTTACCAGATTACCAAATGAGTCACTGACACCAAAAATGTTAAGAACCCACTTTAAAGATATATGTGCATATGTCAGTCTGATTGATAGATACATATGTATATCTATCAATCAAAACCAGGCTTACAGCTACTTTGAAGGATACTTCATTACTCCAGATAATATGATCACATCTTTAGGATTTACTGACCTCCAAGGAACTCAAAAGAATAACGTAGCATTTTAGTGAAGGTATCAATTTGTATAATATCAAATTTGGAGACTTTGACTATCAAGGAAAACATTGAAGAGGAATTTTCCAATACTACTAAGTTATCCCCAACCTCTCCCTCTCCACTGAAGGTAGACCAAAATCCACATGTCCTTTCATTTTCATCTCAAAGAAAGACATTTTGGTAGAGTAAGGATTCTCTTTCTTTAGGAAACATGATTGATCATATCTCCCAGAAAAAATCTGTGATTATAACTACAACCCACATTCCTCCATAAAATATCCAATGAAGTTCAGCATATGAATCATACTCTGAAAAACAAAAGACCAGTGTTTGGTTGCACTTGGAGGACAGGGAAGATTCAGGCATTGGACCATAACTAGGATTGGGTGATTGTGGCTTTGTCTCTCTGAACTGAAATTTAGAGGGTGTTGAAAGTATGTATACTCTTTCAGCAGGTAGAAAAAGCTAACTTTACCCATCTAATTAGCAAAAATAATTCATTAAATCGACATTACCAGGTGGTGCTTTCCATCCCTACCTCCCCACAGTCCTCCATGTCCAACTCTGCCCTGCTTCCCTTCCCCAACAGTGCCCTTCCCCAGAAGCAATCTCACACCTCTGTGGGCTATAGTCCCAGGAGATCTCTGTCAACAAGTTTTTGTGTCTCAAGATCTGAAATCTCTCCATTCACCCAGCTTCCATCACTTCCTGGTTCAACTTCTTGCCCCAATTTCATTTTGCTTGCTCCAGGGGTCAGAAGTACTAGGTATGGCTCTGTTCAGAAGTAATGGCCTTAATAAAAAATTTTTTAAAAAAACAACAACAGAAACACTCAGCTTGTTTTCCTCAAATTAAAAAAGCATTAAAATTTTAAAAACTAAATTTTTTTATTTTTAAACATCTAATTTTTAAAATAATTAAAAATTTTAATCAAAATTATTTTTAAAAAATTTAAAAATTATATAGTAAATTTTTAAGTTTTATTTTTAAAAATAAAAAAAATTTAATAAAATTAACAATCAGATTATTTTCATAAAGTTACACAAAGAGAAAGATTTGCATGGTTTTATAGTCTTTTGGGCATAGTTCTTCTTTTGCTATTCTTGTAAGTTTGTTCTTCCATATAAATTTAGCTGCCACTTTATCTAATTCTATGAAGTATCCTATTAGCATTTTGATTGGATAAATTAATTTGGAGTTGCTTTGCTTTTTTATAACATTGCCTCAATCTAACCATATTCATTGGATATTTCTCTAATTCATCTACCAAGCATTTTTATAGTACGGGGGAAGGAAAGGAACATGGGTTTTTAAGAACAAAATGGTCTTAGAATTCTAGGAGATATATTAATTTGATTTACCTTTCCACAGGTAATCTGCCATATTCTAAAAATAAAAATATAATAAACTATCAACTAAGGACCTCACAAAGATCAATCAACCTATCAAAGGTAGGAAAATGTATTTTTTCATGGTAGTGGATCTAACCTTTAAGATGGCAATATTTGCATTGCCACTGAAGGCAAGCAGTCCCTTTCTGGACTTGATATTTCATTTCTGCTTAGCTGGATATTTTTGCATTTAGAATCCCCTCTAGGAAGTATTTTAAAAGTACAAATCTATCATGTATTTTTGACCATATGTCTTATAATTATGCCTTTATTTATCTACAAGACAAATTAAAAGTATATTGGTTAACATATGAGGTTTTCATATTTTGTGTGTGGGCCTCTTATGACACAAAGGTCATCTTTGGGGAAAGTTTCTCTGCTTCCTGAATCAGAGAGTTCACACAGATTCCTGGAAAAAAAATCTTATTACTGAACAGCCCAATTCTATCCTTACAAACGCACTGGCCAAAGATATCAGAAGCAACTTTTTCTACTCAAAAAGTACAAAAAGGATGATCCCACCCAACTGCTAGCACCTTCTTTCCTTAAAATGACTTGTATTCACTTTGTATTATATATATATATATGACACATATTATATATATATATATATATATATACATATATACACATATATATGCGCTGTCTTCATATCTCCCCTGTTAGAATGTAACCTCCTCAAGAACAGCAACTTTTTCATTTTTGTCATTGTATCCCAACCACAGCGCCTAATACTTTGGTTCTTAATAGCCGAATGTAGCAGTGGATAGAGTTCTGGACTTGGAGTCAGGAAGACCTAAGTTTAAATCCTTCTTCAGACACTTTTTTAAATATACGATCTGGAGCAAATGATTTAACCTGTCTCAGCTTCCATTTCCTCAATTGTAAAATGATCATCATAATGGCATTTATATAGCCCTTTCAAATTTGCAAAGCACCTTTCATAAGTGAATCTCATTTGGTCCTCACAAGAACCCTGGGAGCTAGGTATTATTATCCCCATTTTACAGATAAGAAAACTGAGGCAGTCAAAGGTTAAGTGACTTGCCCAGGGTCACACAGCTAGTAAGTTTCTGAGGAAAGCTGTGAACTTAGCTCTTCTAGACTTGCTGTACTCTATTCACTGTGCTACCTAGCTGCACTCAAATGGGGATAATAATTCCCTCAAAATGGGAACAATGATAGCACCTACCCCATAGGGTCATGGTCAAGATCAAATGAAATAACATATGTAAAGCACTTTCCAAACCTTTAAGTGCTATATAAATACTGGTTATTCTTATTTTAAATAATAATAATAATAAACTCATTGATCAAATTGATTGAATTTTTTTAAACAAAGAAAAACTCCACAAATGACTCACTATGGCTTCCAAATTCACACTCCCTTCTGGAAGTCCCAATAGCAAAGCCTTGCATCTGGCTCTGATAAAGAATCTTCTAAGGCAGTGGGTCTTAACATTCCTGTGTCAGTGGGCAAGGGTGTGTTGATAAATTATTTCACAACTGAACCTTCTCTCCAAAAGTAAGTTTGACACAGTTTTAAGTTTAATCAGCATTATTAACACTTTCTTTAAGTTTAGACAAAAAAAAAACAGAACAACCAAGTCCTGATTTGTAACATTTGCTGATTTCTAAAATGTAAATTTAATTTTTTTAAATTTAACCATTAGAGAGAGCAGATTTGAGCTGTCCATGGATCCCTTTGGCAGTCTGATGAAGCCTTCTCAGAATGTTTTTACATGCATAAAATAAAATACACAGGATTACAAGAGAAACCAATCATATTGAAACATAGGTATCAAAAGTTTCTTATTTTAAGAAAAGTTCCCAAATCCTATGTTAAGAGCCCCGACTCACAATCCTTTAGACTCACCAAGGCTTCCCATGTGCCACTCCTGGTACTGACTCCTAGTCTCCAAGCATCATAGGATTACAGGACTTAGACTTGGAAGGGCCCCTTGGAGACCATCTATTCTGACCATTTTACAGATGAGGAACCTGAGACCCAGAAAGACTAAGTGACACACCAGTGATACATTCTGACTCCAAACCCATTGCTCTTTCCACTTCAATATGCTGTCTTTGTTATTGTTGTGTTTTCTTTGTTCTGGCAATAGTAACTCACATTCATGTAGTACTAATAGGTTTAAAAGCACTTTCCCTACAACTCTGTGAATGAGGTAGGTATTAAAAGTATTATTATCCCTGTCATACATGTAAGGAAACTGAGACTTTGGGATGTTGCATGTCTTGGCACTTGCTGAGAAATACATGCCTGGTTATCAACCAAAGTCTTTTGACTTCAAGACCTGGCCTTTTCCCACCAAGTTAATGTTATAAGGGCAAAAGAGAGATCAATCCAGACAATGATAGTTAGATGAGCAATCTAATCACTTTCAGCTGGGAAGATCCAGGATGGTTTTCATCAACTGCCTCTACCCTCTGCTCTGACCAAAGCTCTCCTCTGCTTCAGCCATATTCCAGTGCATTCTTTACCTCCTCTCTAGGTTCTCTTACCTGCCAAACATTAATTCTCCTTCTGGAGTCTTCTCCCTTTAGACTACCCCACCCCCTCTCTGATCTCAGGACTTGTCCCTGGTCTGTCATTTCTCTATCTCAACCAGTTGAGAATTGGGGTGACCTAGTCTATTTTTTCTACCGAAAACTTAATTCATGCTTTCCATCTTGCTGTAAGTTGCTCAAGGTTAAGATTTTGTCACACCCATTCCTAAGGCATAGAACACAGAGCTTTTGGAAGCTGGATTACATATGTGAGACCAACCAAGGCCACCATGATATTGACAAAATACTGTAGGCTGGCACTTTTCTTTACTAAGAAAGTCACACACCTTTTGATGCTTATGTATTTCTGAGCATCTAGCTATATCTTCAGGATACAAAATGGCACAGTCTATGGGGAAATTATTGGCCTTCCAGTCTTAAGTCATGAAGCAGTTTACAAGTACTTAAAGGATAATTTTCCTTCCTAATTTTTGTAGGGAGAAAATGGAGAGTCAACACATCTTGCAAGAGAGACGACCAACATGAAAACACAGACTGTTGCATCCTATTTCAGAGTAAGATATAAACTTGTTCCCTGTGATTGGGAGTGGGGTGGAAGGGGAGGGTTAGTAGCTCAGCCCAATAAAGAATTGCAGGCCAGAAGCTAGAGACAAACCTCAGAGAGTCATTAGCAAAGGAGAATGGTTTCATTCATCATATAAAATTCAGTCTATGCAGCCCAAGTTAGAGAGTGGTGTCAAAAATATGTGAATTTGGTACATTATGAGAATTTGCCTACAAGATGATTAATCAACATAATTGCTTTGCCAAATCTCTTGCCCTTAGAAGCAGCTCACGGAATCAACAGAATAAAAATCATGATGGTACAAAACTTCCTGTCAAAATAGTAATCGTAGGTATTTCTTTTCCTTATTCCTAGATGGCCAGTGTTGGAGATCAGGGAAGGGGTCAGAATATCTCTCCATCCTATCATATATCACCTCTACTGCTCACAGTGGGACACACATACAGATGTTCCTATAGTTACAAATCTCTAAATGAAGAAATGATATGAGAATAGAAAAGGGGAGAGGGGGTAGGTAAGAGGAAAATTCACTGCTTATGAAGTAGTGTGGTATAGTGGAAAGAACACAGGACTGGGAATCAAAAAAAAACTGAATTCTGGTCCTGCCTCTGCATTCTGCAATGCAGTGTGATTGTGAATGAGTCACTTAACCAATCTGGGTATCAGTTTTTTCAACTGCAAAATGAGAAAGATGGACTAGAAAATCAGTTAGGTCCCTTCTGACTCTAAGATTCCTACTTGTCTATTCAAGCAAATTGATCACAATTAATTAGCTAAGGGGAATAAAGCTAGAATAGACTAAAGAATTTTAGAGGAGAAAGTAAGAATTGAATAAAATAGCAGTATTCCATACAATTGTGATGAAGATGGAGTGAGTATGCTTGCAAAGGATATATACATACATATATATGTTTATATACATATACATATATATTATGTATTTATATTTATATTTCTAAATATATTTATATTTTTATATACGTATATAGATACATCACATATATGTTTTATATATACATATATATTTAGATAGATACAGGTAGATAGATGTAGATATATATTACATACATAATATAGTATACACATTCTATATTCTATATTCTATATGATGAATTAATATATTATATATAACATATACACATGCACTTTTATTCAAGTCTCACAAAAATCATGTGAAGTAAGCACTACTGATGTTATACCCATTTTATAGATAAGTTAACTGAAATTTAAGGAAGTTAAGGGGCTTGCCAGTGGTCATACAGCCAGTAAGTATCAGAAGCAAGATTTGAACCCATTTTTCTTGAAGACAAGTGTAGCATTCTGACCACTATGCCATACTACTACTCTACCTCCCAGCATAGAGAATTTGACTTGCCAGTCATATAATGGAAGTCATGTATCTTTTTACCTTTCTGCATTGTTTTATTAATATCCTTAACTTTCTTTAAATGTGGAAGATAAATATCTAACCCACTTGATAGATGAAGATATGCTACACCATTCTTTGTATATGGCGGCACTACTGGAGGGCCTGTAATTAACTACTCATATTCACCCATAGCTACAACATAACTTAGAATGCTTTGCCAAAAACGCACATGCTCACACACACACACACACACACACACACACACACACACACAGAATTTCTTGAAGTCCTCAGCAGTCAGCTTGACATCCAATAGTTACTACAGACTCCTACTTTCTACCCCATCTATGAAGAATTTTCTCGTTCTCCACAATAAATTGCTTAGCACATTACTTATCATATTACTTGATGGGTAACAATGTACTTCATAGATAATTATTAACTCAAGTTTGTCCCTTTCCTGTCAGGGTTTCTTTAGATTTATATGTTAGGGAAGAACTATGAAATGAATTGTCTCTGCATAGCACATGAGAGGCAGCATGGCATAATGAATATCTGAGAGCTAGCCTGAAAGCCAGAAAGATCTGACACATAACAGCTCTCTGGCCCTAGGCATCTCATTTAATATCTCAGTGTCCTAGGCTGTTCTCTAAGGCCAGGTTGCAGAAAAAGTAAAAGCCTGCATTGATAAAGCTTCTTCTCCTGGTAGTTTCCCATATTCCATGACTAAGAAGTCATGGGTACAGTCCCTATCCAATGAAGAGGGAGAGAATTCCAGAAATAAGGGACAGCCAGTGAAAACTCATGGAATAGGAACTGGACTCATGACTTTTTCCCTGGCTTTCTTTAGGTCTCAGTTAAAATCTTCCTTGTGCAAGAAGCCTTGCTTGATTTCACCCTTATGCATTTCAGACACTGCTAAGCACTAGGGATACAAACAAGGGCAAAACGGACCCTGTCGTCAAGGAACATGCATTCTAATGGGGAAGACAACAGATAGATCACTTTGCACATCCAGGATATACACAGAATAGACAGATGGTCATTTGAGAATGGAAGGTACTGGCCACTAAGGGAAGAAAGAAAGGGCTAAAAGAGTAGAAGAGAAGTGGCAGCATGACAAAGTGACCTAGAAATTTGAGAAACATCTCTGGGAATTTAATCCTTGAGAGGACCCCTGGGATATCATGTTATTTTGAGGAGACTTAGGAAATATCCAAACCTGTGTAATTAAAGAGCTTTTACTAGAATTTCCATTCCTGACACAGTCATTGCTGATGGCTAGATCTTTTATCTCCTCTTTGATGTACCATTGTGCATTTTAACTCAGTGTTCCCACTTGGTACCCCAAGCAGCTCTCTAAGGTTACAGATAAGTTGCTGATCTACATTGCTGTAGGAAGTTTTCACACTGGGAGTTCTCCACTTGCATGAAATAACATTTCTCTTGGTACAACTAGGTGGCATGGTGGATAGTGTGCTAGTCTTGGAGTCAGGGAGAACTGAATCCAAAGCTAGCTTCAGACACCTGCTAGCTGTGTCCTAGGCAGACCTAAGGCAAGTCACTTAATTTTTGCCTCTATTCCCTCATCTATGAAAGGAAGGTAGTAATATCACCTTTCTCCTAGGGTCATTGTGAAGATAAAGTGAGATGGCTATAGAGTGCTTTGCATACTTTAAATGCTATATAAATGCTAACTACTATGATAACAATTACTACTACTACCATTACTACCACTACTAGCTTCCTCTGCCAAAAAAAGAAAAATCTGATTAACCAGTATATTGAAATAGATAATTGTAAGATAATTTCAGATAACAGTGGATATGGTTTTGAAATCATTTTACTAGCCAAACCTCGTTCTTTGAACCTCAGTCCCTTAAAAAGGCTTTACATAGAAACTATGTATAAAAACAAAGAAAAGGTGGTTTATGCTGCCTTATGATCTAGCTTTTACAAGAGAATCTTGTAAAAACAAACAATGGCCAAGAAGAAATAAGCAAAGCACATCCTCTAGGAATGGCAAAGCCCCCATTTGGCATGTGTTTGTGCCTTTATAAATATGGATTAGACTCTCTGCATACCTGGAGAGATCTACCCATCAATGGCTCAGACTCTGTCATACCTCAGCAATAAACAGTAATCTTTACCATGCCATACAGTGTTTTCTACTCATGTAGAGTATTTTTGTATTAATTTAATTTTTGTATTAATTTAATTATCCATTGACCAAACCATTAATAATATAGGGTATCCTAAAAATTTTATTGCATTTGCTAGCTATTAAAGGCCATAAATGCACTAAGATTTTTGGGATACATTGTATCTGGTATTAGAGGTAGTTAGTGACACAATAGATAGAGTACGGGACCTGAAGTCAGAAAAATCTGAGTCCAGCCTCAAACAGTTACTAGCTATATAACTCTGGGTAAGTCACTTAACCTCTTTGCCTCAGTTTCCTCAACTGTAAAATAACTTACTTCACAGGGTTGTTATGAGGATCAAATGAGATAATATTTGTAAAAAGCACTTAGCACAGTGCCTGACACACAACAGGTGCTGTATAAATGTTTGTTCCCTTTCCTTCCCCACCCCTTTTCTACTGAATAAATTCTTGATTTTTAATGTCTATGTAATTGAAAATTGTTTCTTCAACTACCTTATCAAAATGTCATAAAGTAAGGTATACAGATGGGTTTCACTTTATTTCTCTGCATATGTAGTATAAACTCAGATTTCATTCACTCCAGCAACTCAAAGTAATTTCATTCACTAGAACTTCACTAATTGACCTTAATTTGTTCATTCTGGTGAGCTAAGCTGAAGCTTACTTTTGCGTTTTCTATAATTATTTGTAATTGATAAGCAAATTAATAATATAAATAAAATTGGCCAAGGAGCCTATAAACTCTATAAGTGGGCAAATTGTGTATAAATATGCATTTTAAGCATGCTTTAGCAAATAATATATTATAGATAATTCTCAACTATTCACTACAGAGGGTCTACCATGGATCTCTGCTAGGCAACATTCTCATGACTCCTTCTAGTTAACTGCATGAACCTGAAAATAACAAATCTATATTTCCTTTTTATCAAAATAGGCTGTGATTCAGTCTTCTCATTAATTCATTTTTATCTAAATTAATAAGGTGTTATGATACTTCCTTTCTTAAAAATATTTTTACAATGAAAAGAAAGGATTGATTAGACTACAGTGGAAAGTATATGTCATCATGTCTTATAGTATTCCCTGATGGATTTATTATCGAAGATGGTGGTTGGCCAGCCTCACTTCGTTCGTTGCATCAAACCAAATAATGATCGCCAGGCCAGGAAATTTGATAAGGAGAAAGTTATGTTACAGTTGCGCTACACAGGAATTCTGGAAACAGCAAGAATTCGGAGGCAGGGTTATTCCCATCGTATACTTTTTGCTAACTTCATAAAGCGGTATGTGGATTTTTCACAGATATTCATATTCTATGGGCACCGAACTTTCTCTTTTTAATATGTTTTTATTTCATTTAATATTTCCTAATTACATGTAAAAAAATTTAACACTTTTTTTAAATTTTAGTTCTAAATTCTCTCCTTCCCTCTTGCCCATCCCCCTACTCCTAGAGCAGGCAAGCAACATGATATCAATTGTATGTATGAAGTCATGCATAACATATTTCCATATTATCCATGTTGCAAATAAAACGTGAGAAAAAAAACAAGAAAAATAAAGTTTTTTTAAAAAAAATACGCTTCAATCTGCACTCAGAGTTCATCAGTTCTCTTTCTTTCTGGAGGTGGATAGCATTTTTCATCATGGGTCCCTTGGAAATGTCTTAGATGAGAGTCTTGAGCAGAGTAGCTAAGTCACAGTTGATCATCCTTCCAATATTGCTGTTACTATGTACACTGTTCTCCAGGTTCTGCTCACTTCACTTTGCATCAGTACATAGAAGACTTCTCAGGTTTTTTCTGAAACCATCCTGCTCATCATTTCATATGCATAATAGTATTCCATTGTAATCATATACCACAACTTGTTCAGACATTCCCCAATCGTTCAGTATCCCCTCAACTTCCAATTCTTTGCCACCACAAAAACA
The DNA here is from genome assembly GCF_900497805.2 of Vombatus ursinus. Classification (NCBI taxonomy): domain Eukaryota; kingdom Metazoa; phylum Chordata; class Mammalia; order Diprotodontia; family Vombatidae; genus Vombatus; species Vombatus ursinus. Next base: position 15,177,844 of record NW_020954639.1, on the reverse strand, counting down.
GCTGCTAGAAATATTTTTGTACATATAGGTCCTTTTCCTTTTTCACTGATCTCTTTGGGATACATACCTAGTAGTGGTATCAAAATAGTAGGTCAAAAGGCATGCACAGTTTTATAGACCTTTGTGCCTACTCCCAAATTCCTCTCCAGAATGGCTGGATCAGTTCACAATTTCACTGAGAGTGCATCAGTGTCCCAATTCTTCCACATCTTCTCCAACATCTGTCATGTTAGCCATTCTAATCAATGGGAGGTGTTATCTCAGAGTTGCTTTAATTTGCATTTCCCTAATCAGTAGTGATTTAAAACATTTTTTCATATGACTATTGATAGCTTTGATTTCTTCTTCTGAAAACTGCTTGTTCATATCCTTTGACAGTTTATCAATTGGGGAATGACTCATGTTCTTATAAATTTGACCCAGTTCTCTATATGTTTTAAAAATAAGGCCTTTATCAGAGAAACTTGCTATAAATTTTTCTGTTTTTTTGCTCTTCTTCTAATTTTGCTTCATTAATTTTGTTTGTGCAAAAAATTTTTAATTTCATGTAATCAAAGTTATTTATATCATTTCCTGTGATCTTCTCTGTCTCTTGTTTGGTCATAAACTCTTCCCTTATCCATAGATCTGACAGGTGCCTTTATCCATGCTATGGTTATTGAGCTTTCTTTGTATACAAAATGCCAGCTCAGGAGAAAGCAAAGAAACAGGGCTGTTTTATACCAGTCAACTTTTATTCTCGCAAATTACTCTATGATTTTAAAAAGAGAAGCCTCAATTGACTTTTATTGCCAGAATCTGCCATTGTAAGATGCCCCAGTTTGGAGAACAAATAGGATTTGTTTTCCAGTAGTGTCTGTATGATAAAATATAATGTATGCCATAACCACACTTTTTAATTGATATCACATAAAGAAAATATATACTAAATAAAAATATTCTTAATACATAGGAAAAATTTCTTATTGATTCATTTTTTAAATATTAGAGGAATTTATAGACTCATAGAACTGGAAGGAAGAAATGAGTTTATCTATTCTCCTGAATAAACCAAGGCCCAGAGAGTTTAGTTGACTTTGTTTACATCAGAGTTGGGACTAGAAGCCAAGTCTCTGTTCCTAAAATCAGTGATCTTGCCAATATACTGTCCCATTCAAGACCCATTCTCCAAAAGTCTCCTAATTTTCCTCCAACTTAGTGCCTTCCCTTTGAGACTAAACCCAACTTATTCTCTATATATCTTGTTCTTTGCAATGTTTTCTCCCTCATTAAACAATCAGCTCCTTGAAAGTAGGAACTGGTTTTTTTTTCCTTCATTTGTAGCCCCAGCATTTAGCACAGTGCCTGGCACGTAGTAGACACTTAATAAATGCTAGTTGACTGACTCACTGTCCTCTTGTGTTGCTAAGGTTTAGTAATGTGATTATTACAGTGAGTGTATAAACCAAAACAGCTCTACTGGTAAATTCCACCCCAAATATGGTATCAAAACTTTAGTTCAAAAGGAACTTCCAGCATAAGGCACACTTGGCTCCTTTAAAGAGATTAAGGTATGAAATGATGTTAAGAATGTTTCAAAAAATCTTGAAATCTTAAGCAATATGTAAGTGATGCATAGTTTCTTACACACACTTGAAAACCCCTCCATCTACTTTAGTAGGAAGGTTTTTTTTTTCTTTTTTCACAAAAGGAAGTGTCAAGATTTTGATATGCAAGCTGCAGATTCTAATTTCTTCTCAGAGGCATTTTTTACAGTGATCCTTTCTATTGGTCCAGAGACTTATACTTTGGGTAAAGGCTAAAGGGAGGGTTCAGGGTTTTTGCCTTGCATTTTGTTGCCAGTAGCTTAACACAAGGCCTGGCATAAAGTATGTACTTAACAAATGCTGTTTGTCCTTCATTCTTGAAGAGGACCATGACATTAGGGAGGTGATGCCATGACATGCAAGTAAATTGGATTTAAGTGAGAGAGGGCTGTGCAAAGTCACCAGCCTCACTTTCTCCTCCGGAGCCATCTGGGTCCAGTGGCCAGATATTAATAAATAGCAAATGCTTTAATCATGAATGACTAATTGTTCCTGTGCTCTACTGATTTGCCAGCTTTATGGGAAACCACTCAGGAGATTCAATGGTATGTGTTCACCCTCTCCAGGATGTCTCATATAGCTTTGTTTGAACTGACAGCCACTTGGAGACCAGATGGACACTTAACATCATTCAGTATAAGCTTATTGCTAGTAGGGATCATTTCATTCTTTGTACCTGTATCCCCAGTGCCTTAGACTTAGTAGGTGCTTAATAGATACTTAGTGACTGATGAGCATTTCCTAGGTACCTACTCTGTCCTATGGCTCCAATAAGCTGCAGCATGCACAGAGGCCACACCTCAGTAAAACCATCTCAGCAGATGAACTAAACCAAGTAGGAGGTAACTGACAGGCCTCAAACCCATTGGTGAGTTAGTGGGATGTCTACCCCAAGAATATGAAAACTTCCCCCCCTGGCAGAATGGGGAGATGAGAACAATTTATTCCAGCAGCAGCAAAGGTGGCTGAGGCAGGCTTGGTCAGACATTGAAGAAGCCAGGGTTATCCACTGCAGCCCAGTCCATCACCATCATCTTGACTTTTGACATGCCACTGGACTTCAGTGACTCTCAAAGAAAGAGTAAGACTTGATGACTTTGTGCGGTTCTGCCTCACTTCAATCCATTTCATGAGTGCTGATGTCATTGGCTGTCTTCCAAAATGAAGGACAAACTACAACAACTATGTACCTACTATGTGCCAGGTACTATGCTAGGTGCTGAAGATACATATTCAAAGAATGAAATAATTCTGACTTTCAAGGAGTTTACATTCTAATGGATGAAATAAATGTAGATGTATGTATGTAGATATGAAATATATATATGCAGAATAAGTGCTAATAAACACAAGTAATTAAACTAGTACTAGAGTTGAAGAATACCTGGAAGAATCAAAATGTGTCAATTGATGCAGTTCATTTCTTTATCTGTTAGAAAAAGAAAATAGAGATAGTAAGATGAACATTTTTATTTCAAAATAAAATTATAATATCTGTTTATAGTTATTTGTATTTAAAGCACATTTATACAGATAGGAAAAATTATAGTAAATTCTAATAAACTTACTTTTAAGATTTGCATCAATTGACATGCCTGATCCAAGGGCACTGGCAGTCGAAGGGATCAAAAAAAATCTTCATGCAGATGGTGGTGCTGGAGTTGCATCTTGACAGAAGTGGGTGATTCTTAGGGAAGAAGTGAGGAGATAGTGCATTATAGGCATGGAGGCAGCCAGTACAAAGGCAAGGAGCTAAGACCAGGAGTGGTATGTATGAAGAATGGAGAGAAGGTCATTTTGGCTAGATCCTATAGTGAAGGAGGGAATCATGTACAATGAGTCTAGGAAGTTAGGTTGGGCCTAGGTTGGAAAGGTCTTTGAAAGTTAAGCAGAAGAAGATCAGCAGAAGCTGAGTATCTGCTACAGCTGTGAATTCTACAGCCTTCTGAACTGGGGATTGCTCAACCAGTACGGTGTCCATAATAGAGTCCAGGAGTGTGACAGGTAGCATTTGCATATGTTGGGAAGACGGGAGTGGGAATTCTAACCATGGGAATGGGTAAAGGCATAGACAAAGAAAGATACTAAGGAAGGGGAGCACAAAGTGTATCTGAGGGACAGTGAGTCGACCAGTTTGGCTAAGGTGAAGGATTGGTGTAGGAGAGTAGAGAGAGGTAAGACTACAAAGGCTGGCTCAGATTGGATTAAATATGATTATAGACATTCTTGAAAGTCATTCCAACATATGTAGTTTTCAAAGTAGCTATCATTTTGTGGCAACAAAATTAAGTAGCCCTGTCCACTTTTGGAAGCTGGAGCTGATTATCGCTCATTTGGCAGGTCAGAAATTCCAATGAATTTTAAATTAAATTGAAAATGTTAAATTACTGTGAAAGTGGGGAAAAACTTGGGTGGTAAATAGAGACTTTGAAGGTGAAGAAACTAAGTACCAAGGTGACCTAACCTCAGGCCATTTATTACAATAAGTCATTTGCTAAATGTTTTGCTTTGTCTGTTATTTTAAAGCTCTCCTCAAAATTGGCAAGGAATCTAAGATGGAATGTTTTGCAAAAGCCCTGTGGTGGTGATAATAGAACCAAATAACCTCCTAGGTGTACAGTGTGTGTGGTGTTAGGCTTTAGCTGAGTTTCTAAATAAAATGCATAAATTAGTTAGAACCTTTGGTTGTTGTGTTCCAGTTAGACAATTCTGTGTTGTTACGAAGAAGCAAATTTTAAATGGTAGCTGTGCTTCCTGAACTCACTTTGTATAGAAAGCTAAATCTGAGTACGTCAATGAGAGCAATTTCACGCAACCCCAGAATTTAAGAATTAAAAGGAGCCTCAAAGGGTTCCTCCACCTGACCAGGAATCCTTGATGTAACTCCTCCAAGAGGTGACCATTGACCTCAAGTGATGGAGAACTCTACCACCCAATAGAAGGCCATTTTACTTTTGGATCACCCCTACCATTCAGAAGGCTTTTCCTTATGGTCAGTCAAAATCTGCTTCCTTGCAGTGTTCACTCTTTGCTCTTGGAGCCCAACAAAAGGCATTTAGTCTCTCCCTGAAAAAGCCTGCCATTTAGTTAAATGTAACTTCCATGGCACTCCTAATTTCTATCTTCTCTAAGCTAAGTATCCCCAGTTCCTTCCATTGACCCCCTTATAGCAAAATCTCAAGAGTTAAATGCTGACCAGTGAGTTCTGGAGTAAATGGCTTCCTTTGTGTTCTCACCTTGAAACCAATTTGATTCTGGGCCATCTAATGTTGAATCATCTGAGCTAGAAAAACCCTGAATCTATTCCAGAGCTGATCTAAGGGGTTCTTCCTCAGCCCTACATTATCCTTTGTCTGAAGGATGCCTCAAACAACAATCAACAAATAAACATTTATTAAGCACCTACTATACCCAGGCACAATGCTAAGTTCTGGGGATACAACAGAGAAAGAATTTCCAAGGATTCCATGGCAACTCTCTTCGTCTCTATACCCAGCAGACTAGTGTCCAGCTAGAATTGGAGACAAATAAGCAGTCTACATTTAAGCCCCTTTTACTGTACTAATAAAAACCTGTTTCTGGATTTAGGTACTATATCCTCTGCTTCAGATCAAGTGAGGAACCTCCAGTAAGCCCTGAAACCTGTGCTGCCATCTTAGAACAAGCTGGTCTTGATAACTGGGCTCTTGGAAAAACCAAAGTAATGTTTTAATATGTGTGTAGATATAGAGATGTTTAGACTCTCTTCACTTGAGATTTATGAAACTGTGTTTTGATAACTGTAGGGCCAGTGCCATGGAATTGGGAATAATACAAATAAATGACTCCTTGCCTTTTTAACAGCAGCTCTGCCTTTTTATGTCACACAATCTCAAGAAACTCTTTTTTTCTTTTTCTTTTTTTTTAAGGCAATTGGGGTTAAGTGACTTGTCCAGGATCCCACACGTAATAAGTATCTGAGGCCAGATTTGGACTCAGGTCATTCTGACTCCAGGGCCAGTACTCTATTCACTGTACCCCCAAGAAAGAATTGGCAAGTGATGGCACTTGCTCTGAGAAGCTAGCTCAGAATCAAAAGGAAATGTTATTTCAAAGCCTTACTGAAAGAAAGATGGCAAAATGAATATGATAATGATGATCCTACATAAAGCCTGACTTATTTCTTTCTTTCTATTTTATAATTCTCCAAAATGAGTAGTAAAGAATCCATAAGGGATTGTACTGGTCAAATTGAAATGTTTAGGTCCTTTTGTAATATTCTGTTCTGCCTAGGATTCAAATCCTACCTCTGACCCACACTGGCTGTGTGACCCTGGTCAAGTCACATGACTTTTCAGTCATGTGACAACTTTCTAAGGCTTTACATTGCAAAGAAGTCACTAAACCTACATTTGTGTTAGAGGGAATTTCCTTCCCTGGGAATTCCCCATCCAATGAGGTTACAGGGCTAGTCCTTAGCCCTAGCCTCAAATCTGGCACAGTAGTGGTGTTATAATTTACTCTGTGTCAATTGGATCCTATTCTTCCTATGACCACCAAACATATATTGCATATGTGTATACACACTTAACCTCTGCCTGCCTCAGTTTTCTCATTTAGAAAATGAGGATAATAATAGCATCTATGTCCCAGGCCTCTTTGAGGATATAATGAGGTAATAATTATGAAGTGCTTTGCAAATGATATAATGATGATACTATAGAATGCAAACATAATTTTAAATTATAATATAAGTTATATATTTATGTATAAATATATTAATATATAAAGTGGTATAAATTATAAATATGTATTATAAACTATATAATGATATTATATGATGATGATGGTGGTGGTGGTGATGATGGTGATGTATATATTCACATATTTCGTATGTCCATAGATAAAGCACTGGATAAACAATCCCAGAGGCCACCCAATTCCACTCCCTTAAGAAGAAATTAAGGTCATGGAGGTTAAGTGGCTTGCACAAGGTCATACAAGTAGTAAGCATCAGTGGCAAGATCTGAATCTAAATCCTCTAATACTAGTATCCTTTCCACTACACCCCATATGTCAGATCTCAGATCCTGTGAGACAATTGCTTATTTAAACCCTTAGAGAAAGATGTAAACCTTGATAAACAGTGCTTGGTCTTTGGAATTAGAAGACTCTTAGGGAAATGATGCATTATATTGTATCTCTCAGATAGCCAGCATCTTTCCATGGAAAGAGGGAAGGATAAAATCCCAAGTCCTGGGGGAGTGTTAAGCTCAACATTGTGGGAACCAAACTGGAGAGCAAGGAGCATGTGTTGGCCACCCATGGCATTCAGGTCTAAGAATGGTTGCTGTCACCTTTAGAGAAGCTCTTGAAAGTTGGTGTAATTCTAAGAATTAATTGACATAGAAGACCTAGATTCAAATCTTGACTCTGACACACAGTAACTGTGTGACCATGGGCAAGTCAGTGTCATAGAAAGCTGCCTATGCCTCTCTGGGTAGATGAATTGGTGATATGCATCCAAGAAAGCTGTTTCCACATTGGGAGTTTCCCACATCATGAAATCACAAGACCAGACCAAAGGGGAAATTATGTGACACTAAAAATCATATTTCAAACCAAGTCCTTCCCCTTTTGCAGATTTCTATGCAAATGTCCAGTCCTATCATTATGTAAATATAAGCAGGATTTGACCAGAGTATTTCATATTTTCACAGTGCTTCATATTAAGCATTTGTCAAGAAAGCTGTTTTAGGGGAGAGTGACTTGTACCAAACTATTATTATGGAATGGAAAACCATCTCAAGACAAACACCCCACCTGGTCCTTAACTAGTCCAAGAACCTATATAGTGGAACAAGTAGCAATCATGTGACATGCAGAAAGGCATATTTTAAGAACAATTTTCTCTTTGGAAACAAAAAAATAGTCAGTTTAATTCAGCATATATTGATTAAGCACCCACTGTGTTTAAGACACCGTGTGAGGTGCTGGGAATACAAGGAAAAAAACAAAAAGGCTCTCCCCCTCCGGGTCAGAAAGGTCTTCTTAACTACAAATGGAGTTTTAACTCATAAAAAGGTTGAACCTTCATGATATTTGTGTAGCATTTTCAAACTATTTGTATTTTTCCGTTTCACCTTTTCCAATTCATTAAGATGGATAAAGGTATTTAACATGAGGACATTTCTAATACTGTGGGAAAAAAAAGAGAAATGATGACCTTTTTAAACAGACTGAATTTGAAATGAATTGTCAGCAGCAGAGTAGACTAAATATATCAGCTTCAGAGTTACATAGAAATTAAAAGCTAGATCTAATCAAAAGGCATAGTGCTAATTTTCTTGTCCATGGAGACATTCTCATGCAATAGAATTCTCGTGCAAAAGTAGCTTCTGATATTTGCTCCCTGTGTGACCTTGAGCAACTCTGAGAGAAGTCTGTCATAAGGGTTACATGGGTCTCATGTTTCAGTTGTCAGGTTTGAATTATAAAAGCTGCTTTTTTGGTTACTAAAATAAAATCTTTTTGCAATGAGCTATTAATAAATGTTTAACCTTTCAGTGAGGGGAAATATGCCACCTTGTTCCCAGAAGGTTATAAGTTCTTTCTATTCAGAAGACTCAGTCTTCCAGACACCTATTTGTGGAATGGAAAACTATCTTCATTATGTATTTACAATTCTGAGATGTCAGTCTAGGTGTACTTAAAGTCAGGACTATGTCGGAAAAGAATGCATGTCCATTACTTCCTGTAGGTGACTTTGTTATGTGTCTGTATGCCTCCCTGTACCTCTCTTTGTTCAACAGAAAGATGAATGTCCTTATTGTCCCCAACTTGGAAATTGGGCTATGGGAAGTCATTTTATCTTATTTTTAATTATTAGCTTCAGTTAATTTTAGATTGAAAGATTTTAGACTGAAATTTTTAGAGATCTCCATTTCCGCACCATTAGTCCATTCCATAAAACCTATAGTTACTAATTATCACTGAAAGGACTGATTCCTGGAAGTAGGGTACAGTGGAAAGAGAGTAGAAGATTTAGAGTCAGAGCTACTGAATTCAAATCTCCCTTTGCTGCTTATGATCTATGTGACTTGGAAGAAATCATTTAACCTCACTGGACCTCAGTTCCATTATCTATAAGAGAAGCAGGCTAGATTAGATGATCCTTAAAAGTCCCTTCCAGTTCTCTTAATGGTCTCTATCAGAATTAGCAAACTACAGCAATAATCCAAATTTGCATTTAAAATTGTAAAAACCATTCTTAGTTCTTGAGGTGTGCAGGCTGTGGGCCAGAATTGGCCCTTGGGCTATACTTTGCCAACCCCTACTCTGTATTATACCAACAGAGGTTTTCTGTGGCCATAACAACTGCAAAAGCATAGTAACCATTAGCCTGAGCCCCATAGTCTATTGTTTTCCAAATCTGAAATTATAGATAATAGCATTTTGAATAATAATGTTAGAAGGTCCAATGTAGCAGTTTTTGCAGGTAGCTTGATGAATATTAAAATATGCAGTCAATATTCAATATTCAATAATCTTTTCTGCTACTTGAGGAAGATCTTTGCACATAGACATGTTATAGGATTAAAAACTTGACCTTTTAGCTACAGACATCATAATTGCTATGTGTATTTTTTTTAACTCTCTTAAGGTGTTCCTTAAATATTATCACGTGGAAGAGTTGAATTTAATGAGAAAGGAAAAAGTTGACAAGATCATATTGATACAGGCCTGTGTCAGAGGATTCTTGGGTTCAAAGAGGTATAAAAAATTGCAGGAGAAAAGGAAAGAGAGTGCTACTAAGATACAGTCAGGTAAACACATGATAGCTCTTTGATTATTCAATAGATAAATTAATTGACTTGGATATGGATGGACAGTTGATATTTGATCATGCTGATATCAACCACATCTCATTCATAGTTTTTTATACAGTTTGATCTGTTTACAGATTTTCATTATTCTGATGTGTCAGTTATTCTGAATCTAATTTGGTTTTGAATCAATGATGGACTATTTAAAATACAAGATGCTTTTTTGCCTGCTACTTTATTGCAGCTCCTAATCCTGTGGACTTTGGCAATATCTCAATGAAATGTAATTTATCTAACATGTAAGTCAGAGTCATAGATAAAATGAACTAATTGTATAGCCTCAAGCTTCACAATATTCTAAACTCAACAGCTTGGATTTGTCTGTTTCTATAAATGCTGCCTATGCTTCCATTATTTTTGACAAGTTAATCAAATCTCACCTTTCTAAAGGGCATTCTTTTTCTATTAGCTGTAAGGGAAATGTAGACAGTATCACATTTACTTTAAATTCCTATCACAAATGATGATATTTTTCTTGATTTTAATTTTTCATCAATAATTTATATTGTTATGTTGACAGAATAGCAAACTAACAGTCAAGAATTCAGATTTCCACCTCAGTACTACCAGCTCATTGCTGTTTAACTTCCTATTACTATCAGGTACCAAATAGAAATCTCTGAGGTCTTTAGCCATAAGACTCATAACCACAATTTTAAGGATACCTTCTAAGCACTTACAAAGATTAGTGTTTAAAGGTTCTAAAAGATCACTTTTTAAGTTCTGTCTTTCCCAGAAATAATTTGAGTATATCAAAAATTAACTTCAAATATTTATTGCCAAACACCTGACAAGTAAGTATTATTTTCCTTTTTTAAATCAGCTTAACCTGCCCATATCATCATAGCCTGCCGATGTTATTTTAGATCTGTTTTTGTGTTTGGGATACAGTATAATGTTTGTCTTTGCAATTAAGCCCGTCTGTAACTATGTACATATTAATTCTCTAATTGTCATAACTTGTCACCTGGGAAGTCTCAGTGATGGCATTCCATTATCACCATCATCTGTAGACTCTTCTGCCTTTCTTGGGGTCCTTAATTTCAATTTCTTCTTCTAGTGTTCAACTTTGTGACTAAGTAGTCAATAAAGCATGGTAAGTGTTTGTGTTTCTCTAAGCAATAGTAATTAGTAAATTGAATATATGTTTTAATTTTCATCAGTTGCACGGGGGCATCTGGTTAGGAAACAAAGGAAAGAGATGGCTAAAAAGATGGAGAAAGAAGGAGCAACTCTCCAGATTCGTGACCAGGAATTCGAAAGGAAATTCAGCTTTGAAAGGAAAAGGTATTAAAATCCTTTCCCATTATTGTGCCTCCCTAAAATATACAAAAGGAGACAAGATTTCCTCAGTGTAGGTAAAGGCTCCAATCCTTCTACACCTCCATAGACAGCTTCCATGAGCTATAACAGCTACAAAAAAATTCACCACCAACCTTTAAGTGATCAGCTTCTCCAAACTTAGCAAAGATAAGCCTTAGAGGGCAGACAGACAGTCTATTGGAGGCCAGTATATGAAATCTTCCCATCTTAGTAGGATCTACCAGAGTTTGTTGGCATGGATTCAAAAAACCAGGGTTATCTCAGTACCACAGTCAGGCATCAGAGAAAAATTTCAATGGAGAATGTTCCATTTAGATTAGAAAAATCCAGTAATATGCAAAAAATAGTAATTTTTCTACAAATATTTATTATTCTTGTCATTGCACCTAGTGTTAATGAAGGAGAAGCAGCATGGCATAGTGGATCAAGTACTAGATACACTTGGTTTCAATTCCTGCTTCTGACACGTACTAGCTGTGTGACCAGTTATTTCTCTTCTCAGTAGCCCCTAAACAGATCTCTTAAGCTAGAAGATGCAGGTGAGTAAACATCTGCATTGGTGGAGAGGGGTTCAACACTGGGAGCACTTACACCAATGACACCACAGATCTGTTCTTCACCCTCCTACATAACTCCTCCCCACCCCCTTGCCAAGCTACTGAAAATCAATTTGTTTTAGGGAGCCATTTCTATCTTTGTGGTTATTTATTCATATTGCATTTTGGGGGTAATCACAAGATGAGAAATCTAAAGATGAAAGGATCTCAGAAGCTATCTAATCCAATCCTTCTGCCCTCTCATTTTACAAATTAGAAAGTGGAAGCCCTGGGAGGTTAAGGGATTTGCCCAAGGTCACACAGGCCGGAAGCATCAGAGGCAGAATTTGAACTAAATTTCTCCGACTCCAGGGTCAGCACTCTTTCCTCTGTATCACGTTGCCTTGCTGACCCTGGTCTCATGGGTCCATCATAGATTGCTATGATCTTTTAGTGCCACACTGATGACATTTTCAGGTGTTGGCAAACATAACTATCAGTTCTTTTGGAAGTATTCAAATTGTTGGCAAAACATATAGGAATTATAAATGTTCCTTAGTTTCTGTCTGATTCTGGGACTACTGCTTGATAAGGCAGCATGATATAGTGTAAACATGCTGAGCTTACAATCAGAGCATCTAGATTTGAATCTTTCTCCTCTGTTTACTATCTATGTGACCTTGGGCAAGTAAGACATCAGTTTTGGGGAGGTGCTGTTCTAGGTGCTGAAGGTTGTCCCTCCAGAGTCTCATTTGTGAGTACTGGTAGGAGTGAGTATATGTTCTTCAAGATGGAAGAAAATCAACATAAAGAAAGTGAGGACAATGAAAATTGTTTGATGAGTGCATGGTATAGGAAGGTCTGGGACTTACGTTATTGTTCCTCCATTTTCTAAAATGTTCTGATGCTCAGTGGCCTTCAGGTGCTTTGACAGGACAGCTAGACAACTTGGAGGAGATGAAGGGTTTATACAGTCTGCTTTTGGTCATATCTGTATATACATATAGATAGATACGTAGATACATAGATACATAGATACATAGATAGATAGATATAGATATAGATACATAGTGTTATAGCTCTATTTGTTGGCATTTCCTGAAGTAAATGAACTCAAACAGGTAGATCTCAATAAAATACAGATATGTGCTAGCATTCAAAAAGGGATTAACTTTCCAATGTACCTGTCAATTGATTTGATGCTTTTTCTAATTATTTTCTTGGTTTTCTTTTAAACTGACATTTATTTAGGATGTTAAAATTTACAGAGCACTTTACAGATAATATATTGTTTAATCTACACGACTCTGAGAGGTATGTACTACAACTATTATTGTCTCCATTATACATATGAGGAAACAGGTCTGGCAAAGTTAAGTAACTTGCCTATGGTCACACTATGAGTAAGTGCATTGGTGGAATGTAAATACAATTCTCTCTATTGACACCAAATCCAGAATTCTTTCAACTCACCCTCTTTAAATCATCTGGAAAACAAGTATTTGGAGAAATATTTAGTTAATGTAACTCTGTAGGTTTATACTTTGAAGTAATTAAGTGGTACAATGAATAGAGTACTGGGCCTGGAGTTAGGAATGTCTGAGTTCAAATCCAACCTCAGACACTTACTAGCTGTGTGACCTGAGCAAGTCACTTAACCTCTGTCTGCCTCAGTTTCCTCATCTATAAAATGGGCTTAATAATAGTACCTACTTTTCAGGGTGGTCACAAGGATCAAATGAGATCATATTTTTAATGTGCTCAGCACAGTTCCTGGCACATAGTAGGTATTTAAGAAGTGCTTATTCCCTTCCATCCATTTCCCTTTTCTGGCTAATAAAATACTTATTACTTAGCACCTAGATATTTCCATGTGAAGCTTGTTTCTTATTTATTATGTGCATACTCAGATGTAATATAATTTATACAGAGACTTCATTGTGAAGAAAGAATACTCTGAAAATATGGTTCCTGCTAATGAAGCATTCAATCAATCTTTCAATAATAAAGGAAGTGTATCATTTATAAGAGCATCAAGTTTTAAGGCTAAAGAGGAGGCCATGGATGGCATTCGAAATAACTACAGAGAATATCAAATAAACCATATCTGTGGGAAAGAACTTCAGCAAGAATTGGTTCCAATGGAGGGCTTTAAGCCAGAAGTAAGCCTGGAACTAAATGGGAGAAAGGAACAGGAAAATATAACTAAGATAGAGACCACTGAGAAAGACACTGCTGTGATTCAGAGGAACCACCAGGGCTACAATGAAGAAAAGAATTTTGAGGAACTCAAGATGGTATATTCTGAAAGGAAAGGCATGTCAGAAAAGCCAAACTTTATGGGATATCAATTCCAAGAGCATGGCCCTCACCAGAGTTCATTTAAAAAACCATTGGAACCTAGTCTTAGCTTAAGGTATCAAAGTGAAGACAGTAAAAAGAAAGAAAGGAGAACATCTTCCTTTACTCAGAATAATTCAAAGCATGGCCAGGAGAAAAGCCATCTGAAGCATGAAGGAATAGTGTCCAGAGGGAGGAAGGCAGAATTAAAGCAAGAGTCTGTCAGAAAGAAAGAGAAACAAGTTGAGCAGAAGAGACAAGACTTGGAAGAAGATAAAGCTGCAGTATTCATTCAGAGCAAATATCGGGGCTATAGAAGAAGACAACAATTAAGGGATGGAAAACCCCCTTCCATTAAAAACCAAGAGCTTGCCTCAGAAAAACCAGACATAGAAAGACACACTTGCAATGCATATTCCTATTCAAAGAAACACAGGGGAAGTTTTAACATCAAGGCCAAGGATGAGAAGGATTTAAAGACAATTTCAGAGAAAGAAGCCTATGACTTGGCTGTTTTTTCAAAACAGGTAGGTTGATAGTTTCATTTATTTCCCCGGAAAAATCTATGTTATCTGTAAAATTAATTATATTAAAGAAACCATATTAATGGAGGTCATGAGGATGCTGGTGTTAGCTACCAGTTGTAGAGATGGTTAAGATTTACACAGTACTTTACTTATATTTTCTCATTTCAGTTTCACAAAACAACCCAATGAGGGGGTTAGGTACTACAAGTATTCTTAATCCCATTTTAAAGATGAGGAAATTAAGGTTCAGAAGGATTAAGTGATTTGCCCAATGTCACACTTCATTACACTTTTTTAAAAAGGAGCCAAATAGGTAAATGAAATAGGAGAATGAGTACATTCAAACGAATATCTACTTTGTAATCCAACTAACTGACAACTATTCAAGGTCAATAAGGAACATTACATAGTAACAACATTAATGTTTTATTAACAATGACAAATAGGATGCTGATATTTGACCATATAAATTCTTTTCATGTTATTGTTAGGAATCTTGTATCATAACTAAGAAAACCCCTAAGACTTTGATTTAGAGCCAAGAGACCTTAATGCCTCAGGTATGTGGTTTCACAAAATCCTTAAAGTGTTTAAGATGACATTTTAACAAGCAAAAAGTTAGATCACAGTCATTATGTGACAGTAGTCAAAGTTCAAATTAGTTGTTTTTAGACAGTGAGGAGACTCTAGAGAAAAATCCCATTCATTGAAGGGATGATAAATCACCTAGGGGGAATACTTCATCTGAATATTTGTGAGGGAGTATTCTTAAGGGATCTAATAGACACACATTTGTAAGTCAGCATGATACAGTAATAGATAAATGAATAAATAAGTAAGCTACTTCCAGAAGACAGAAGACCCAAGTTTTAGTCCTAGTTCTGCTGTGAACTAGCTGGATGATCTTGAGCAAATTAATCACCTACTTTAGCTTTGGTTTCCTCATTCCTTATTTGTTTCCTCCTTTCCCTTTGTAGTTTGATTTTGGCACATGGAACCTCTAGATATGAGAGTCTTGGTTCCATTGGGGGAACAGAGGGAAGAGCAGGACCAAAGAAAAGTATCATAATTCTAAGTGAAAAAGGAAAATTAAATTCACTTTTATGATTCGTAATCAATGAAGACAGTGAGTACAGCATATGCCATAGTGATTTCAAGCAGTGAATGATCTCTATATCCAAATATCTTGTCCTTGGCTGGGATACATGTTGTGAGAAAGAGCATAGTGCCCAGCTTTCTGAGGTCATCCTCAAAGGTTAAAGGGGTATCCTGAACACCTGCAACTTCTCTCACATAGATCTATCCTCCATCAAATTACTGTAGTTTTTTCTTGCACCTATATAGAGATTAAAGCTGTATCATCTATTTGGGGAACTAGTTTACAGTACACTTACTGCCCACTACATTAAAAACAAAAGAGCTAAATCATGCTTTAAGTATCCTTGAATTTCCTTCTTCTAAAGGTCAGGAATGTGAAGCCTAAACTCTGAACCCTGGTCTCAAAGGAGCAACTGAGGATTCATGGCCAGAAATCTAGATTTAGAGAGACATCCTCAGGCTACTGGAAACTGAATATAGTGGAAGAGCTCTCAAAAAAAAGTCAAAACAGAGGAAGAGAAAAGCTGATGGCCCAAGAGTAAGCCTAGGAAGATAGACTTGATGACTCAGGGAAAAGAAGGGCAGAAAAGAATGGCCAACAGGAACATGGTTAAGAGTGTCAAGAAGGAAAACAATGGTCAACAGTGTCACAGACACAGAAGATAAAGTCAAGACAACAGAAATGGGAACAGAGAAATAACTCTTAGATTTAGCCAGGAATTCAATTCAGTTCAATGAGCATTTATTAAATAGAGACCCTATGACAGGCACTGAGCTAGATGCTAAAGATATGAAAACAAAATAGTTCCTGCCATCAAGGAGCTTACAGTTCTTAGTGAGTTTAAGTTGAAGGGTAAGGCTGGAAGAAAGATTTCAGGAAATCCAAGAAATAGGGATGAGAAAATAACATTGAATATAGGTAGCCATAAAAGGAAGACAGGAGATGGAGTAGTGATAATTTTGTTATTAGAGTCATGGCATACTGAAAAACAGAGGAGAAACCTAGAGACAGAGATGACTGTGTCAGAGGGGAAATTAGAGGTAAGCAACTTATCAGATCACTACTAGGCACATGGAATACTGGGTTTTTTTCTTGATATAACCTGAAACATGACTTTCTTTTTAGATATCAAGGTTATCAGAAGACTATTTCATTCTGCAGAAAAAACTGAATGAAATTATTTTGTTGCACCAGCTGAAGCCTGTTTACCTTAGTGTTCATCCACCGATCAAGCCAATTAATAGACGAGTTCCTTCTCGCCACTGCATGTCAGGTAAAATTCTGTAGTCAGAGGTTATAGGTTAGGGGAGCCAACATTCCAGTTGTTTGGGATAGCAACCTTAGTTTTGGGCCACTTCTTTTGAGCAGGAAATGGCTTCACAATCCTCTACACAGCTCTTCTCATCTATACTTCATGTCTCTTCTTTCCTTTTTTTTTCTTCTCCTTTTCCTTTTTATTGATTCAATTCTAGCACAAGTCACCTTCAAGTAGAAGAGTCTTATTGTGGTTTGTTGAACAGAGAGACAGATAAGACCAAAGGAAACGATCATTCATTCCAGTTCCTTTCCAAGCCTCAAACCCTAAGCAGTATTCCTTCCAATGTACCATACAGACAGCATGTTAAGTGAGCACAAAATGGATTTGTGACATAATGAGAAGAATACTAGACCAAGAGAAGCATCATGCTTTCTGTGGTTATGGCACAGTTAGGGAGGCTTGGGCTCTAATCCTATCTCAGGCACTTACTATTTTTGTGACCCTGTACAAGAGATCAATTATTTGCTAACTGACTATAAGATGCATACGTCAAAATATGTGAGGGAGCGAGGCAGGGAGGAATAACAATTCAACTCCAGGATTTTGAACAGCATTTTGAATGCAATGATGTCTCAATAGATGATATCTCTAATTCCCTTATATCTTCAAAATAGCATTTTTTATTGTCTCCAAGCAGATCTGGAGCCAGGGGATGGCAAGTTACCTGGGGCACAATATCCTGAAAGCACAATGAAAAATATTTTAAAGGTACATATCTTTAGTACTGAAAAATTCCCCTCTCCATGATACACATGTTAATGTTTTTGATAAGCATCATCATCATGACAGATTGTGAGTTGTCCACAGAACAAAGCACGTGAAGTTTGAATTCAGTCAAACGGCCACACTTGAGGACCTGGAGAGCCCCACCCTTGATCTAGCTCAATAACCTCATTTAACAGATGAGGAAAATAAGAACCAGTTATGATAAGTTAACTTACTCAAATGATAGCACCAGATATTCAGACTCACCAGATATTCTTACTTTCGATTCTCTTTCCAGCACTGCCTCCCCAAGCTTCTGAAAAGTCTATTTCTAGATATTTTCATAAGGTGAGCTCTGACTTGATTCTGGAAGGGATGGAGAGTCTTGATCCCCTTACTGAGAGCTGTCATCCATAATCCTAGGATCTGGAAGCTGGCAGGAATCAATTGATCTCAGTGGCAAATAACAGACAGGAGTATATAATTTTCAAAGCCAGCAAGGCACAACTTTAAAATCTTGCCCGAGATATACAAATGCCTTATTGAGTTCCAATTGCTGCTACCTCTCTCTTCTATTCCTTCAAACTGATAATTCTCCGTGTTCATCTCCATGTCCAGCAAAGACTCTGTAGGGGGAGGATAGAGGAAAGGAGAGGTCAGTTTGACCCTGTTTACCCCTTAATTATTCTTTCTTTTTTTCCACATTTCACAGACTGTGTGATCATATCTTTCTTCTATGTGCTCTACAGCAATGGTGTCAAACTCAAAAAGAAATAGGGGCCATCTACCATACATAAGGATCCCTGTAGGTCACATATTGACTTAGGTTTAAAATGTAATATTACCTGTATCTTGTTGTATTTTTATTTAATTTGTTAAATATTTCCCAGTTACATTTTAATCTGATTTGGGTCACAGTAGGGAATGTTATGGGCTGCGTGTGGACTGCGCACACCATGTGTTTGAAAAATGACACGCTAGATGAGAAAGCAAGGATTCAAAAAGGTGAATGAATGAAAAAAACATTCCTTAAGTGTTTAACTATATACAAAGCATTATGCTGTATGCTAGGGATATGGATGAAAATAATAATAATAGTACACTTAGATAATGTTTCATGTTTTTAAAAATATTTTAGCTATATTGTCTCATTTTATCCTCACAGCAGCCCTGGGAGATAGGTACTCTTGTTATCCCTATTAATTACAGATGAAGAAACTGAAGCTGAGATGTTAAGTGACTTACCCAGGGTCACACAGCTAGTAAATATTTGAGGCAGATTTTGAACTCAGGTCTTTAGGAATTCCAGTCCAGAGCCCTAGTCATCACATCACCTAGCTGCCAAACAGAGAAGATGGTCTCTGCTCAAAAGGAGCTTACTTTCTAATAGATATAATAAGATTTTGTCAAGCTAATTGCTTGACAAACATCAGGGACAAATAAAAAATCTTATTCTTGGGTTCTAGTGGAAGGTGTGGTTAAAGAACAGTTCACGTGGGAAAGATCTGGAGCTTTTAGTAGACCACAAGCTCATTATGAGTTCAGGAGTATGATATGACACCCAGAAAAGTCAATACAGTCTTAGCACCAAGAAACATAAAACACTGAAGAATAAGGCAGTGATCATCCATCTATTCTTTGCTTCGGTCAGGCCATATCTGAAGTACAGTCTTCAGTTTTGGCACCACGCCGTAGGAAGACATTGTTAAAATCAAGAGCTCACAGAGAGTGATCAGGATGGCAAAAGGGCATATGAGGATTGGATGAAGAAACTGGCAATAATTAGCCTGAAAAAGAGAAGCCTTAGCAGGAATTTGATAACTAAAGTAGCTGAAGAACTATTGCCTGGCAGAGGTGTTCCTTTTGACTCCACAGGGCATACAAGCAGTATTTCACAAGAAATCAAGCATTTCTTAAGCACCTACTATAAGATAGGCACTATGTTAAGTGCTGGAAATGCAAAGGAAGGCAAAAAAAAAATTAGTCCCTCTTTTCAAGGTTCTCACAACCTAATGAGGAACACAGCCGGTAAAGAACTCTGTACAAACAAGATATATACGCAGGATAAATTGGAGATACTCTGTGGAAAGGCACTGAGATTAAGGAAGAGTGGGATAGGCTTCCTGCAGAAGGTGGAACTAATAGGAATAATGGATAGAGGCAACAAAGAGGAAAAGTTAGGCTTGATTTTAGGGAAAATTTCCAAACCAACAGAGCTGTCTGAAAGCTGAGTGGGCTGCCTCATACATTGGAGGTCTACAAACAAAAGCTGGATGGCCTGTCTCTTGGTTATGTAGTAGAAGGAATTCTTTCCCAGATATGAGTTGGATTGTCTGGTCACAGACATGTCCTCCAACTATGATGTTCTAGAATTCTTTGATTCTGTTAGCTACAGAGGCAATAATAGGTCCCACTAGAGACTACCGGTCATCAAAAAGCAAAGCCTATGACTAAACAAACCATTTGGCTCTATAAGATATGGCCACCTTTAGTGAACTATAGTTGGTACCTATACGAGACTCTGTGTAGACCTCCAAACTCCAATTTACTTTCAAGTAACTCCATCATTTATAAATTTAAGTGTTTCATTCCTGATGCAAATCCTCAAGCATTCATGGTGAATAAAAATGCACAATCTGTGAACTTTTAGAAACAGTTATATTTACAACCATAGAAAATTTCATCAGTTTGGTATAAATCTATGGAAAATTGAGACTACCAATACTTACAATTCAATAAGCTTTAAGTTTCCTGGAGTGAACCATGACCTTATATATGGGAAATCTTTTGCTTCTCAATCACGTTTAATATGCGTACGTTTGTTCAGCACAAAATCAAATCATCTATAATATAAACAGAGAAAGCTTTTTACCAATTATGAAGCTGGGCACTAAAGCAAGAATAATCCATAGACTACACATTTTTCTATTTGCTTCAATGTTGGCATTAAATCCAAACTAATAAGAGTTAAGTGTTTCTGTATTGCAGCTGAGAACAAAGCCATTTTCCACTAATGTAATAACAAATGCTGTTCTCATTCTAAGCGCACCGAAGACATCACCTGTATTATATTATTTGTACTCAGATAAGGTGCAGAGGGCTCTTTTCACTTGTTGTCTGTTCTTAATTAGGGTACACCTGGCAATATGTCATGAGTGCTATATAAGAAGAAAAGGCTTAATTGTAGGGGAAATAAGCCTTTAGGTAAATAGTTCAGAGAGTATGTTCTTAGGCTCCTTTCCTGAAGATAAAACTACCCAACAGAATACATTTTTCCCTAATGGGCAGTGGTTAATTCAGCAGCTAAGTGGCACAGTGGATAGGGCACTGGGCTTGGAATCAGGAAGACTCATCTTCATAAGTTCAAATCCAGCCTCAGACATTTACTACCTTGTGACCCTGGGCAAGTCTCTTAATCCTGTTTGCTTCAGTTTCCTCATCTGTAAAATGAGCTGGAGAAGGAAATGGCAAACTATTCCAGTATCTCTGCAAATAAAACCTTAAAATGAGGTCATGAATAGTTGGACATGATTGAAACAACTGAACAACAACTAAGAAGAACTCTATTGTATTGCAATGATGCATTTGCTTAGTATATCATTAAGGACTTAAATGCTGCACCAAGACAGCTGGTGTCCTTTGCTTCATTTTTTTCATACATGTAAAACAATTAAAGGACCTTTTGTAAATTATTCAAATCTATGACTTTCTTAATGTTCTTTTCCGATAAGGAAAAAAGTCTAAATAATAATAATAATAACTAACATTTATATAGCACTTTACAAAGTTCTTTACATATCTCACTCAATCCCCACAACAACCTTGTAAGATAGATGTTATGATTATCTCCATTTTACATATGAGAAAACTGGGGCTGAGAAGTTATGTGACTTGCCTAATGCCACAAAAATAACAACAGCAATAATAATAAAAAACAATAATAATAACATTTAAATAGTGCTTTGAGATTTGCACAGTATTTTTACCATATATTAGCTCATTTTATCCTTGCAACAATCCTGTGGAGCAAGTTGTATTATTTCCCCAATTCTATAGAAAAGGAAATAGAGACTGAGAGAGGTCAAATTACTTACCCAGGGTCACCTGGGTAGGTAATTATCTATGACAGGATTCAAACTCAGGTCTTCCTGATCCCAAGTTTGATTCCAATCACAGTGCCAGCTAGTTTCCTTACAAAAGCCAATAAGTATTGATACTTTGTTTCTCTTTAGCTCATCTTTTAAGGTGATGTTAAATTTACATATCAGCCTATAGTTTAATGATAATTGTAAAGATTTCCTGAATTTAGATTCGTTAGATATGTGTGTGTGTCATCTTAGAGTTGTAATGCAAACATCCCAAAATGCATTTTGCATGCTGGACAGGATGCCTTGTCTACATTCATCCAGGAGCAGACTAACATTCTTCATCTGACAGCTTAAAAGATATTGGATTTTATATTTTTAGGGGAAGATTTTTCATTAGCAACAGAAAGCAAAAAAATTGTAGGAGAAATAATGTTGCTTTGCACCAAATGTGCATCTGAAGGATTATTACTCCTCCAAGTCAGTCTGCCATCAGGAATCATTAAGCATTCTGTACCTCTTCTCCTGGATAAATGATCATTCTGGCCCCTAAAAGTTTCTCTACAACTCCAATAAGCAGAAAGGTGTCAGGGCAAGAAAAATAATTATTTTGCTAATTACCAGAATCCAACTGGGAGCTAGATATCTCTCTTTATATTTCCAATTCATCTTCATCATCACCATCAGAAAACATTTATCATGTACCTCTCTGTACAGGGCCCAATTCAAATTGAGATAACCAACAGTCTCAGCATTTGAAGAATTTATAGTTAAAAAATAAGCAATGCTGACATGGACAGAAATAAACAGAATCACTTAATAAATGCTTATTGGTTGATTGATTGACTCTGTGTATGCATGAAATCAAAACAACTGGATGACTTGATCATTTCTGTCAAGTATTTCATTATATTTTTAAGTTAGTTAAAACAATCCATTGTTTGACTGCATTGACTAATAGTTTAATTGAATTCATGGCTAAATTCAGTCCAAATGACTTCCAGACACACAGCTTTCTCACTTCTGAACATATATATACCAGACAAATTTGTGCATTTTTTAAAAAATAAGCACAATGTTAACATTATGAGATATAACCTTAGGGGTAATTGTATAAACTGTTCAATGGAATTTGTAGAAGTTTGTGTTTTGGATGGATGCCAAAAACACTTTGTTCTTTTTATTTCTGTCTTGTCTTTTTTGGGGGTGGGAGGAGTCTGTTACCCTTTGTTTATGAAGATATCTTTGATCTACCAAGAAGTCTATCCCTAAGAAGCTAGATAACTAGAGAAATTACCTACCAGGTACAGCATCTGTCATAGTGTTGGTGAACTGTTGCAAGGTCAGCTCTAACAAAAAATTGTGTTCCATCTTATCTTTCACAGAATTTAACTAGTAAATGTCCTTTTAATTATTCTGAACTAAGTATCCAATTCATGTATTACCAATATCCTTACTTTTTTCTCCTCTTCTCTTTTGTTACTTCCCTTTTGGGAATGGATGAAGGAAAAGGAGAAATTATGAAATGTAATTCAGGAAAATGTTACTTGTTTGTTCCTGGTACAGGATTTGGTGTAAGAAAATTACTGAAATTATTAGCCAAAATTAGACTTTTAAATGATTCCAACAAATATTTCTTGAGTGCCTGCTATTGTGGATTTTACTATTCCTGTGTCCTCTTATACCTTAATTGAGAAGTAGCTACAATTAAGTTCCATGGTGACTTAAATTATTTGGATTCCATTGTAATATGTAAAGATAACTGCATATCGCATTGAAAGCATCACCTCCACATAAAGCTATTGTTTTCAGTTCTACTGTTTATTTGTCCAATTTTTCCTCATTTTCCAGGTCGCTTACCTTTTCATATGTATTATCTCTCTCTTTAGAATATGAGTGCCTTGAGGACAGAGAATCTTTTGCTTTTCTATTTATATGGCCAGCAGTTAGAACAGCACTTTGCACACAATAAACATTTAATAAATGCTTTATTTCTTCATTCATTCATTCATTCTCAGCTAGAGAGGATATTAAAGAAAAAAACAGGATTAGAACACAATCAGTTTCATGGGTCTTATCTTCAAGATGAGACATAGACATGTAACAGGGCAGATTCACAGTTTTGGATGGTCAAATTATTCATCAATTGCATTTGACCTATTCATGGAAATCACAAAATAAATTTATGACAAAAGAATTTTGTAGCACTGTCAAATCAAAGAATCAAAGTTTCCACTAGAATATGCTTATTTTTAAAAAATATTCACTTACAGAGCTCCATTAAAACATAGGATCAGAGATAAAGATCTAGAAAGTCAGTCTCATGCAGAGGCCAATCCTGTCATTTTACAGATGAGGAAACTGAGGCTGAGAGAGGTTAAGTGATTGCCTATGGTCACAGAGCTAGTAAGTTTTGGAGGTAAGATTTGAACTCTGGTCTTCCTAACCCCCAAACTCAGCACCATTTACCTGTTTCATTAGAATTCATTACTGAGTCATTAATACATAAACTCAGATATGCCTTGGGTTATATCACACTATTGCCAAACCTAGAGTAAAAAATATGAGTAATGGGTTAGCCTGCAACACAAGTATTAACCTCTTTCTTTATCCAAATATCATGTAGAGGTTTTGCCACTTTTATAGCAGTGTTTGGTACACAGATAAGCTATTTTGTTAAACAGTAAAAAGCAAACTTCATGTATTTTTATTCAGTCATATCTAATGTAATTTCATAGAATTTGTGTCTAGCAGTTTTCTATGCCTATATATGTATAAACAGTAGCTAACACAGAATTAGACACATAGTCAATTAAATGAATGCCCTTCACAATTTCTTTAAGAACTTCATTGTACCCTTCAAATTTCAGCCCCCAGTGAGATCCTAAAGGTCTTCCAGTCCCTAATTACTGTATGAGTACAACACTTAGACTGGGTGATCTAACTACATGTAATTCAGTGATGTAAAGTGAGGACAAAATATTGTTTTTTATGGCATATAACATAGTAATTATTTTCTCATATAGAATGCTTACAGCTATTGACCATGGACTTTCTCCAGTATTATATTGATAAATGCTGCTTTTTCTTTTTGTTTTATCATTGTCAAGAAGTTAGCCGAATATTAAACAAAATTATATTGGGTGTCCAAAACTATTACTAATGCATTAAAAATTAATCACAGGTGGTAAAAAAAGTATATCCCATAACAATAAAGAATAGCCACATAATCTAACACCAGAATAAAATGATTTTTTTAAAAAGTAGAATTAGAATTTCAAGAAGGGTAACTTGTTTCTACAACTCACAGAAGGTGCTTAAAAATATGGTCTGAGGAAACTAAATTAGAAATCTTAAGAGCTAAATCCTGGGGCAAAGTTACCCTGAGGTGCAACTAGGTAGTGCAGTGGATACATTGTTGGGCCTGGAGCTGGAAAGAACTGAGTTCAAGTCCTACTTCGGATACTTACTGACTTTGTGACACTGGACAAGCCACTTGATCTCTGTTTGCCTCAGTTTCCTATCTGTAAAATAGAGATAATAATAGCACTTGCCTCTCGGAGTTGTTGTGAGGATCAAATGAAATAGTATGTTTAAAGTGCTTACTCAGCACAGTGTCAACTAATAGATACACTGTCACCTAATAGATACTTAATAAATGCTTATTCTCCTCTTTCCCTTTAGACATAACATATGATCATGGGAGTCTCTAACTCTTCCCCTCTTTTCCCATGTGAGTCTCTAGCAGTTAGAACCAGGGGGCCCTTGCAATGGTTGCCATTGAGACAATTGTCTCGACCTGGAGTTGAGACACTATGCATCAGCTTAAAACTGTGAATTGAGGTGATTTTACAGAAGCCCTTGTGCAGCGCTGCATATAATATTTGTTATATGTACCTAAATAGCTGTCACACTTTTTTGTGTATTGCCTTTTAGCTACTGCTTGATTTCTCCCTCTACCATACTAGTGATCAGATTCACTCTAACCAGAATAAATGAAAAGTGTATTGTGTCCTGAATTAAGATGAACCAAAGATTCTCATCCACATATATCAGCCAGAGAGTGTTGGCCCATAACAAAAAGAAATATGTCCAACATGCCTAAGAATAATCATCTCCATTTTTTAAAAGGTCTACTAAAAGGACTACTTAACTACTTAACTCAGCCTCTGTGGTTTTTTGACAAGCAAAAAGTAAAGAGAATGTTTTTAAACTCACCACTTACTCTTTCCTATTCCCTAGACAGGTAGGTATATTTCTAAACACTGTGACCTTGTTAGAGGCTCCATGGCATCCCTATACACAGCAAGAACACCAACGTGTTGTCTTAAGGAAGTAATAAAGGAAATGAGCATTTATTAAGCACCTTCTATGTACCAGGCATTGTGCTAGGCACAATACAAATATTATCTCATTTGGTCCTCACAACATCCCTGGGAAGGAGCTGCTGTTATTATCTCCATTTTACAATTAAGGAAACTGAGGCAGACAGAGGATAAATGACTTGTCCAGGGTCACATAGCTAATAAGTATCAGAGACAGGATTTGAATTCAGACTTGTATCCCCTACCTGCAAAATGCAGAGGTTATATTAGTGACCTCTAAGTTTCCTCAGCCAAATTTCTGGCTTACAACACTGGGATTGTGAGCTCCTTGAAGACAAATGCTGTCTTTTTGCCTCTTTTTCTGTCCTCAGCGCTTAGCATAATGCCAGGCACATAGTAGGTGCTTAATAGATGTTTACTGACCAACTGAGGTCTTCCTGACCCCAGACCCAATACTGTATACCTTCATGTTAGTACCCATGACTTTAGCTTTTGGAGATAATAGGCAGATGGTGTGCTTTGAATTGTTATTCCTCAGTCTCTTGCCTAGAAGTCAAATGGGCACATTTTTTTCCAATTTTTTAACATTTTTATTGAAAGTTTTGAGTTCCAAATTCTTTCTCTCCCTCCCTTCCTGCCCTCCCTGAGACAGTAAGTAAACAGATATAGGTTATACATGTACAATTATGAAAAACATTTCCATATTAGTCATTTTGTACAAGAAGACTCAAATAAAAGAAAAAAGAAAGTGAAAAATAACATGCTTCAGTCTGTATTCAATCAATATCAGTTCTTTCTCTGGAGGCAGATAGTATGCTTCATCATTAGTCCTTTGGGATTGTCTTAGATCATTGTATTGCTGAGAATAACTAAGTCATTCATAGTTCTTCGTCAAACAATATTGCTGTTACTGTGTACAATGTTCTCCTGGTTCCATTCACTTCATTTTGCATCAATACATGTAAGTCTTTCCGTGTTTTTCTAAAATTATCCTGCTTGTCATTTCTTATAGCACAATATTCCATTGTAATCATATAACACAGCTTGTTTAGCCATTCCCAAATTGATGGGCATCCCCTTGATTTCCAATCCTTAGACACCACAAAAAGAGCTGCTTTAAATATTTTTGTACAATTAGGTCCTTTTCCCTTTTTTGGATGTCTTTGGGATGTAGACCTAGTAGTGGTATTGCTAGATCAAAGGATATGCACCATTTCATAGCCCTTTAACCATAGTTCCAAATTGCTATTCAGAATGGTTGAATCAACTCACAAGTCCAGCAACAGTGCATTAATGTCACAATTTTCCCACATCCCCTCCAACAACCAACATTTCCATATTTTGTTGTATTAGCCACTCTGATAGGTGTGAAGTGGTATCTAAGAGTTGCTTTAATTTGCATTTCTCAGATCAATAGTGATTTAGAGCATTTGTCTGAAAACTGCCTGTTCATATCCTTTGACCATTTATCAATTGGGGAATGACTTGTGGTTTTATAAATTTTACTCAGTTCTCTGTATATTTGAGGAATGAGGCCTTTGTCAGAGATACTCGTTGCAAAAAAAAAAAAATTCCCAATTTTCTGCTTTCCTTATAATTTTGGTTGCATTGGTTTTGTTTATGCAAAAACTTTAATTTTATACAATCAAAATTATCTATTTTACATTTTGCAATGCTCTCTATATTTTCATTGGTCCTAAATTTTCCCTTATCTATAAATGTGAAAGATAAACTATTACATCCTCTCTAAGTTTGCTTATGGTATCACCCTTTATGTGTAAATCATATGTTCGTTTTGACCTTATTTTGGTATACAGTGTGAGATATTGGTCTATACCTAGTTTCTACCATACTGTTTTCTAGTTTTCCCAATAAGTTTTGTCAAATAATGAGTTTTTTCTCCAAAAGCTTGGATCTTTGGGTTTATCATATACTAGATTACTATGGTCATTGAATATGATGTAATTTGTACCTAATCTATTCCACTGATCCACCACACTATTTCTTGGCCAATACCAGATTGTTTTGATAATTACCACTTTCAGTTTGAGATGGCTAGACCACCTTCATTTGCATTTTTTTCATTGATTCCCTTGATATCCTTGAGCTTTTGTTCTTCCAGATGGATTTTGCTATTATTTTTTCTAGCTCTATAAAATAATTTTTGATAGTTTGATTGGTATGGCACTGAATAAATAGATTAATTTAGGTAGAATTAGCATTTTTATTATATTAGCTCAGCCTACCCATGAGCAATTAATATTTTTCCAGTTGTTTGGATGTGACTTTATTTGCGTGAAAAGTATTTTATAATTGTGTTCTTATAATTCCTGGGTTCGCAAGGCAGGAAGACTCCCAAGTATTTCATATTGTCTACAGTTATTTTAAAATGAATTTCTCTATCTACCTCTTGATTCTGGGTTTTTTTGGTAAATATAGAAATGCTGATAATTTATGTGAGTTTATTTTGTATTCTGAAACTTTGCTAAAGTTGTTAATAATGTCAAGTAGTTTTTTAGTTGATTTTCTAGGATTTTCTAAGTATAACATCATATCATTTGCAAAAAAAAGTGATAGTTTTGTTTCTTCATTGCCTATGCTAATTCCTTTAATTTCTTTTTCTTCTCTTATTGCTATAGCTAACACAATTAAATGAGCTAACATTTCTAGTACAATATTAAATAATAGAGATGATCACCTCACCCCTAATTGTATTGGGAAGGTTTCTAGCTTATCCTCACAGATAATGCTTGCTGATGACTTTAGATAAATATTACTGAACATTTTAATGTAAGTGCCATTTATTCCTATGCTCTCTAGTGTTTTTAATAGGAATGGATACTGTATTTTGTCAAAGGCTTTTCCTGCATGTGTTGAGATAACCATATAATTTCTGTTGGTTTTGATATTAATATGGTCAATTATGCTGATCATTTTCCTAATAATGAACCAGCCCTGCATTCCTGGTGTAAATCCCAACTGGTCATAGTGTATAATCCTTGTGATATACTGCTGTAATGTCTCTACTAGTATTTTATTTAAATTTTTGTATCAATATTCATTAGGGAAATTAGTCTATAATTTCCTTTCTCTGTTTTGGCTCTTCCTGATTTGGGTATCAGCACCAAATTTGTGTTGCAAAAAGAATTTGTAGGACTCCACCTGTTTTTCCAAATAGCTTATATAGTATTAGTATTAATTGTTCTTTAAATATTTGGTAGACTTGAGTTGTGAATTCATCTGGTCCTGGGGATTTTTTCTTAGAAAGCTATTGATGGCTTCTTCAATTTCTTCTTCTAAGATTGGGTTATTTAAGTATTTTATTTCTTCTTCTGTTAATCTGGGTAATTTTTATTTTTTGTAGATATTAATCCATTTCATTTAGATTGTCAAATGTATTGGCATGTATTTGGGTGAAATAGCTCCTAACAGTTGTCTTACTTTTCTCTTCATTGGTGGTGAATTCACCCCTTTCATTTTTGATACTAGTAATTTGGTTTTCTTCTTTCCTCTTTTTTAATCAAATCAACCAATAGTTTATCTATTTTATTGTTTTTTTATAAAATCAGCTTCTAGTTTTATTTATTAGTTTAATGATTTTCTTACTTTCAATTTTATTCTCTCCTTTGATTTTCAAAATTTCCTATTTGGTATTTAATTGTGAATTTTTAATTTGTTCTTTTTCTAGTTTTTTAATTTCATGCCCAATTCATTGATTTGCTTAAATATATATAAATAAATATAAATATAAATATAAATAAAAAGTAATTAGAGATATAACTTTTCCCCTAAGTACTGCTTTGGCTGCATCGCACAAATTTTGGTATGTTGTTTCATTGTTATTTTCTTTAATGAACTTATCAATTTGTTTCTGTGATTTGTTCCTTGACACTTGTTTTTTTAGGATTAGATTATTTAATTTTCGATTAATTTTTTAATCTCTCTTTCATTGTCCATTATTGAAAGTAATTTTATTGCATTATGATCTGAAAAGGATGTGTTTACTATTTCTGCTTTTCTGTATTTGGTTGTTAGGTTTTTATGTCCTAATACATGGTCAGTTTTTGTGTAGGTTCCATGTACTTCTGAGAAAAGGGCATATTCCTTTCTATTCCCATTCAATTTTCTCCAGAGACCTATCATACCTAACTTTTCCAGAATTTTTTCACCTCCTTAACTTCTTTATTGTTTTTTCTTTATTTAGATTTATCTAATTCTAAAAGGGAAAAGTTGAGATCCTCCACCAGTAGAGTTTTATTATCTATTTCCTCCTGTAACTCATTCAACTTTCCCTTCAAAAATTTAGATGCTACACCATTTAGTGCATATATGTTTAGTACTGGTATGACTTCATTATCTATGGTACCTTTCAGCAAGATATAGTTTCCTTCTTTATCTCTTTTAATTTGATCTATTTTGCTTTTGCTTTGTCTAAGCTCATGATTGTTAACCCTGCTTTCTTTGCATCTGCTGAAGCGTAATAGATTCTGCTCCAGTCCTACTTTAACCCTGTGTGTCTCTCTGCTTCAAATACATTTCTTGTAAACAACATATTGTAGGATTGTAGTTTTTCATCCACTTTGCTATTTACTTCCACTCTTTGGGTAAGTTCATCCCATTCACATTTATAGTTATGAAAACTAACTGTGTATTTCCTTCCATGCTATTTTTTGCTTGTTTACCTCCCCTTATGCCCCACTCTTTCCCTCCTCACAAGTGTTTTACTTCTGATCACCACCTTCCCCAATATACCCTCCCTTTTATCAGTTCCCCATTCTCCATTTTCACTTCCTTATAGGAAGTAAAATAGATTTCTATAGCCAACTGAGTGTGTTTGATATTCCCTCTTTGAGCCAGTTTTGATGAGAGTAAGGTTTAAGCTTTGCTTACCACTCCCCTATCTTCCCCTAGGTTATAATGGGCACATATTTGTAAGATGACTGGATATCATCTATTACTATGTAATTGGGGAGGGAAATATCTAATTTTTTGGTCCTCCAAACTACAGAATCATGAGATCATAGATTTAGAGATGAAAGAGACCACAGAAGTTGAGGGCAACCCTCTCATTTTACAGAAGAAGAAGCTAAGTCAGTGAGAGATTGTGACTTGCTCAGGGCCACACATCTAGTGCCTGAGGCAGAATTTGAACCCAAGTCTTCCTAACTCTAAGCTTAGTACTCTCTTTACTACATCACAGCAGCATTTTAGCCAATTGAGCCAACATGCTAGTAATATAGTAAAGGTGGTGTTGTGGCAACTGTTGGGAGCAGGAAAGTCCCTCTCAGTCCCATCCCAACTACAACTACTTTTGCCTTCCCTTGACTTTCCCAACATTTGCAATGAAATCAGCAAATAGGAAAGGCAGAGACAGAATTCCCTGGAAGCCAGAAGTGTAGCCAGCATGAGAGAGTATAGTTTTTATATCACCAAGAAGAGAACTGCATTTGGAGTCAGAGAGCCTGGATCCAATTCCTAATTCTGCCACCTACCTGTGTGACCTTGGAAAAAATATTTCATTTATCTTGTTCTCAACTTCCCTATCTGCAAAATGCAGGGTTTGGACTAGTGACCTCTAAGGTTCCTTAACCCTAAATCTATGATCTTATGACCTCCAAATTTCTGGCTCACAACACTAGGATTGTAGGTAGCAGAGTGAGATGGGGAGGAATTCAAAGCAAAACTAACAGAAGGCTGAAAGCATGGGATAAAAGAAAGAATAGCTGTGAAAACACATTCCTAAAACTGGTAGTCAGGGCAGAGTCATGGACCAGGTGATAAGTTGAGAACTGAGTATCAGAATCCAACAATGAGCATTTATTAAGCACTTAGTATGTTCCAGGCACTGCATTAAGTACTGGGGATGCAAATATAAGTCTACAAAAAGATAGTCCTTGGGGGCAGGTAGGTGGCACAGTGGATAGAACACCAGCCCTGAAGTCAGGAGGACCTGAGTTCAAATCTGGCCTCAGACCAAACACTTGATACTTACTAGCTGTGTGACCCTGGGCAAGTCACTTAACCCCAATTGCCTAAAAAACAAAAACAAAAAAAACAAAAAAAACAAAAAAAAAGATAGTCCTTGTCCTCAAGAAACTTACAATCTAATAGAGGACAACTGCACATAAAAGGGACCTGAAAAGTGGGGAGAGGGAAAGGTAATTGGAGGTGGAGGAGGAAAGACAGAGAAAGTCTGGAGAGTCAATCGTACAGCCTCAAGAAGAATGAAGACAAGGCTGGCCTGAGCATTTTCCTTAAAATGCAGGTTCTGGAGGAACCATCCAATCAGAGGAAGGCACCACAGGAGCAGAGAGTATTTCCAATATAAGAAGTCCAGGGATGGAGTGAACTTCCAGGGTGAAGAGGTTTTTGTGGCATGGGAGATAAAGTCTTGAGTCAGGAGCACAGATTGGAACATGTGGCCATGAGGCAGAACCCCAAGCATACAGAGTTCTCTCTAAATATTAAGGTTCTAAGCAAGCATAAATACCATGGGATAGAGGAAGGTAGTGGTCAGAAGACCAAGGTAAGAGCCAGGACATTCTTAGAAGCTTAAGGTTCAAGTCAAAACACTCAAAAAGACTCAGAATTTCTCTGTGGTTGCTGTTGAGGTCAGAACTCATTCCAATGTGGTCAGCCTGCATCCTGAACATAGCAGCAGATGATCTGGAATTCTTGGCTGAAGAAAAAATCAGATATCTGGGAAGAAAGACCTGTAGAGGCTTCTGGCAGATGAGAGTGAGTCCAAATATCATCAGGTATCCTGACCATCACAATAAATTGATGATTCTCTCTTTTTACATTCTACTTCTCTGTTGGGCAGTTTATCAAAACTGAAAAGAAATCTTTTCAAAAGGAAAAAGGAGGAATGTTAAAGAAAGAATTACAGAAGTGTAACAAGTAAATTTCCATCTAGGAATCCAATTTCTGATTTAGATATTTGACATTTAGCAAAATGACACAAAGTGCGTACACTTAAATAAAATTTTGCAATTAATATCAGCTTCATTAAAATGATCAAAATGTGATGAAATTTAATTTACTAAAGCAAACATTGGAAAATCACCACAGGCCTTCCAAAAGCAAAAAAGAGAGAGAGATAATTGTCCACTCATCCCAGAGGGGGGAAGAATGAATTTCTTATCAGCTAAAACAATAAAAGTAATCAGTACCACAACTACAATTCAAATTAATATCATACCTTCCAGCAGTTCAATATGTCAGTAACCTTTACGGGCTAATATTTATCTCACACAAAAATTACACAACTAATTTTTCTAGTGCCAACATTGATATACCGCTGATAATTTATTGTTATGAATGTTTATGTCATTTTTGTAATTAAGGAATTAGGATGATGGGAGTAGACATACTTTGTACTTCCCCCAAAGGAACAAAGAGTCTGAGGACAAAGATAAGACAACAGAATGAATATCTGCTTCTTCTGAAATATGTGGATGTTGTCAAATATGTAGTGGTGGTCTGGCACTCAAAAGGGGGTACTATCAGCTCAAAAAGGGCTCTCTTCATTCACTGATAATTAGCATTGATGGACACCCATTGTTTTCATGACAACATCTTAAGGGCAATGTATTTCAAGAAGCCAAAGTCTTGTGCTCTGTGTTACTCTAAGTCAATTAATAAGCAAGGAGCTTCCAGTTTGCCTTTGTGTTTCCTCAGAAGTATATTTCATCATATTTTGCTCATTTTAATAAAGCTAATATTAATTGTAAATTTTAAATTTAAACTTTCTATAGTTCACCTAAATGTCAAAATCAGAAATTCAATTCCAGGATAGAAATGCAAGTATTTCTTGAGCACCTGCTGTTTACTCAGCTCTGTGCATGCTCAGGAGGTGGAATCAGTCACCAAAATTCAGAGAGTGCCTACTGTGTGAATTACACTATACTAAAGACTATATAGGGATGTTGTTGTCAGTCGTTTTTCAGTCATATCCATATTCAGTTATGATCCTATTTGGGGTTTTCTTAGCAAATATACTGAAGTGGTTTTCCATTTCCCTCTCTACTCCATTTTACAGATGAGGAAACTGAGGCAAACAGGGGTAAGTGACTTGCCTGTCACCCAGATAATAAGGCTCCCAGGCCAGATTTGAACTTAAGAAGATAAATCTTCCTGATTCCACTTCACTCTAGGAGACAGTGAGATGTATAAGGCATGGTTCCGTTCTTGAGGAACTTAAAGTCTCACTTGAAGACAATTTTTGCACACATGAAAATTAAATATCAATATAACGTAATAGATGAGTAAGTTCCAACTGAGTGGCACAGGCAATAAATGGTATAGTTGTTGAGAGGAGAGAGATCACTTTGGCCTACAATGATTGAGAAAGGCTTCATGGTATAGAGGTGGGACCTTTAACTATGTCTTGAAGAATGGGTAGGACATAGATGGAAACTGTCAGAGACCACCTATGTCAGGACCTGCATATCAGCTGGCATTGTAGACATCTGTGTGTGTGTATACACATCTATACAGGGTGTTCCCAAAGTCTTAGTTCAGTTTTAAGCTATTCAAACTTAAGGTGGAGCTACTAAAACTTAAAACTGCACCAAGACTTTTGGGCCACTCTGTATAGATGTATGTACACACATATCAGCTAACACATCCCGCTTCAAATTTACAAAGTGATTTCCATTCTTTATCTCATTGAGACCTCACAATAGCCCTGTGAAATTAGTTTTATGGGTGCTTCCCCCTTCTTCAGATGAGAAAACTGAGACACTAGTTAAGTGAATTGCTCATAGCGACATGGCTGGCAAATTTCAAGGCCATGATTCCACTCTATTTCTTCTGATTCCAAGTCTGTTAATCTTCCCACTCTACCATGCTGCTTTGGGCAGCACTGGCTCTTCTCTGTTTGTGTCTTCATTCCACAATGTCAGATGCTACCAAGTAGCTCTACTTTTACAGATTCCAAGCTAACTATTCCCTAAACAAGAAGCAAATATAAAAGTTCCTAGACTGAAGCAAAAGTTGGGATCAGTATTAAGGTCCTAATTGTTACTTATGCCCTTTATTGTTCTGAGCTTTAATATGGTTCTATGCCACTAGTGAGCTCTGACTTTCAGTGGTGGCATGTCCCTATAGACATACACATACTCTGACCTATTCACTGAACCCCAACTCTGCCTCAACCACCAGTTCCTGGGTCCCTCTCCAGGGTTGCCCCACTCCCATGTCCAGCCCCTATCCCTCATTCTAGCCTTATGTTAGCTTTCCAGAGACTACCTTCTTATTCCGTGCCCACAACCCACTGGCACCTATATGTCCAGTGCTAATAGGAAAAGGAGAGGAATCTAATTTGTTGTGGTTATTGTTGCTTGTTGTTGTTGTTGTTGTTTGGTCATATCTGACTCTTCATGACCCCATTTGGGAATTTCTTGGCAAAGGTAATGGAGTGGTTTGCTATTTTCTTCTCTATCTCATTTTGCAGATCAGGAAACCGAGGCAAACAGGGTTAAGTGACTTAGCTCAGAGTCCCACAGCTAATAAGTATCTAAGGCCAGATTTGAACTCAGATATTCCTGACTTCAGAACCTATGTTCTATCCACTGTGCAATCTATGAGAAGACTAATAGGGAAGAAGTATGATTACTTTACTTGGAAAACAGAGAAGAGTGGCTGAAGTGGAGGGTTTGAGTGGAAGATTCATAAGAGATAATGCTGGAGAGGTACATTGGGACCACTTTGTGGAGGACCCCGAATTCTAGGTCAAAGAATCTAGACTTTATTCCATAGACAGCCAGGTGTTGTCTATGTAGACAGCCATTGGAACATTTTTGTGCTAAGAAGCCATTGCAGTAATAAATGATAAAAGTAATAAATGCCTAGACTTAAAGTGATGGAAATGGGAACAGAAAGGCAGAGAGAGACTTAATAAAACCTTATGAAAAGGAGCCATAAGTGATTTTTTTTAACACTGATGCCTATTCTATCTAATTCCTCTTCAAAAGGTACAATGTATATGTAAGCTATTTTATTTGATGACTTCCTGGCATCTGTGCCTCTTTCATACACCAACTCACTGTTTGAATTCACAACCCATTGCCACCCTACATCATTTACCAACAACACCAAAGCCTGTGACAAATTGAATTTACCCATTTGTGTACCAACAGTCTATACAACTGTTAGATGATATGATGATTGAGCAAAGATGGATTACCATTTTTACTTGGCTATTTTTGCCAAAGTGGATAAAATAACTATCTGAGACTGAATCCAACAGAGGGAATACTAAGATGTGATTTGATAGTTTAGGCTTGTTAACTTTCTAAAATAATAATGTTAACAAAATTACTTGTTATAATAAATGTAATGGTACTGATTGTTCTGAAAAAAGTTCTATTAGTACTTAGTAGCATCACGAATAGCCAATATGTTAGAAGACAAAATTGAAACCAAAAAAAAAGAAAAATTAGGAGGTTAAAACAGTGAGCCATGTTGAATATAAAATGCATTAGGAATGAACCAATGAAAACATATTTATTAAGTGCTTACTATATGCCAGGAACTGTGCTAAGTGCTGAAATGTAAATATAAGCAAGCTAAATAGTCCTTGTCCTGCTAAAGTATATACTCTAATAGGGAAGGCAACACACAAGAGGGTGCCAGAAAATGAGTAGAGCCTACTCACTTGGAGGCATGGTTTGGAACCTGTGGCCAAGGAGTGTGATGGAGGGTTTGTTCTGGCAAAATAAAGTAAAATCTTACCTATCAGAACCTAAAATGTTTGAGGGTTCCTCCATTGTACAAGAAGGTGGGAAGATGGCCAGAGTAAAGGTGGCACAGCATGGCATTAATAATGAGGAAGACTTTGAGAAGTGACTACTTTGTAAGGGGCATTCATGTTTTAGGATACAGATTGACCTTTGATGTCCCTATGATTCTGTGAAGTTATACTAACTTTGAGGCGGCAATTTGAATAAAGTCCAGAGGCTAGAAGCCATATTCCAGGAACCTAAGAGGGAATTAGGTAGTGAAGAAATGGGAGCACTTACATTACACTATTTTCTTGGTAGTATTCTAAATAGTTTTTTCTTTAATGTTGATATTTTCTACATCACTGTCACTTCCAAAAGACTCTTACACCATACAACCCTCCCTTATTTAAAAAAATACACTTAATCAAAACATACTAATACATTTTGCACCTATTGTTTACTACCTCTAGACTGAAAGAAATAAAGCATACTTCACCATCACAGCATTTAGATTCACAATTTGTTATTGCATTGATAGGAATTATGAAGTCTTTCCATGCTGTTTTTCTTTATATTTTTGTGAAAGCCATGTAAATTCTTCTCCCAATTTTGCTTACTTTACATAAGTTCTTTCAATTCTTCCCAATTTTCTATGATTTTTTCATATTTATCAATTCTTATGTCACAATAATGTTCCATTACAGTCATATATCACAATTTGCCCAACAATTCTCCTGATCAATAGACACCCACTTTCCAGTTCAACTACCAAAAAAGTGTTATTACAAATACTTTTGTTTATGTGCACCCTTTTTCTTGACCTTCAACCTCATTAGTGTATATGTCTAATAAATTGTATTAATGGATTGAAGGACATGTAAAGTTTAGAGAATTTTTAGCATAATTTGAATTCTTTTCCAAAACAGTATAATTAATTTATACATTTGCCAATAGTGTATTATGGTGTCTGTCTTCCCGCTGTCTATCCAACATTCACCACTTTCATATTTTGTTGTATTTGTAAATATGATGGGGATGAGGTGAAGCCTCAGAGTTGTTTAGATTTGCATTTTTCTCAGTAGTTTTTTTTAAAACATCCCTTAATATTCTTGTTACAAATTGTCTCATTTCTTTCGACCATTTATCTACTTGGCAAATGACTCTTGTTCTTATCAATATCAGTTCCAAATATACCATGGATTTCCAACCTTTATCAGAGATATTGGCTGCAAATATGTTTCAGAAGTAGCATTTTAGCTGCCTTGATTTTGCTTGTGCAAGTGTTTTTTTTAATGTCATGTAATTGAAATTGTCCCTTATGTTTATAGTCACCCTTTGTTAAAGAACTTCCCCCTAGCCAATAGCTGGTACCTTTTCCCAATCTCCTCCAAAAAAAAGTTTTTTATGATGTGACTCAAAGGTTGTTCTTTCAAGAATAGTAGATGTTTTATATCACACTATCCTCAATTCATTTATTGCATGATAACTTTAGCATGACTGAAATATTTGTAGACTTTTTAAAAATGTCAAATCTAAGATAAATTTAATTATAAAAATTCAATACATTCCTAAAATTACCAAGAATTAATGTTAACTTTACAGTTCTATCTGCCTTTCACTCAACAAATATAACACAAACTTTCAATAGCAATATATTTTAATATGTCAAAAGAATGCAAGCACAAATGACAAAAGTCAGCTTCCATCAAACAATTAACACTGAGAAAGGAGAAGATTCACCAGGAGATAAAAAGAAGGGAGGAAAGAAGTTAATTGGACATAAACCCAACATGAATTCCTGAAAGAGTTAAAGAAAGAGATAAGAGTAATAGAGGAAAAAATAGGAAAAGATATGAAGGTGATACAAGGTTATGAAAAGAGAATTAACAGTTTGGTAAAAGAAACACAAAGAATAATGAAGAGAATAACACCTTAAAAAATGGAACTGGCCTAATGGTAAAAAAAAAAAGGGGGGAGGCACAAAAATTAACTAAAGAAAATAGCTCCTTAAAAAGAATAGGCCAAATGGAAAAAGAAGTACAAAAATTCATTAAGAAAAGGACTCCCTAAAAAGTAGAATTGGCCAAATGAAAAAAAAGTACAAAATCTCATTGAATAAAATCATTCCTTAAAAATTAGAATTGACTTACTGTGTGACCCTGGGCAAGTCACTTAACCCCAATTGCCTAAAAAAATTAGAATTCAGCAAGTGAAAGCTAATGACTCCATGAGACATCAAGAAACAAAAAAACAAGAGTCAAAAGAATGAAAAAGTAGAAGAAAATGTGAACTATCTCATCAGATAAACAACTGACCTGGAAAATAAGTCAAGGAGAGATCATTTAAGAATTATTGGATTACCAGAATGCCATGTAATCACAAAAGAGCCTAGACATCATATTTCAAGAAATTATAAAGGGAAACTGCCCCAATATCTTAGATCCAGAGGGTAAAACAGAAAATAAAAGAATCCAGCAATCACCTCCTCAAATAGATCCCAAAATGAAACATCTCAAGAACATTATAGCAAAGTTCCAGAGTTCCCAGGTGAAGGAGAAAATATTGCAAGTAGCCAGAAAGAAATAATTCAGATATCATGCAGCCACAGTCAGGATCACACAAGAATTAGTACTTCCATGTTCAAGGAGTGGAGGACTTGGAATATGATATTCCAGAAGACAAAAGATCTAGGATTACAACCAAAAACAACCCAGAAAAACTGAATATAAACCTTTGGGGGGGGAAATGGGCATTAAATTAAATAAAGGACTTTCAAGTATTCCTGATGAGACCAGAGCTAAATAAAAAATTTTATATTCAAACATAAGATTCAAGAGAAGCCTAAAAAGACAAACATGAAAGAGAAATCATATAGCAGTCAAAAATGTTAAAACTATTCACATTCCTGCATGGGAAGGTGATACATGTAGGTCCTAAGAACTTTATGGTTATTAGGGGTGGGAAGGAGGGAGAGCAGAGACAGAGACAGAGACAGAGAGAGAAGAAGAAGAAGAAGAAGAAGAAGAAGAAGAAGAAGAAGAAAATGAATGGAAGGAAATACACAATTAGTAATCATAACTGAATAACTGAATGTGGATGGGATGAATTCACCCATAAAACAGAAAAAACATGCTGTTTACAAGAGACATACTTGAAACAGAAAGACACACACAGTTAAATTAAGGAGCTGGAAAAGAATCTATTATGCTTCAGCTGAGGTAAAAAAAAAATAGAGTAGCAATCCTCATCTCAGACAAAGCAAAAGCAAAAATAGACCTATTAGAAGAGTTAATTAGGGAAGTACATTT
Organism: Vombatus ursinus; assembly: GCF_900497805.2. Classification (NCBI taxonomy): domain Eukaryota; kingdom Metazoa; phylum Chordata; class Mammalia; order Diprotodontia; family Vombatidae; genus Vombatus; species Vombatus ursinus. Next base: position 15,138,100 of record NW_020954639.1, on the reverse strand, counting down.
TGCTAAAAGGTACCTTAGACAATGAAGTAATGTCAAAAATGTTTACATCAAGTTTCTGATAAAGACCTAATTTCTTGAATACCTAGAGAACAAATTTATAAAAATAAGAGCCATTCTCCAATTGATAAATGGTCCAAGGATATGAACAGGCAGTTTTCAGAAGAAGAAATCAAAGTTATCTCTAATCATATGAAAAAATGTTCTAAATATCTATTGATTAGCAAAATACAAATTAAAACAACTTTGAGGTACCTCCTCATACCTATCAGAAATGACAAATGCTGGAGGGGATTAGGCAAAAATAAGTACATTCATGAACTATTGGTTTAGTAGTGAACTGGTCCATCCATTCTGGAGAACAATTTGGAACTATACCCAAAGGTCTATAAAGGTACATACTCTTTAACCCAACAATACCACTACTAGGTCTGTATCCCAAAGAGATTAAAGAAAAAGAAAAATGAAAAGGGCATATATGTACAAAAATATTTATATTGGCTCTTTTGTGGTGGCAAAAAAATTGTAAATCAAGGGAATGCTGAACAAGTTGTGGCAAATGACGCAGTAGCATTGTGCTACAAGAAATGATGAGGAGGATAGTTTCTGAAAAACATGGCAAGATCTATGCGAACTGATTCAATGTAAAGTTAGTAAAGAAAGTGAAGAACTGGGAGATCATTGTGCACAGTGATACTAATGTTTAATGATGAGCAACTGTGAAAGACATAGCTGCTGTGATCAATACAATGATCCAAGACAATTCCAAAGGACTCATGATGAAAATAAAAAGATATCCACTTCCAGAGAGAGAATTGATGAACTCTGCATATAAGTTGAAGTATACTTTTTTCACTTTTTTGTAGCATGGAAAATATGGAAATATGTTTTGCATGATTTCACATGTATAATTTATATCATATTGTTTGCCTTCTCAGTGAATTGGGGGGAGAAAAAGACAGAATTTGGAACTCAAAATTTAAAAAGAAAATAATGTTATAAATAATATTTTTTAAAAATAAAAGTTCCTACTCAAAATCTTTATAGGAAGTACATTTTAAAAAACACTCAGTTCATCAGAAGATACTCATGAGAAAACCAGGCTTTTATTGCTTTATGAGAGACAGATAAAGAGAACTATACTGAGTCTCATTTGGAAAACTTATCTTGCTGATCTGAAGTCAGACCTTCATAGAAAAGGTGCTGGATTCATAACCAAAGGTCTTCAGTTCAAAATCTAGCTTCCATTTTCTCACTGAAACAGGAGGTTAAACTGAATGCCCACGAAGCTTCCCTTCAGCTCTAAATCCCATAACCTTATGAATCCTTATAATTTTTAATGATCCTATAGGGACTAACAAATTTAAGTATAGAAATACAAGAAGTCTTACCTCTCTATAACAAAAGTACTTAACCTGGGGTCCATGAACTTGGGGTTTTTTTAATACTTTGATAACTATTTCAATAGTATTTGTTTCCTGTGTAATGCTGTGCATTTTACTTTATGCATTTAATGACATCATTCTGAGAAGGGGTCAATAGGTTCACCAGACTGCCAAAGAGATATGTTATTTGAAAAATAATAAGAACCACTGTTTTATATAAATAAGAAACAATGTGGTACAGTGTAAAAAGAGATGGATTTGAAGTCAGAGGACCCTGATTGTAATCATGGTTCTATTTCTTATTAGCTATGTTACCTTGGATAATTCATGCAACCTCGCTGGGCCTCAACTTCCTCATCTTTAAAAGAAGGAGTTAAATAAGATAACCATTCAGATCCCTTCTGCCTCTGACTGATTCATCTTATTCTATGAAATGGGCAATTTCTTCACATATTTAATTAATGTATATGTGTATGTTTGAGTGTGTACACACATATCCAATTAAATATGTGTGCATACATATATTCTATTATATATTCCATTATAGATAGATAGATAGATAGCTTGATTACCAGCGTTATCTAAATCCCCAGCATTTGGTACAAAGTAAATGCTTGAAAATATTTCAGTGTACATATATAGGTTTTCTCTAAAGTCTCAATGCAGTTTTAGGCTTTAATAACTTAAAACTGCATTAAGACTTTTGGACTACCCTGTATAATTTGCAAATGGAGAAGACAGGTATGTTCATTGCATTGAGAGAAAGAGAGAAGAGAAAATCACAGTAGAGAGCCAAGAAATAGTGAGTAGGATGTTTTGGTTCTAGCAACTTTATTTCATCACCACTTTGAAGATGGTACTTTCCTATTCCTATTCCTACATTTTCATTTTATTCCTCGGTTACCTTCTCCTCTTCCTTCCCCCTCCCAACCCTAGGCCATCATATAGACAATGAAAAGAGTGGTCAGGATCAGAGGAGGAGTGTCAGCAAGTGGAGGTAAACCATCCCAATCCCTCCTTTCTCCCCTCCAGCCTCAAATATATGTGTAAATTCAATTTGATATGAAATATGAAAATGATTTTATATGACTTGCAACCCTCAAAAAAAAAGAAAAAAAGAAAATTATTTTATAATAGAGCTTTAAAACTGAATACTTATTTCTCAATACCTTTGTTGTAGGTGTCGCTAAAGAAGAACCAAAAATATTGAGACCTCCAAGACGACCATCAAAACCCAAAACATTAAATAATCCCGAAGACTCCACATATTATTATCTGTTACATGTAAGTGATTATGTGGGCTCTTCTAGTTTTAAAACTCTATGCTATTGCCAAATTCAACCCATAGGAATCACTTCAGGGAGGTAAAAAAGTTGAAGCTATGATAAGAAAGAGTAGGCCCTATATAGAGAGTATTTAATTCTACCCCTTGAGAGATACTGTGCTTATTTTAATAGTGCTACTCTCAGTATTCTTGCAGCTAAGGCCAATCCTTGAAAAAATTATGGGCCAAGTAAAGGTTGTCTTTGAAATCCTCCTTCTAATTTCCCTTTCATTGTCTTTTATCTCCCTGCCAAGGGATTCATGCACCCTCATGTCTCACCTTGACTGACCCCCTGGGCCTACCCTACCTTATAACAGTGCTTCATGTTCCATACCTTTCCTTCTTGCCCCATCTCCCACCAAAACCTATTTGCTAATTGTCCTATTCATTTAGGGCCCTGTTCTCAGCTGATAAGAAAGAATTTATTTTGGTATATTTATTTTAATTAGTGGCTTGATAAGCTATTCTCCCCTAAAAGAATTTGCACTTTGAAGAGAGCTTTCCAGAAAAAAAAAAAAAAGCTTTAACCCAAAGGAATTAGTTAATGGTGAGAATTTTAGTCATAATTATGAGCTGGTTGAAAGAGATAATTTTGAAAATGTAGGTCCTTCTGTTGCCCCTCATATCATCACCATATAGGCATGTCTGCCTATATCTAAAGCCACACGTCACAAATCCCCAAAGAGTGTTCATGAGTCATAATTGACCCTTACCTTGAAGCTATCCCTAAGATCTGTGGGGTGCACTGTACCCCATCTTGCCTTTTTGCCCCTTCTTTTGCAAGTATCAATCATCTACCCACAAGATAGGAGAGGGGAGAAGCAAAAGTCCAAATTTTTATGCCTCCTAATGCAAAAAAAAAAAACAGACACACATTACATGCATACATAGATATATGTAATCACACCCACAAAATTTATATTTCACTCCACTAAAGAAATATTTAAAGAAAGTGTTTTCTGCTTAAAGGCAGAAAATACACTTAAGTAAAACTAGTTAATGTTTCAACTTGGTCTCTCCACATTCTGGAGTACACAAAGAAGCTGTGAACCCTTTCTGTTCCTCTTCTATGGTTTCTCCAAAAGCCAGTGGGCTGCCAGCCCTTTCAGTCAAAGTTCAGTCAGAGTCACGTACTAGCTGTATAGCCTGGAGAATGTAAATATAAATTTCCTCACCTATAAAAATAGAAATGTTTATCAGCCCTTCTTTCCCAAGGTCATAGTACAAATCAAATGAGATCATTTGTAAGTGCTATGTAAACAGGAGGATTATCATTATTAGAGCATTTAAACAAAGAGAAACAGTCCATATACAGATCTAAATGAAATTTTCCACTCACAGATCACAGAACTGGAATCATTAATATTGTTCTTTAAAAAACATTAATGTATAACCAGCATTTGGTTTTGCTAAACATGTCCAAAAAAAGTCAATCACAGAAGAATCAGAGAAAACAGGCAATTCCAAGTGACCCAAATGTATTTGGTTGTCACCATGAGCAAGCCTTGGTTCAGAGTAAGATATGTGTATTGATTTTCTCTGCTGTCTAGAATAAGATGCAGCTGGGCTGATACTTGTATGTACAAAGACATAAAAAAGAAAAGCAGAGACTTAGAATAAGACATTTCAAAGCAATATATAAGGTTTCTATTAATGCAGACATTTAGTGGCAAACTATTCTTATTGAACTATTTTTAACAGCAACAAAATGATAGATTAAACTTATTTCCATTCTCATTAAACATCATTATGATGAATTTTGAGCAGATGAGGTCAAAAGGATCTTCCTAAGATTAAAGATCTAATCAGTCTACTGGCGAGTACTCATGAAACTCCTTTCAGAAAGAGCTCTGAATCTGGGGCAGAGGACCTGTGTTCAGGTCTTGACTTTGCTACTTACTACCCCTGTGACCTGGGGCACTTGGTGTCCCCTAGCCTCAGGCTCCTCAGCTTGAAAATGAGGGAGTCAGACTGCCTTTGTAAGATCCCTTCCAGTTCTATGACTGATTGACCCATTAAGTCCATGGTAGCAGGGCTTTGAGTTTGAAGGTATGTATTAATGGTCATGTGTTATTGAGGACTCTCACACATATGTACTCTATCACATAAAGCTTCTCCTCTGACTTTTCCTCCTCTTCGCCAGCTGTAGCAGGCTTGTATCATCTACATCCCCAATTTTGCCACTGTGAGGATAAATATCAGGCTGAGGATTCAAACATATTGAGTGTCTGTAATATAAACAGTAGCATCAGAGAAACATCTTGACATTTTTTCAATTTCTTTGTATTCTAAGCTTGATGAACATCAGCAGACATAAGCATTTCCATATACAAAGAACAGAAAAGAAGACTGATTGTTCATGAAGACATGAGTCTCCATTATATATAAGCCTGTAGGGGTTTTTGAAGTATAAAAGAAATTCCAAATGTTCCAGAGCTGTCCCACCTGTCTGTGTTTCCCACTCAACCTCCTTCTCTTCTCTTCTGTGTATTTTAAATGCTTCACTGATGCTCTTTTACAGTTTCTTTTGGGGGAAGCAAGGCATCACTATAACCACATCTCTATTCTCCACAATTCTCTTAATATTCCCTTAAAATCAATACTCAAATAGAACAAATCCATACATTGGTCATGTCTGAAAACATATGTCTCATTTCACCTCTCTAATCTAACAACTTTCTGTCAAGAGGTGGAAATAAGTATGCTTCATGATCAATCCTCTGAATTGCTAATTAGTCATTGCATTAAACAGAGTTCTTAAGTCTTTCAGAGATGGTTTTCTTTACAATGTTGTCACTGTATAAATTTAGGCATTTGTTTTACAAAAGGGGGGTTGTAGTCACTTATTCCATATGTAGCTATGAGCCTACTTCACTTCCACCTATGGCTATGATGCCCTGGCCCTAATGATATAGAGTTCTACCCTCAAGGAACTTACCTTTCACTTGGTATATAACATTATTGTTAAAAACAAGAATTCAGATTATTTTGATACAACTTAAGCAGTTTGTGACTATGACACTTCTTTCAAAAGCAAGGCTTAAGATTGATTCATGAACCAAATTCAGTTGAACTCAATAAGCATTTAAATGCCCATTCCTTACTAGTTGTGCTATGTGCTAGAAGTACAAAGATGAAATACAAATGCGTTCCCTTCCCTCTAAAAGTGTAGAGTCTAGTGAGGGAGGAAGGGGAAGGTATGTGCAAAAATAAGTGTAATACAAGTTAGGATATTGTGAGGGCACAAGAAAGTGTCAAAGGAGAGTTTCCAAAGAAAACTGCAAGACAATGAGATCACTTTCAGCTGGGGGGGGAAAGGAATCAAGGAAGGTGTCATGGAGGACTGAGCACCAGAGATGGATCTTGAAGGAAAAAATAACCTCAATAGGGGGTGCAAGTGGGAGCATTCCAGGCATGGGGAGCAGCCAGAACAAAAATGGTATAAATAAAATATCAAATTTACTTTAAAAAAAACATTCTTACAAATAAAAAATATATAGTATCACTGTGCTCAACTGTCACTGTGAAGTCAATAGATGTTCAACTTATTCTCATTTTACAACTACTTAATCCTTCAGGAAAAAACAACTTTTTTTAGTTCTGTACACTTGATGCAAAAGTGGATATAAATTGATGCAAATCTTTATAAAGTATATTACAGACTTCCCACTCTTCCTAAACACAAAATATTGAGTCTAATTTATGCTTTTGTTGGCTCAGGATCATAATTATAAACAACAAAAATTATACTGTATAGCAGTGCCTCCAGGGACTATTGAAATCTATGGGGCTGTTTCTCCGCCCATTAAATGGCCTTTGAATTTTTTACCTGATTTTTATAACTTTTGCACGTGCTTCCATAAATACTTCAAATTGTGTTTCTAATCCACTGCTGGCTAGGAAACAAAAAACCGAACTTGTAAGAATTGTTTGTAAAATAAGAATGAATTGACTGCAGTAAAAAAATCTGGGGGATTCTTCTGCAGAGGGAAGTGTAGGAATTTTAGTGCACAGCATTTCTAACAACTGGGTTCTTGTCCCTCCATAGCCACTCATCAGCTGTGTGCCCTTAGGTATGTTATTGGGGCTTGGTAACTAAGGTCCTCATTTTCCTCTTTCCTAGGCTGCTGGTGATGCAGTGGATAGAGCTCTGGGCCTGGAGTCAGGAAGATCTGAGTTCAAATTTGGCCTCAGACACTTACTAGCTATGTGACCCTAGGCAAGTCACTCAATTTCTGCCTGCCTCAACTTCCCCAAATATAAAATGAGGATAATAATAGCACCTGTCTTCCAGGGTTGTTGTGAAGATCAATTAAGATAATATTTGTACAAAGTACCTAGGATGGTGCTATAAAAATACTTATTCCTTTCCTTTATTCCCTTCCCTAAAATGAGAGGATTAAAAGAGATGATAGCTAAGTTCCCATACACTTCTATGATTCTCTATGCCCCTTCCAAAACCACTTTACCAGCTATCTGAGCTGCCTAGTGACTTTCGTCTCTTTTTTCTGAATCATTGCCTATTTCCAAATGGTTGGGGTTGCTAGGAATCCAATTTCCAGATAAGTGGAGTTTTTCTACATTACTAAAATGAAAATGGGTAATAGGCAGCATAATTTGAGGTAACAGAGGTTTTGGAAACTGCTTTTGACTCAGAAGTAAGGCTATTTCTTTGTAGGTTGTTAAGGAAAAGAAAGATTGATCATGGCTGGCCAGGGAGCTTTAACTCACTTCAGGATTCTTTGACTCCCTCTGCTCCTTCAGTTCAAGTCAACAAATACCTAAGAAGTGCCTCTTTATTAAGTTCATTTATTAAACTGACCTGTTAGCTGTTCCCTGAATAGGGCATTCCACTACAAATATATATATATATATATATATATATTCACTTCTTAGTTCCACCCCATCAAAACTCAAACTTCTTTCAAAGCTCAGCTCAGGGGTCAACTCCTCCCAGAAGACCATTCTGATCTTGGATCAGGTTAATGCTAGTGCTCCCCCACCAGAAATTACTTTGTGTGTATTTTATGTACTTAATCTTCTACATACATGTTGTCTCCTCCACCCTCCACCAATGAAAATGCTAATTCCTTAAAAGCAGGAACAGTTTCATTTATTTTTCTTTGTATTCATAATGCTTAGTAGAGAAGAAGCAGCATAGTATAATGGATAGGTCAATGAACTTGAACACAAGAGAAGCTGGGTTCAAATCACACTTCAGACCATTATTAATTGTGTGACCCTGGACAAGTCACTTAGCCTTCCTGGGCCTCAGTTTGATCACCTGAAAAATGGGGATGGAATTCCATATCTGCAAAAGTGTTGTTGTTGTCTAGTCTTTTCAGTCATGTGTGACTCTTCATGACCCCATTTGGATTTTCTTGGCAAATGTACTGAAGTGGCTTTCCATTTCCTTCTCCAGCTCATTTTACAGGTGAGAAAACTGAGGCAAACAGGATTAAGTGACTGGAGAAGGGTCACACAGCTAGTAAGTGTCTGAGGCCAGAATTGAACTCAAGGAGATGAGTCTTCCTAACTCCAAGCCTGGCACTCTATCCGCTGTGCCACCTAGCTGCCGTCATCCGCAAAAAATGGATGACCTCTAAGATCCCTTTCAGCTATAAACCTATGATCCTATGATGTACATAAAAATAAATATAAAATATCTAAAAAGTCCTTTCTCTCAAAGAACATACATCCTATCAGGGGTGGGAGAGGTAGAGTTCCTCCAAAGGACTTTGCAAAAAGCTCCCCTTGAGATAGAAAGAAATCTTTTACTGGTGTAGAGGAAATCATTCTTTCCTCTTTTTCCTTCTGTTTGTGTTCTTTTTCAAAAGCTGGGGCACTATATTGCTTCTCCCAAAATGGCAAAAATTCAATAATTGGGGAGAATTCCCTCTGCTGTGAACTCCTGTAAGTAAAGGACTAATTTATAATTGCCATTTCCTAGAGCCAAGTTTTGTTACAGATATGAGCAAGGAGATCCCCCAGCTTGGGGATTCAAGGGCAGTGTGCTGTTTGGTGCTCTATTATGTAATAGAGACCTTGGCTCTT
>NW_020954639.1:15126430-15129330 GCF_900497805.2 Vombatus ursinus | reverse complement strand
TCCTGACATGAAACCCAATCATTTTCTTCCAATTTACACATGAGCAATCTGAGACTAGACAAAATTAAGCAACTTGCTCAAAGTCATACAACTTGTAAATATCATCATTATAAATTGTAAAATAAAACAAATGGTTCAAAGGTATCAAACCAAGCCTTCTGTCTCCAAATAAAGTGCTTCTCCCACACCTGTGTAGTATATAAGCACAAACTGGCCTAGGGCATTAAAAGAAGGATTTGAATTGATGGAAATTAAGGAAAGAAAAGGAAGGGTCTCGGTTGCCTCATTTGATTTTTTGGTTTCCTTGAATGGCATTATAAATAGTGTTGTGTATAAATATCCATACCCGCCTCCTCGCAGAAGCCCATAAGAATGAAGTTGATACCAAATTGTTTATCTCACTCAAAATACTAGAGCATCCTCAAAATAACAAATTGTGTAAGTGTGTGTTTGTGTGTGTGTGTGTGTGTGTGAGAGAGAGAGAGAGAGAGAGAGAAATGATTTAGTGTGTCTCTAAAATTACTGGGAAATTGCCCAGATGTGAACAAATCATTATTAATTATTCTTATTTATTACCTTGCACTTGCATTGTGCCAGGCACCTTGGTATCTGCTGGTACTTTGCATAATTATAAGATTATCTTCCACTAGTACAACGTGAATGGTATATTTGTTTTCTCCACCTGGAAGACATTATTTGTATGTGAGGCAGAGGCAGAGTTCTCCAGTGTCCTTGTTCCATACAATTAAGTGTCTGTGCTTAATATCATGACATGAAACACATACATAGTGCTTCAAGCTATCAGGCAGTGATTGATTTTAGTTCAAGGCAAAGAACAATGGTATTTGATATGAGGTTGAAATGGAGCTACTACATAGACAATGGTAGCTTATAATTATTAGTAGGGTATATTAGTAACATATATGATTCTTGGTTTTATATCTGAGTATGATCAGATGACTTCCAACATGTGACTTGATTCATTAAGTTCTTTGCTGTAATATAATTAATTAAAATAATTGTGGCCCATTATCTACTGGCACCATGGTTTCCATAGACCTCCCACTTAAAACAACAAAACTGTAGGAACCATAGGATTTTTAGAATGATAAGAAACCTTAGCAATCCACTACACCAATTCTATCATTTTGCAAATGAGGAAACTGAAAACTAGAGCATATAAGGGATTTTTTTGAAAAGTAACACTTCATTCTGTTCTATTTGGGACAAGCATGTTAGCTTCTTAATTTCTCATCATTGGCTACAATTTCTTGGTTTCTGGAGAAAAGTGTTTTTTAATCTGCTGCCAAATTAGGCATGTTTTACATTTACATATAGTATAAAATTATAAAGTCAACTGCACTAATGGGAAATAATGGGAATATAATGGGAGAGACTGTCTAAATTAGTTAAAAATCTGAATTAAAGAATGCTTTGAAAGAAATGCTGTTTCATTGCTTCCAGATAAATACCTTGAGGTAGGCTCACTACTGGCCTTCCAGAGAGGCATCCTATTAAAGGAAGAGAAAAGAGTGATTATATAAATAGTATATCAAAACACTAACATAAGCCAGTCTAGCCTCTACTTTTTTGTGTCTGAAAATGGATTCTTCAAAATGCTTTAAAAATTCCTCCTTTTTAGCAGATGAACATTTCCCTTCCAACTTTATTTATATAATTAGTTTGTCTGATAATCTTCTTCCGTAAGTAGTACAAAGGTTCATTTTAACATACTGTACAAATTATCATAATTTCAGAAATGGGAAATTCTAAATTAATGAAGTTTTATTATATACTAAAATTAATGAGATTTTCTTGTATCATAGATCCAGACAAAAATTTTAGACTGAAAATATATGAAAATACTTTATTCAGTAACATATCTAATGCAACTTGAAAGAAGCCAATGTTGTATTAATAAGGTCGACTTTAAAATTTTTGTTCTCTTTAGAAATCAATCCAAGAAGAAAAACGAAGACCAAGGAAAAACAGGTAATCATTATTCTTTCATGCATTAAGTATAATCCTGCTCCAAAAAACATGCATATATATTTTCATAAATTCTTAAATATAAATTATGAAGAAAGCATTGATTTTGTTGAGTTAAATTTAGAATACAATCTACTCCCAGCATAATACATTTCACACGTACCAAAAGTATAATATTTATCAACATCATAATAGGGCAGAGCAACTGGGGCATTGACCCAAAGCACTGAGATTTAGAGAGTGCTGATCGCACTTCACTCCTTCAGCTGCTAGACACAACCAAATTTAGCACCTCGTTAGCAAAATAATAAATAATAAGGGTCTTTCCCATCCCACTCCCACCACCAGCAATAGAACACGTCTCAGAAAGTTTATTTCAAAATATGTCTCGTACTGCTTGCCCAAGGTGTGTTTTATGAAATGACTCAAGCACAAAAATTGATAGCTGTAGTTCTATATAATATCCAACCTCATAACCATATATTGAGAATGTTTCCCACTGTTTTCTATTCTAATATCATGTTATTATTCTTGATGCCTAGAAATATGATCTTTTCATTGTATAAAAAGAAAATTCTTATATACATGTAGTCCATTTGTCCCTACAAAATTCCCTTCTTGCCTCTCTTTTTCTCTTTCTTTGAGGTTCTTTCTCTGTGTGTATGTTTGTGTGTGTGTGTTAAAGGGGGTGTCTGTGTGTTAAAGAGTTCTTGTCATCCACTTGGGTTTGATGTATAATTCTCAAGTTTATATCCCATCTGTAGTAGTAGCAGCAGCAGCAGCAGGAGCAACAGCAGCAGTAGTAATAGTGGTGGCAGTAGTAGTAGCAGTAGTAATAGCAGTAGTAGTAGCAGTAGTAGCAGTAGTAGTAGTAGTAGTAGTAGTAGTAGCAGTAGTAGTAGTCATAGTAG
>NW_020954639.1:15098219-15126420 GCF_900497805.2 Vombatus ursinus | reverse complement strand
AGTAGTAGCAGTAGTAGTAGTCATAGTAGTAGTAGTAGTAGTAGTAGTAGTAGTCTCAGTACCTTGAAGCCTAAGACTGTCAAGCCAAGTTGATAGAATACAAAATGACCCTTGTAACCCTGCAGATTACGCTGCACTCATGCTAGCTACCTAGAAGTAGGACAAAGTTCTGACCATGTAGTCTTTTCTTTTTTAAATTTTCATCGATATCTTTTCTTTTACATCACCTCATCTCTGAATATCTCCCCCCTACACAGTAAGCCATCCCTTGTAACAAAGAATTTAAAAAAAAAAAGATTAAAGCAGCTGAATAAAACCAAGCAAACATACCGACTAAAACTGATAGTATGTCAGTATTACACGCCCATTATCTCCAAACTCTATGAAGAAAGAAGGAGGTTATATAATCTTTTCATTAAAACAAATATTCATGAAAGAAGGGACTACAGTAAAACTCTTATTTATATTTCTATGCACTCAACCTTTAGGAGCAAAATGTAAATCACAAGAAACAAAAGCCATATCAATTACTTATTCAAGTAATTAGCATCTGGGCATATCCTAGAATTCTGAAGCATTTATTCCAAGCCCTCATACCTTCAGGTGACGCAGTGGATAGGGTGATAGATGTGGAGTCAGGAAGACTTGACTTTGAATCCAGACTCTAATCCTAGCTGTGTGAGGCTGGGCAAGTGACTTAACCTCCTTAAGCTTCAGTTTCCCCAACTGTAAAATGGAGATAGTAACAGCACCTACGTCACAGGGTTGTTGTGGGGATCAAATGAGATAGCTTATATAAAGTGCCTTGCAGACTTTAAAGTGCTACATAAGTGCTGTTATCAAGTGCCTATTACATACAACCTTTCTTAAAATCCTATTTCAGTACATCATCATGGTATGATGGTGACTTTGAGGTCTCCAAAGCTGTGGCAGCAGAGAAAAGGTTTTGTCAAGGGCTACTGAGCTTGGAAGGCTTTGTGCACAGCATCAGTGATGGACTGTATATTTTTTGCCAGTGGACAAATCTAGCTAAGGTCAGGGACACTCATCACCAGAAGGTGGGCCACCAGGTGGTTAGTTTTTTCAGCCATAGCAGTTCATGAAAATCATCTAGTAAAATACAGAGGGATTCCCATGTGTGTTGGTGGAGAGAGGACTTGCGTTGATGAAATCAGTGATCTTCTAAAGTATTGAAGTATATTCTGTACAAAGTACAGTGTATCCCTCCAGGATCCAGTCATCATTGAAAGACTAAGTGAATGAATGAAAAAGCATTACTATGTGCACTAAAGTGCTTACTATATTCCAAACACTGCTTTACCTTTAGTATATTATGTTTACTAAAGCAGGTGTATGAAATAATGTGTTTTTAATATTCAACAGTAACTGGAAAATTGGTAGAGATTAGTATGATTAAGCTCCAATTAACCAGAGAAATCAATTCACCAGAGAAGATCCTATTCCCTGAACATTCTGGTCAATTGATGTTTTACTACACCAACATTATACCATAGTCTTTCCTTATATCAGTGCCCAAGCATCAACTAATAACTTGGAATTATCCCCAATAAATTGACAAAAATGTATTTATGGGGGACTGACAAAACACGTTCCAAAATGATGCTAACAACAAATGATTTGTTTATGTATTTCTAGATAGTACATCTAAAGCTAGAAGGGACCTCAGAAACCATCTAGTCCAATGCCTGATTTTACACATGAGGAAATTAAAGTCTAATGAGGTTTAGTGACTTGTCCATGGTGCCACAGATAGTAAGAAATTGAATGTTTATACTAGTGTTACAAATGGAAAGCATAACTAGAATATTTGAAAAATATGCTTTCCAGTGATCGGCACCTTTCAACCCATCTGGCTACTCCAAGCCTCTCTGCCACATTTTCTGTGGGCTGGAACCACTCTACACTTCAACACCAAGCAACCACTTTCCCTGAAATCTGCTTCACCTCCACCTCTGCTGAGATGATCCAGCAAATAAGTTTGTCAGAGTCTATGAATCACTAGTATATAAGTATTTATGGATACCAGTGATGCACATGGATGAAGGACTGAAAGAAAGTTACTCCCACTTTGACCTCAATTGCTTTGCTCCTTATGAACCAGCAAAAAAAAAAAGCCTATGGAGATTCAAAAAAGTTAAAGTGGAACAACACACCCCCATGTGCTCATACCATATTGGAGTATAACCAAGGCAGAGGAATTCCTCTGAAGACTGAGTATAGTCGGAGGTGGGGAGGAACAGCATCAGGGAGGCCCCAAGGACAGCAGCAAGACGGTTCTCCCCAGAATCATGCAAGGGGAACATTCCTTTTGATATACCAATGGATAAAACTTGATGTCAGTCTGAATTTATATATGGGGTCTAAAGAATTGCCGCAGAAATTGATGAGAAAACTTGTGTGTAGAGGGACATGTGATAAGGAACAATTCCCAGTTACACCATTAAAACCAAACTGGCCACAAGAGAATCGGAACCAAAAGAAAAAGTAAGCTAGGTGAAAAGTCTTGAGGTTCAAAGTCAAAAGTTGTGGCTATTGGTAAGTCTGTTTTAAAAACCATGATATGTGATAAATGTTATTGTGCATTGTCAGATTTCTGCCATTTATGTTACCATGTGTATGACTCCTAAATTCTAGTCATTGAAAGGAAACTAAATAATTACTTTGTAATAGAAGTAAAATGAAAATAGAACTGATACTATGTATGGCATATATGTTTATTTACAGTCAGGGAAAAGTACTAGATTTAGAGGATTTCTATTACAAAGGATTTTCAACTAGTCACTCTGGACTGAAAGAACATAAAACTTACACAAGAGAGAGAAGACCACGGACAGAACTCCAGAACTCATGTTTTAAGGCTGATGAAAGGTAATAAACTTTTAGCTACCATTTTCACATTTGTACTTTTATTGCTTAAGCAAAAGAGATCTTTTTGGTGGAATGTGAAGAACACTGAACTTAGAAATGAAAAGACCTGGGTTTGAATCTCAGCTCTAAATGTAGATGTATAAATGTGGACATGTTGTTTCTCCAATCTGTGCCTCACATGTAAAATAAGAATCATATCTGGACCTGCCTCAAAAAGTTTTTGTGAGGGTCAAAGCGTGGCAATGCACATGAACATGCTTTTAAAATCTATAAAGAGTTGTAGAAATGTCCATCTTCAGAAATTGTGGTATTCAGAGATTCACAACCATAAAACATCACCAGGAAAACAGGTGTGAAGAAGATGGATTTTTGTGTCAGAAGCAGTTTGGGGTCATTAAAAGCACTATTCAGTTTCCCAAATGCAATCTAATCTGCTTTCCTCCTTCCATTCAACATTGGGCCCAGCTCATGGTCCAACAACAGTGACTGTCCTGGATATATTGCATTGATGCACTAGTTGTGAAATGGTTGCACAACTGCAAGTCATAATCTAGACAATACATGCTCTTCAGCCATTTGATTTGTACCATGAGGACTGTTCAGTGGCTAGCATTTTTGAGCAGTTGTAGAGCTCATCAAGAAAGCCCTTTAATGATCCAGAATTTGATGCCATCAACATATCATACACACATAAGAATATGTGGAGAACCCCAGTCTTCTCTTGGGATGGTGCCCGGGACATCTTCCATAACTATGGTGAATACCTTGTGGCAAGCATGCATATTCCTGTTTTATACCTTACTAAACATGAATAATCAGAGAGTCATTGAAAAAAATCTTCCCTGTGTTTGTATATCAAGGAATTCTGAATGACTTTAATATATGCATGAGAGAATTGTTAAATGCATGGAAAAGCTGAACTTTATTCTTCTGAATAAAACATGGCATAGTTGAGAATCTTGCAATACCACAATCTCCAAAAGCTCAAAATTATAGGTGACTCAAATGGCAATGGAAAGATGTATGTTGAATATAAATATGCTGCAACATATTTCCAATGATACTGAGACCGCAGGGCAGCATAAAGAACACTGAACTTGGTGTCACAGGATCTATGTTCAAATTCTGGTTCTGCTATGTAGTACCTCTATGACCTTGGGCATGTCACTTTGCTTCCTGGGCTTCATTTTCCTTACTTATAAAATGAATAGATTGAATTAGGTGATCTCTATGGTCCCTTTCAGCTCTAGATCCATATGGCCTAAGGGATATAATCTGAGAAATGTATGCTCTGAAAAGGACATGAGCAGTCATAAATCAAAAACAAGAAGTAATAATTGAATAGTGATGGCCTGGTACCTGCAAAATGCCTTTAGTAATGTCCTTAATGATGCCCTGCTGCCTACAAAATGTAAAAAGGAGACAGAGAGAGGAGTAAGAGGAGGAGGAGGGAGAAAGAGAGAGAGAGAGAAAGAGAGAGAGAGAGAGAAGTGGAGAGAGACACAGACAATGACAGAGACAGAGAGACAAATACAGAGAGAAACAGAAGACAGAGGAAGACAGAGAGAAGGAAGAAAGGAAATGGAGAGAGAGAGAGAGAGAGAGAGAGAAGTGGAGAGAGACACAGACAATGACAGAGACAGAGAGACAAATACAGAGAGAAACAGAAGACAGAGGAAGACAGAAGGAAGAAAGGAAATGGAGAGAGAGAGAGAGAGAGAGAGAGAGAGATGAATTATACATGAGGGAACATGAACAAGGGTCCTGCAGAATAACATGTGGATGGTTTGTGAGTTATGCTAAGGGAGATTATGCACACTACTTAGCCCATAGGTCCACTGAAATATTAAGGTAATATAGAAATGTGAAATGTTGTTGTTGTTACCATACTATGTTTTACCTCTTGGTAGATATTCTTGCCATACCCTGTATATCGCAAGCAAAAGGCAATTTGTGAATAAAACCCTAAGTGATAGAACCAGAAAGCCATAAGCAATTATTTTTTAAGAAACAAATTAATATAGTTTTAGGTCAATCATTGGTTATTCATACCTAGTATCAGGTGGAAGCAGGAGCATCAGGCCAAAAACAGGAAGACAGAGAGTTCAAGTGTTTATTGTCCAACATTTTCATTCTAATTTCTTTGGCATTGGCCCTGCTTGACATTGAATGAGTCCTTCAAACCAACCCTCTGTGGCTCAGTTCCTTCTTCAGGATAGAATTAGCTTTAATGATTCTGTTTCAGAAGTATTGGGCACCTAATAGACCTTTGTGAAGTTTTGAGATTTAAGGGAAGATGGGAAAGAAAAAATGCTGTATAAGAAATAAAACAAATCAAAGTAGTAATGTTAGTATAATCTAACTAAAATCCTAAGCACAGTGAGTCCTACCCTGAACATTAGAATCCTTTCAGGCTGAAACAGTGACTCCACTACTATTATACTGTGCCTATATTCTTTTCCATTCTTAGACCCAGAATGAAGCAGGCTCAGATTTCTTTTTCCTCATCCCATAATTTCCTTCCCTCCTAGTGCACCCTTGCCTGTTTCCCACTTTCATAAACCAGTATGCCTGACTCAGTAAAGTGCTATCTCCCACCAAAGCACACATCCCTTTTCATTTATTGCAAAGACACTATACCTCCGACTTTCTGTCTGTTGCTCCAGGGGTGCCTGTCAATGGCATACATGGCTCCAAATCACGAGTGGTCAGTCATAAAGTTTTACAGTAGAAGCTGTTTGCACTGATTTCATTTATTTCATTATTTTAGTGGACATTTATTGAGCATATTGAGCATGAGGTGAAAATGTTGAAGACAGTTTTCTGCAGTGGAAGGTTCATATTAAGAAGCAACTCAAAGGAAAATTAAATAATAACATGGGACCAGATTATGAGATTTATTGATGTCAGATACAGTACATAATTCTGTTTTGGGCATTCAACCAGAGACAAAAGAGTGTAAGTCTTATTATTATACTATAAGACAATACCTACCCAGGAACTTACAGTCTATTTGGGCAAGACATATACGTGTGAAACAAATGAAATTAAGCAAATTGACAAGCAACTTAAGCATCAAACAAATAGGGACAGCCTGGTATGATGAAAAGGCTACTGATCTGGTAACTAACTGTTAATCTCAATTCCCCTGAGTCTCTGCTTTCTTAGCAGGTTTCTTATAACAGTATTTTTAGTATCACCCTTCCCTCTAGCCCAACCCTCAGACCCCTATAAACCTCCGCAAAAAGTGTATTAGAATCCTGCATATTAAATAAAATCTAGGAACAGGGCATGTTTGCCAGTAGAAGAAAACTAGCAGACTAAAGCAAAGAAACATTATTCAATACACCTGCCTAGATGAAAATAGGGAACGTACAAAGAGGACAAAAGGATAGGTGTGAGGATTTGAGATTAGGAGCAAAGAACTTAATGCCATATGCACCATACACCTGGGACCCAGAAGTATTTAAAATTCAGTCATCGGATTTAGAACTGAAAGGGATCCTGAAAATCAATCTAGTCATCATATGAAAAGCATCATAGAGGAAAGAGCTCTGGACTAAGCACCACAAAGATGTATGTTCCAATCCTGCCTTGGACACTTACTAGCTGTGAGACCCTAGGGAAGTCACTTAACCTCTCTAGACTTCATTGGATTCAATGACCTTTTCCAAACCAAAATCTATAAATCTGGTTTTTGTTGTTCAGTCATTTCAGTCATGTCCAACTCTTTGTGACCCCATTTTTCTTGGCAAAGATACTAGAGTGCTTTGCCATTTCCTTTTCCAGCTCATTTTACAGATGAAAAACTGAGGCAAACAGGGTTAAATGACTTGATCAGGGTCACACAGCTAGTAAGTTTCTGAGGCCAGATTTGAACTCAAATGTTCCTGACTCCAGGCCTGGCTGTCTATCTACTGTGTCATCTAGCTGCCCATAAAGCAGATACAACAGCCTTATTTTCAGTTGAGACAACTCACAACTGGAAAGTTAGGGAAAAAATGAGGTGAAACATCTTATCACAGGTAGTGATAAGCAGATGAGAAAACTCAAGTCCTCCTCTAAGGCTAAATTCAGTGTTCATTCTACTATAACACAGATAAAACCTGGGGTCCACTGGGTTTTAGAAGGTTGGAGTTGACAATGACCAAATTTCTCTTATATCAGCATCTGGATAGAGGCACAGTTCATTTCCCATTTCTCTAGCCTAGAATTACATCCATGTGTCTCTCTTCTACTCCACTCTTCCAGTGCAGTAGTAGAGGCAACTGAGTTTCCCAGTGGAGAGAGCACAGAAACTAAAGTTGGGAATAGTTGAGTTCAAATATGACCTCAGATACTGTGTGACCTTGGAAAAGTCACTTAACAACTTTCTGCTTCATTTTCCTCATCTGTAAAATGGGGATTAAAAAAAAACCCTATCTCCTAGGGTTGGATGTTGTCAGCATAAAAATGAAATAATATTTATAAGGTGCTTTACAAACCTTAAAGTGTTATATAAATGCTAGTTATTATTAGCTGTGCTTTCCAGGTATTTTTATCTAAAAGGATATTATGTCTGCCATAGAGAACTGACTTCAGAGATCTAAAATGACTGCTAGCTTAATTTGCAAGGTACAGCCCTAAAGCTCCACAGATACTCCTGAAAAATATCCCAAAGGAGCACCTTTCCAAATGCAAACAGTATCAAACTTTGAAGTTTGGCTACTTGAGAAATTCCAGAAGGCAAATCCATTCTGTAGTCTATTAATCTCATTCTATGTGATTAGAGAAAAAAAATTTTTAAAGCAACCCAACTATACATATATATACATACACACATACACATATACACATACATATACATATACACATACACATACACATATGTATGCACATACACATACATATACACATACATATGCACATACACATACACATACACATACATGGGACTAGGAGAAGGGAATTCTGGTTTGTAGAACTTGGGGATTTAACATTGTTATCCTCTCTGTGCTTCTCTCCCACCCTACCCCCTCCAGGTGTTGGGCTATGGCAAACTCAGGAGAAGAAGGCACAGGAGATAATCCTTATGACTACAGGAAACTACTACGAAAAACTTCTCAGCGCCGGCGACTGGTGCAGCAGTTTTAGTCACTGGCAGGGCTGTTGCTGCTCTGACCCTTTGGCTTCTACAGCCTAGGCAGGGCATATTTTCCTTACTTGTTTGATACTGCCTTCCTCCCAGCTTTATGACAAGTGCTCCCACAGATGGCAGAATTGGAAGCCCCCTGCCCCTTAACCTAGGGAAAAGATTCACCCAGGGGCACAGAAAGACAGCCAAAAAGGACAAACACCCTTGTGAGTGAGAATCAAGAGATATTGCCCCTCTGTACCTTAAAAAATGTGAGACATGTCATGACCAGAAACATTATCTTCCATTATCTAGTGCCAGTCTCTCACATCAGCTGCATGTCATTGGCCCATAGCTTTCTCAATTGTCACTAGGTATCAGGAGACCACCAGGGAGGACATTCCTTTTGGAAATGTCTATCCCAACTAGAGCAGTTGATAAATGGCACTCCTCCCTTCCTCCTTCAAAGTAAACTATTTATCTTAATATTTTCCAAAAATGATTTTGGATTTTTTTTAAATAACTGACTTAACTTGTAAAGCAACCCCATATCTTCTGCGAGGATGAATCCCTAGCCCAACCTGGGCTCAAGATCAAGGCTACTTTGCCATCAGCTTTTCCCTAGAACTATTCAAAGGTTGGTGTCTAGAGTTACATCTCATCTCCCCAGATTCTGTCCTCCTTTGGAGTTCATTGGACTTGGTTGATGGGCAATGTCCCTTAACTGGCTAAGTCTTCAGCAATGTTTGAGTGCTTTGGATGATGTAAGCTCATTTCTCCACCCCCTTTGTTACTAAAACTACAAAACAGTTGAAGAACCCTTTGGAAAATATAATTTTCTCTGGTTGCTGCTCAAGAATTACTCTTTACCTTTATGTCTGGGAAAGGTGGGAACATGTTACCCTTATGTCTGAGGTGAAGATCAAATGGAACTGAGAGCTGGTGAAAAGCAGTCCTTTTGATTAAGGACACTTTGGGTTTCTGGAAGCCTACTTCTGCTTATTTAGACTATTAGTTCTAGTTTTGGTTCTTAAACATTCTATGAGGTCCAAATCTCTTTTCATCTTTTTTTTTAATTGCTATTAAATGTAGCCGTTGAATTGAAATCCCAGGTAGCAAGTATGGGGCAAGGAGCTCGGATTTGAATTGGCTCATTAAGTCACATTCCAGAAGGTGACAAGGGACCCTTTTTGCTATCTATAAGTAGCTCTGGGCTCCTCTGGCTACCTCTCCACAAGCTTCCCACCCTTCCACATCTACCTACAGAGAACAGAACTGAAGCTAGGCTGTTAGACATTCCATGCAGGATTGTAAAGAAGAATGGAGAGAAAAGGGAGGATTTGGAAGAGATGGGGACATAGTGGGAGTAGACATCGCGATGTAGATGTAGAGAGGTCCCAAGAAGTCTTCTAGGCCTAGGATCATCTCCCACTCCCTCAGGTCTCAAGAATGCCTGAAAAGGGACTTCAGAAAGAGTTTGGGAGCATTTTCTTTCCTTAGGCTGATAAAACATAAGGTTCCCAGGGGTGGTTCCTAGGTCTGTCTTACACCATAGCCCTATCCCTCAGCCTTGTGTTAGTGGGCTTTCAGTAACAGTGACTGAAAAATGAAGGAAGAAACCCAAGCCCCTCAGGGCTTTTCAGGAGTATTTTGAGATTGATTTTGACATGTTGCTTGCAGTCAAAGTACCATCTCCTTTGGTTGGGGGCATTTGATTTTTGCCATCAGGCTTCTTGCTGTGAGAAGGGGAAGATGGAATCTCTCGGGCTGACCAGGGCTACCACATGTCAAGAGGCAGCCTAGCATTTATTTATCTCTCCCCAGGGCTCTGGAAAGGGGAGCGGGAAGAGGCAGCTGCTCTGTACTCCCTTTAACTTCTGAATTCTGTAAATCCACTTTCCCCAAAGCTGGGAGCCCTTTTTTAAAGGAGAGTAGTGTACTGGCCAGGACAGGAAAAACTAAGCAGCTTAGTCCCTTCTTGAGCTGCAATCCCGACCACCTCAGTGCACCACACCCCCAACACATACCTTAGAGTTTCTCCCCTAGGGATCTAACCAAAGCTAACCAATTAAACCAATACCAGAGTTAACTGTGGCCACTCCAGTTTCATCTAAGTCATGGGTGGACTTTTCTTAAGTATCACTTGTCTCTCCTCATCCAGGACTGAGTCTCCTTCAAAAAGAACTAACACTTGAATTTTTAATCCAAGAAACAGCTCCACGACCAGCCCTCCTTCCTAAATCCATTCAGTCTTTAATAAACTGGGCTGCCAACGAACTCCCTTCAGACAATCTGCTGCAATTGGGCACAGTCCGTTTCTAGGGTGAAAGGAGAGCAAGAAACGCCCCCTAGAAAATGATCGTTGATTAGTGGGCATGGGCAGGAAAGATCTGACTGGGGCCCTCATTCAGTTGTCTTGTGCCCCTCCCCCAACCCACGTAAGTGGAATTGGGAAAAGGTTTGCTTGTTAATCTACACTGAGAAATAAATTAGTCAAGAAGATTGGTGGCTTAAAATTCCCATCCTCCCTCTTTTGAAAAGGAGATTTTCTTGCCGATAATCCAGGACGAAGGCTAGAAAGGTTTTTTTTCCTGGGCTTCTCTCTCCTTGTATTTCTAATTCGAGGCTGGGATCCTTTGTGAACTAATTACTGTAATTATAACCTCCTTTTGAGACAAAGACGGCGAGGGAGAGAGAACAGATATTTTCCGAAGTTAATTTTTCAAAAAGAAAATTACCGTCGAGGGGAAAAAAATTCTATAAGGCAAGGCAAATTAGGTCCCCTTGTGCTTCTAAACCAGTTTGTTTCTAAATAAAAGTATAAATATCCCTAATACACCCAACCTGGTCTAAAGTTTGGAGATCTGATTGTATCTAAATTTAGCCTCAAAAGGGAATTGGAATCTTAACTCAAAAAAATTTTTTTTCTCCTTGTCACGGAGTGAGATGTAGGTGTTAGAATTTGAAAATGCAATATAGATTTGATCCATTTCTTCCACCTGTTTCTTGGCTCTTTATTTTTTTTAATTTGTTTTAGTAGAAATGCATCTTTTCTGCCCATTTAGTCACAGAGGGGGAAAAAATCAATGCAACTTCCTGGGTTGATGGCTTGAAGCTGAGCATTCTCGAGAGTACATTTTAATATGGCTTTAAATAAAGAAGTTTCGTCCTCGATCCGATGTATACTGCTAGAGAGAAACACCTTTCCCCCAAACCTGTTCTTCTTTCATTTACAGAATTCTGAGCGGCAAGGTCTTTGACCCCTAAAATTGCTATTATAGTTCATGAGCCTAGGAAGCCATTGAGGTGGGGGTGGAATAGAGGGCTCTCGGATACTGCCTCCTCCTCCCCAGCCTATCCAAATCACTCCCACCTCAAGAGTCACGATTTTCTTTTCTTCCTTACCAGTCGTGTGTGTGTCATCCTGACTCTATTCCTTTCTCCTTCCAGTGACCCTTCAATGTCGATCCAATGTGTCACGCCACGTTTCTCACTGGCCTCCCCCAGATTGGACTGTAATGAAAGGGGACAACAAGCAAACCAGATCCTCTGACATGGAAGCTTTTCCTCTATACCTCACCTCCTACGAGTCAATCTCGGGGGAGAAGAGATAGATGATAAGCCCCCCTCTCTGTCCCTCAAATCCGAGTCCTACGGAACCCATTCGACTTTGAGTCCAGGAATTTTTTGTCCCATAGGCGCTGATGTGCACTTTACTGGGGAGGATGAAAAAACGGAAAGGTGGGAAAAGGGTCGTACAAAAGACTAAGGGATGGGTGCTGCTTTTCTGTTTGAAGCATTTTCAGTGTCTACAGACGTGTCACCTGGTGTAGAGGTAGTAAAATTCCCGGGTATTGAGGTCTAAAAAATGAATATGAGCACAAATTCATCCAAAGAAATAATCTTTGTGCCCAGAGCACAGAGACAGGTAGACGATGAACATACGTATAAAGGTGTAGGTACATATAGAGATTTATAAAGACGGACCATTTCCTCTAAAGACGGTGAATTTTTCGTCTCCTCGAGTCTAGTGGATCCTGTAGAAAGCTAGCTAAAATGGCAGCTACATGTCTAAGTTAGTGCTCACAAGGATGGCTTGATCAACAAAGCTGCCTCCTTTTGTTCAGACTAGAAATCGCTGAGGCCACTGAGTGGGGAATCATCTGATTTTTGTTCTTCCATTATTAAGAGAGGAGACACGATTTCACCAGAAACAGCAAGACTCTCCTACCATCCCTGGGTGAAGGGATCATATTACTCCACTTTGAAAATTGGTGGGGAGAGGATTTCTTTTTCCTATGACCACAAATAAAAAACAAAAGCTGTAGGCCGCAGTCATGCAGCCAATGCCTTTCAGCTCTGGTCTGGAAAACAGACATACATCTGAGTTTGAGACACCTCGAATTCCAATTATTCTCTTTCTCTCACGGCATGCTTGACGCTCTCATGCCGCGTTTAATTCCTTAGCAGTGTCTGTCCTTTAAATCCAACAACGCTTCTGTGGGCCAAGGTCAAAGCGTGACCCTGAAACGCCAATCTCCCCAAGCCTAGGAGCTATGTGCTTTCGCCCCCTCATAAGAAATATTCATTTGCTTCTCCTCAGACCTGGGCTCTACAGTGACAGTCTCCCGCGTGGAATTTAATTGTCTCGGTCAGAACCTCGATCTCTCACCTCAGCCTCCTGTCTCTCATACACAGTCCATCCCCCTACTGTGCGGTCAGCTGCGGCGGAGAGGGCCCTCCCCTGAGGTTTGAAGCGGCTCACTAACCTGGCATTAGACTCTACTAAGGAGCTGAAATGAGTCCATCAGCACCACCCATGCCCCTTTCCCTGACAGGCCCCTCCACTCCCCTAGAAAATGTAGCCGCTTCCTCGCCAAAAGTCCATCAGCAGTTGCCCGGCCGCCGTCGTCTTATTCTCCTCGAATTGAGGCCATATCTCCTTCCCCTCCTCCCTCCCTCACCTCTACCTCCACTCCCAGGATCTCACCCCTTCAACTCCCAGTACTGGGATGATTAGAGAGCAGGGCCCTCAGTAGCTACTCCTCCCCCTTTTCTTCCGACTATCCCCTAGGTAACTCAAAGTCAGTTCTCAAACGAGAAAGAACGGGGAGAAAATGATTTAATAAAGCTCCGCTCTGCAGCCTTTCATGTATCCTAAAGCTCTTGCCTTGCTACTCCAGCTTAAGACAGTTCTGAGTAGGGGCGGTGTGTAGGACTGGGCTTAGGACCTCTTTCAGGACCCTGGACAGTTCTCTCCAGGCTGTCAAGCTAAAGGCCAATCGCCTGGAGACGCGCTTGCACGCATGCACATCCTCTCCTGCTCCTGCGGGCCCCAGCCACCGAGCTTCTCACCCTCTTGTTCCAGTTCGCGCGCACCACTATCCGTCTCTCACGCTCACGATTTTGTCTTCTTTCCTCACACTTCCATCTCCCTTCCCCTCTCTCTCTCTCTCTCTTTCTCTCTCTCTCTTTCTCTCTCTCTCTCTTTCTCTCTCTTCTCTCCTTACTTTCTATCTTGCCTCCAGTCGCACTTTCCTTCAATCAGAGCATCCATACCATCCTCCTGGGTCCCTTTTGCTTAGCTGGAAAGAGACATTTCTCCCTAACCCTTCCTCCCTCCCATTTTCTACAGCCCCTCCCCCGTGTGGGTTCCAAGCTGAGCGCAGCTGCTGCTATAGGCGCTGCTGTTCACCTAGTACACACATACAGAGCTGCTGAGTGTGACACACTCACTCACCCACACGACCACTCCGGGACTCCTCAGGGTGCTCTCTCCCTCCTTCACACACTCACGCGCTCAGACTCACGCACAAGCACGCAGGAACTGAGCGGATAGCTTCTCGCCTGCAGTTGGCACTCTCATTTCCCTGTACCAGCCTCGCAGCGCGGATGGCATCTACGGGCTCTGGCTTCTGGTCCTTCGGGTCCGAAGATGGCTCCGGGGACCCGGAGAACCCTAGCACAGGTAAGAAGCTGGAAAACCAAGACACTTGACCTGTGAAACTGGGGACATGGGAGATGGAAACAAAAAGGGTTTCGAAAGGAGGGATAAGAGGGAAGCGGCTTGGTTTGTTTTCGTGTGTGTGTGTGTGTGTGTGTGTGTGTGTGTGTGTGTGTGTGTGTGTGTGTGTGTGTTGGAATTGTTTTTGGTAGTTGGTGGTGGTAGCTTGCTTTCAGCTGCAGCACGAAAAGTTCTCAGGGTGCATTCCTTATCTTATGCCCAATTGACCCAAATGAACTCAAGCTTCTAAGCTCTCCTTTTACCTATGCGTTCACCTGACCCGTGAGGAGGGGTTTCATAATCTCTGGGTTCCTTTCACCCGAACGAGACCGGAGCCCCCAGCACCCAAGTGTCTCTCCAACCTTAGTCTCGGCTCTTTGAATACTTACCTCCTCCACCTCCTTCTGGGACTGGGGAAAGAAGCAACGCTTGACTTGAAGTCAGTAAATTGTATTTCGATTCCCCTACTCTGATCCTAATTCTGTGACCCTGAGTAAAACACATCCTTTCTGTGTCTGAGTAACTCTACTCTAAAATGGGGACAAACCTTGCCTACCTCCAAGTGCTTAAGGAATGCTCTTTGAAAACCTTAAATCGCTATAGAAAGGTGATTTATTAAGAGATTCGGCATGGGGGGGGGGGCGGAAGCATTGGGTGAATGAATGAAACAGAGAATAGAGATCCTTTGAGAGAGAGGAGGGTTAGCAAGGAGAATATCTTCCCGAGACAGGGTTGAAGTGAAAGGGAAGCAGGTAATTCTTTGCCCAATTATTTAGACTGACAAACGATCTTTAAGACAAAGTGGGGAAAGGTCTCGTTGACTCCATCTTAGGTAGAAGTTTGTTAAATGGGAATAGCCCTAAGGCTGCAAATCTTTTTAAAGGATTAGTTACTTATCTGTAGCCCGGTCCCACTTTCTTGGCAATCAAAACCTCCAAACCTCTGTTTCTCTCTCCTATCCCTAAATCCCTTCTCCAGCAAGAGCCTGGTGCCAGGTTGCCCAGAAGTTCACCGGAGGCATTGGAAACAAACTCTGTGGTAAGTGTGAAGCCTGGGGACTCAGTGACAGAATCTGGTGACAGGGAATGGAAGAATGTTAACTAAGTAGTCGGTACTCATTTTTTTTTAACCTAAAACTGGCCAGATCCTCAAATCCCTTTGCCCGATGACAGCTAGAGGCCTGGGGCTGCGGAACAGGGTCCCTCCGTGCTCCAGGTCTCAGACTGAAGCTCCATCTTATGTATGCTTCTTCAGCCTTGCTGTATGGAGACGCGGAAAAGCCGATGGAAACCAGCAACGAGAAGGAGACTCAGGGATCAACGGATAAAAAGACTGTTTGCACTTGCAATCAGAAGCCCTGCAGCTGCCTCAAAATGGATCTCAATTACGCGTGTTTGCACTCAACAGGTAAAAAGCAAGGTGGTTTCCGCACGTTGGGGCTGAGGGCTTTACAGTCGCAGTCTCCAAACGCACACCAGAGGCCCCCCTCCCACCAGCTCGCCTACTCTTCCTGCCCCTCCTCGAAGTCACAAGCTGGGGCCCTAGCCCCAAGAGGTGGAATAGGTGAGGCAGTCGAGAAGAGTGGCAAGGCGGTGACAGGTTGAGGTTGTCCGAGAGGGCAATCCTCCTCTGAACGTATTAAATCACTGGCTTTCTCTGCCACCAGTTAGCACTTTTGCATTAGGTCTGCCTTCCTCCCTCCCCTGAGCATTTCCAGAATCGCCACCAGTCTCTCCCCTACCCGCCCCTCGTCGCCCTCTCTCCGAAATCCGTAGAGAACGCAGGCAAAGGCAAATTGCTCTAGATTCCGGTGGAAGGTCAAGGTCGCGGGCCTTCGCATCGCATCATTGAGTCCTGATTCTGGCTTCTCACTACCGAGAGAATCAAAAGGTACAGTGGTATCCCCTCCCCCAGCAAACTTAGTGCCCAGACATCTTAAGAGCAAGAAGACTCGGTGTTTTTCACCTGGGAAACTTTGGTCAATGTCTGTGTTAATATGGTATAACATCGGCCACTGAGCTTATCATAGGTCTTATGACTGAGAGAACAATTTTCCGCCGAAGAACAATTCTATTTGAATGACAACAGTGACAACACACACACACACACACACACACACACACACACACACACACACATGCATCTTGTTGGCCTCTAGAATCAAAGGACTTTCCCAAATACAGTAGCATTTTCCCATTGCATATTCAACTGTGCCTATTTTTACCTTCATGTCAGACAACTCCCCAAACACAGAGGAGAGTCCTTTAACGCAAAAATGTAGCAATAAAATAAAATAAATCCGTGCCCAATGCCCAGCTAGGGCAAAGGCTTCCCAAATAAGCCACCACAATGGTCTGTAAAGATGAATATTAGAATTTGCCTATTGGATTTCTTATTATTATAAGTTTCTTCCTGAAAATGCAAAAGGAAAATGTTTAGTATTTCCAAAGGTTCCTGCTAGTGTATAAATATAGGAATTGAGAGGGAAATCTGCTTTTTATACAAACAAAATATGATTGACTCTGGATTGCAGAAGAGATGAAGCCATAATGTTTTCTGAGCAGGAGTACAAACATGATTTTTACATGGATGCGTATGACATTTTAAATTTCTTGACATGGGTTTGTCCCCCCAGATCTGTTGCCAGCTTGTAACGGAGAAGAGGCCACTTTGTCTTTTCTCCAAGATGTAATGGACATTTTGCTTCAGTATGTGGTGAAGAGTTTTGATAGATCAACAAAGGTGATTGATTTCCATTACCCAAACGAGCTTCTTCAAGAACATAATTGGGAATTGGCAGATCAGCCACAGACCTTGGAGGAAATTTTGTCTAACTGCAGAACAACTCTAAAATATGCAATCAAAACAGGTACTGTCTGGGCAGAAATTAAAAATGTCTAATGTTTCTTTCTGTATTTTCATACAAAATCATAAGAATCAGTTGATCTAAATAAAATTATATCATACAATTTTACAGTTATTGATATTTCTGAAAACTTACAGCATCTGCCACTTTTTACTAATGTCAGTAAAAAGAAAGAGTCTGTTTTAGAAGGCTGGGTTGTGGGGGATTTTTTCTCACCTGGAATATTTACACCTTCATTACAATGATATTTCCATGAAAGTTTACCTGGTATAATACATACATTAGAAATGTTTTTTTTTCTCTATTTCTACAAAATTCTTAGTTATTCTTGATTCATGCAAATTGCTACCTTTTACACTAGACACATTTTGCTATGCAAATTAACTGCCCCTCCCAAAGCAATCTCTTTTTGGAAAATACCAACATAATAAACTTAAATGGAGAAAGAAACGGAAAACATTTATTTATAAATAAAAGATGAAAAAACATCTTTGGAACCGAAGTCCTGAATACTAGTTATGCCCCACTAGCAATTTCCTTAGTAGGCATAGTCACCCATACTGTCACTAGTCTGTTTGCTCACTGTATTGGTGAGGTAATTTTTTTTTGTCACTTAATCAAGTGACTGTAGATTTAAAATTTGCATTCCAGATTCCTGGTATTGTTTAAATTACTATTTTTAAACACCCGGAGAAAACTTAGCAATTCAATGGTGTTGAATGAGGGAGAATATTCTTGAATGCAACTGGGTAAATGAAGCAAAAAGGGAAAATCTGATCTCTTCCCCTCTCCAATGTTATTCACATGCATTTTATAGCCAGAAATATTACATTTATGCAGATGCTTCCAAGATTTCATTTTTATTTCTGTAAAGTCAGCTGTTTATTTCTATCCAGGTCATGATTATCCTCAGATCTCATACATTCAACTGTTAATCACCAAGACACATGGACCCCTTTAGGCTAAATTTTAAAAATAAGAATTATAATAAAAAGTAAACAAATACTTAATAACCAAAAGCATTGTGCTATATTTAAAAAAGAAACAAAAAGGAGATAAACATACTTTTATATTTAAATATATATGCAATTTCAAAACTATTTTTATCAGAAAATGAAAACGTAGAATAGCTTTTGCATAGAAATGTGATTTGGCATTGACAATTTTGCCCTTGGCCACCTCCACTGTCATCATCCCTAACCATTTACTGAGTCTCTACTATACAAACTAGTCAAAGACTTGATGGAAGGTTTTTTTTTGTGGGAGGGGGGGTTGGGTTGGTTAATGAGAGCTGCTAAAAGCCTTGAACTAAAAGGAGCATTTTCAATATTTACATATCTGTAGCTTTAGGTCTGTGAAGGCTTTTACACAAAGGGAAAAGTAAACTTAGTAGATGAATTTTATCAGACTCATTGTCTGAAATGAAACTGAGTTCAGCTCTTTGTGATCCATATAAAATATTGCTATACTGTAGGATAGATCTAGAACTGGAATCATCATTAATTAATACTGTCGGGTTGCCAAGATGGGGCCATGACACTATACTAGGCAACGAAAATATGGTTGTTACACTTTAAACATGACATGAACATAGAAACATAACCATTTTTTCATTCCCTGCTAACATGTTGTCCTTAAAGGAATTTAAGTGGTACTTGTTAAATGCTTCCAGAATGGTAAATCACTGCTTATTATTTTTATTGCCACAGAATCAAAAACAATTTAAGAAAATTTTTACATTTCAATTTTGTAAAAGTCCAATGATTTTTGAAATTCAATTTTAAGAGTCAAAAAAATGGAAATTGCAAATGAATGAAATTAAGTTTCTGGCCATCAATGTTCCATTTAATGTCAGAAAGAAATCGGCCGATTCAATACTTCTCTTTTCCCATAATGTGTGAGGAAACACACTAATCAACGACAGCTTTAATGTCTTTTGTTTAAACTTGAAATGAAAAATTGGATTAATCAGGCTAGTTCTCTGGCCCAGTAGTGTCAATGTCCAGAGAAGATCTCAATAAGATTTGTAGAAACATTGCATCTTCTGACTTTATTAAAATGTGTGGCTTATTAGAGACAAATTCCAATTGCTTATTTAACTGATAGATTTTTTTGTACTGTCCCTTGTCTTGTTTGATTATTATGATTATTTAGTCACTGTCAAAGTGTTTATTATGCTACTACCCCCACTGAGTTTCCTTCCATCCTTTTGTGGATTAAAAGCTTACATGTTAACATTCCTTTATCCTGGGCAATCTTAACCTGATAATCACTTGCTGTGTAATGCACTTCAGGCTGAAGGGGAGGTGGAAACAGCTTTAAAAAATTAATTTCATGTTTCCTGTTGAAATTTCTACTTCTTTACACAATAGAAAGGCAGGTTTTAAAAATGATCACAGTGGAGATTGTGGGATTCAACCTTCTTCATTTCTTTGACACTTAAAAAAAATACATACTAGACTCTGCTAAGTCAGCAATAAAACTCAAGAAATTGGTGTCTTTAATAAGCCTGAATCTATGGAGGTGATATGGGGAAGGTTCATTTACACACAGAACTGTTTTACAATGAAGTTTTGCATCCTACCTACCTGTTTAGCTTTACAGGTTGGACACATTCATTCCTTATCTTTCAGGTTAGCCGAACCTGTCAGGGTTCTTTTGCTAAGCTGTGGAGAGGTGGAAGCTGCTGGTCACATCCCTATTCTACACCCTGCTGTATATTCCCCACTAGCAGCTAAATGCATGCTTTAACATTAGCTTCCTAGGGAGCTGCTCATCTGTCCTTCTCAGCAGAAGGAGAGCATGGAATAGCAGCAGTGGCAGCAGCTGGTTGGAAAGGGTTGTGGAAACAGCTGGGCAAGTTCAGAGACAGGTCCCACCAATAGCCCTTCATGGGAGGGGCAATGTGGGAAGAGGGTGGAATCCTTTGCTAGGATCCTATGGGCTCTACTTCAAGCCCATGAGGAATGATAGAAAAATTGAAAATGTAATTAGTTGGAATGCTTCTCTTGGCCTGCCAAGAGAACCTCTGGACTCTCCAAAGCTGCAGATCAGTTAACACTGACTGAGAGACTTAGCAAGGAGGGAGAAATGCATGTAAAGATGGAAGAGTGAGGATATTTTTGTTGCCAAACAATACAAGTAACAAACTGATCTTCCCAGTTTGCCTAAGGTAGCCATCAGGATGGCCTGCCCTACCACTGTAAAATGTCTCATGGTCCCAATTAGTTTCAAATATGGTAAAGTTTCAGTAAGGTTAAATAGGGCACAGTAATAGGACCTCAAAGAAATCCAGAGGTGACTCTGTAGACATATAGGTAGACTGATGCATAGGAATGCTGAGCTTAATAATTTTAAAGAAAACTATGGGGAAGGGAAATGACATGGCACTGGGACAGAAAAGCAAGCTATGTGTTCGGCAAAGGGCTGAAATGGAATGCAGAGTCAATGAAGCAGAGAAGAACGGGAGAGCTGTTCCAAGCAGTAGCCAGGAGCAGGAAAGGAGGTTCTCTCACCCAATATGGATGGGTAAAGCTGAAAAGGTTGGCATTGGAAGGCCTGAAAGGGAGTAATGGGAGACAAAGGCTCTGAACAAGGCCACATAGAGTTAATACAATACTGGAAGAAGCACAAAGCCCGAGATCCATTCATTTTCAAAAGCTCATTCAGAGTATTATATCTTCCTTTAATGCATAATTTTCTAGCAATGTGCCTAGGTCTGATAAGAGACCACTACAATCCAGGAGATAAGTAGCATGCTGATTTTTGCCCCTGTTTTCCCCATAACTATCCTTTATCTTGCCTTTCCCATATGAAGATTGTGAGCTATCACTATTCCTAGTTTAAGACAGACGTTCAGAAAGTGGGAAATGTCTTTTTATCAGATTGTATGCCTTCAGTTGTTCATCTTTCAAAATTCTGGCTGTTAACAAAATCAGAGAGCCTGAGACAAGCATCTGTGGGGCAGAGTCTATAAATGAATTCTAACATGGCACTGGAAATCTCATTTTTTCAAATAATATCCCCAGGGGTATTTGAAGTCAAACCCCTGAGAGGATTTTTAGAGAAACCCAGAAGTCAATTAGATCAGCCTTGTAAATGGATTAATCAGACCATCAAATATATTCCCAAGCATCATTCTGACTTGACGATGATGTTGAATTTAATCAGGTTTATTTAAAATCACAATTATGAGAGAGCTCTTCTATTTACAATCATCTATTCTGACAGGGAAGAAATGACAAATATTAGACCCATCTACCCCATTTTTTAGACTATCATCAGCCTTTGAATCGTGGGCAAAGCAATTAGCAAAGTTTCCCATTTTCCCATTTTTGTCTGGTCTTTTATCATCATTAGCCATTCATCACTGATGTTATCATCAGTGTTTGGCAGGCCTCTCAGTGTCTGCCTCTTGAAAGCATCACAGATCTCCCCTGTCCCCCCCCAAAAGATTTTAATTGCATCATAAGCCATTTAAGTGAGAGGTTGTCCATCTTTGGATTGGCGCCATACATTAGGTTTTCAGCTACACTGAATGAAGAACAGGGAAACAAAATGGTGTTCTGATTCCCAACCATGCTTTGGAATTGAGGAATGATATCTTAAAGCAAGGAAAACCAAACCTGAAAGCAAATACTCTTGTAGAATATAGGAAATATTTTCCTACTGCCCAAAAGATTGCCCCAATCTTCTTTATACAGGTAAATTTTGTGTTCCAGAATTATTTATTTCTACTAGATGAGACCATAATCAAAGTATTCTGATTTATACATAGGTCATCCTAGATATTTCAATCAGCTTTCTACTGGATTGGATATGGTTGGATTAGCGGCAGACTGGCTAACATCAACAGCAAATACTAATATGTAAGTAGCTAAATTTGCTCTTATGTAATCCAGGTTAACTTCCAGTGAGATGCGATAGTCATTGCTCCAACTGTTTTGGGAAAAAAAATTTTTTAATATTTTAAAGAAAAAATTCAACAGCATCTACAGTATTGGTGTGAGTTTCAGGAGTGGTTCGTGGCTTTTTGTAGGATTACAGAAAACAATCTAGTAATATCCATAAAAGACAGCTAAAGACAGCTGTGTGAAAATGCAAAAGGCAAAATATTTTTGTAGTTTGCATATTTAAATATGTATAATATGAAAAAGAATGGGAGCAGATGCTATCCTTTGAATCACGTTACTTTGTAAAATTCCTTTTTTATCTTCTCTATGATCAACCACATTTGTGTATTTTACCATTAATTTTTACTTTTAACTTCAGGGATCAAGGGAAAATAATGAGACCTATTGATAGGCATAATCCTCTGAGCTGACTGTGTTATAACCTTAATGTGATATGAATGTGACATTTACAGCAGGAACAATTCTAAAGATATTGTAACTACTAAATTATTGCTTTGGGTGATATAAATAAAATGTGAACATTACTGCATTTCAGGTTCACCTATGAAATTGCTCCAGTGTTTGTACTTTTGGAATATGTCACATTAAGGAAAATGAGAGAAATTATCGGCTGGCCAGGAGGCAGTGGCGACGGGATCTTTTCACCTGGTACATGTTACTTCATACTTTCTTTTTGTTTCTCACCTTATGATGTGCTATGCCTTGAAATGAATCTAGAAAAGCTGAGATAATGAAACCTTGCTAATGAGATGCCTCCCACTAATAATATTTGGTGCATCTCTGGGTCTGTTACTGCATAAATGCTCAAGAAATACATAGATGAGGTTAGTAGAGACTTAACTGTCCACCACTGTTGACTTCTCCTTCAACTTAGCCATCTTGTTCTGGGATTAGCGATAGATGCACATGAAAAGCATGATTAGAAGTGACATTTGCCCTGAAGTTCTACTGTGATCCCACTTTCTTTATAGGTCATATGAAACCAAGAAAAAGAGTGCTCTGAATAAAAAATAGAGTGTTCTTTGTAGTTCTCCAATTTGAAAGTGAAAAGTCCCATGAAAAGGAAAATGTAGAATAAATGAATAGCATTTTACATTTTTATATGATAGAATATTCCAGGGAAGGAGGGAGGGAGGGAAGAAAGCAGAGAGCAAGACAGAGACAGAGAGACAGAGACAGAAGATACAAAAACAGAGACAGAAAGACACAGAAACAAAAAGAGACAAAGACAGTGAGGGACACATAGAGGCAAAAAGAAAAATATATATATATTCCTAAGTCCCCTCTTAGACAAAGACATCAACCCTCTATATTGCCCTAGTTAAAGTTAGTGAGGGAAAATGGTGCCTCAGTAGATAATCTTCTGGAAACAAACAAGGGATGATGATATCTTTAAGAGATTTCTGTTTCCTCTTCTTTCACTATTCAGTTTTTCCATCCTTTTTTTTTTTAAATCATCATCCATTGTACTTTGAAACTCCATTATTCAAAATTACTTTCACTGAGGTCTTCTCTCCCAGACAAGAAGGCAATCCTAAAAGGAGAGCTATGCCCTTGGTTATTGGGACTGCCCATGAACTCAGTTTATTGAAAGAGAGGAAATGTGTTTTTAAAAAAAAAAGCAGATCAAAATAGGAAGAGGGATTCACTGACTCAGGGAAAAGAAAGATGGTGTCCTGATTATCACCTAATCAGTGACAGGCTGATCTGAAGAAATGTTCAAGGCTCAGAGCTCACTGTCTGTGCTCATTGAAATGAGGCATCCTGAGGAAGCCATGGTTTAGCCTGTCATTTGGCCAGAAACAGACAATGGAATCTGTCAAAGGACAAGCATTGACCTCTCTTCTGTATGACTACAAAGATTAAAATCTACTAAGACAAGAAATGCAAGAAAGTGAGTGAAAAGAAGGAATGAAAATGTACTTATATAACCAAGTCTAGGACTGAAAATAGCCAGGATGACACAGACTTTCAGATCTGGTTTTTTTTTAAACTAAGATTTAAATAAATAAATGGGATTTTAAAAAATTATTCAGTTACCCAAAGTGAGAAAGGCCTGAGGAAGGGGATGGCTAGCTACATGTAAGGGATAGTGGGATTTTTAAAAAACAATTATTAAGTTAACAAATTCCAAATTGGCCTGAATTTTCTAGGAAAGTTAGTATGTATATCCCTGGGAGAAGAATTCTTATTATTTGGGGTTTTATCAGCACATAGGGCCATTATCTACCAAAGTATTTTGTATGAAGAATTGGAAATCAGTTCCAAACACTACTTCCCTCTGGCTCCTTTTATAAATTTGGCAGGTAAGTACAAACACTCCTTCCCACCCACCCATCCCCCCAAAAAGAGTCAGGTATTTTTGTCAGGTGACCTCTGACACAATCTATACCTTTTGCCCTTTTCCTCGGGGAAAATCTACCTGGTAAGTTGGTATTTGGGGCATTTTCCTGACCTGTGTGTAGGAGCTGTATAATCTTGGAGTGTATGCACCCTGAGGACAATGTGCCCTTTCTTAAGAAAACCCAGAGAACCCTCATAGGTCACTCAGGTGACTAAAATCACATCCTCTGTTTTGGGATGGGAGCCTCGAGACCTCCATCTGCTCCTCAAGATTATGATGGAAAATTGGAAGGAAGAGGCTACTTTGGGTCCATCATAAGGCTTTTGCCAGACCCCAGAAACTTGCCAGGCCTCACCTCCTAGCTCAGAGGGCCCCCCTTATAATAACCAGCATTTATATCATGCTGTAAAGTTCCCAAAGCACTCATTCAATCTCAACAACAACCCTATGAGATAGATAGTAATATCCCCATTTTACCAATGAGGAAACTGAGACCAAAAGAGATTAAGTGGCTTGTCCAGCATCACACAAGCAGGGTTTGAATGAGTCAAGTATTCCTGACTCCAAGTCCAACACTCTGTCCACTATGGTACCTAGCTGTCTGTCTGGTCACATGTCCTTCTAGGATTATGTGACTACACAGACATTCAAAAGTGAGATAGAACAAAAGTCACTAGACAGAACTGACCATCAAACTAAGAAAGATGAAGCCCTTGTTGATGCTTTCCAAATGAGCTGAAACTGGGTCAAGACCAAATTCACGCATAGAGTACGTGCCTAAGTGTGCCAAGTGATGCAAGTAAAACAATTGCCCCTTCCCCTGCCCTTCAGGGAAAGGGCCCATAGTAACACCCTCACATAGGATCCTAGGATCGTAGATGTTCAACTGTAAGGGACATTAGAAGACTTAATTATCCAATACCCATTTATATATACATAAATACATGCACATGGACAAATATGTATGTATATAATAATAGATATCATTTGTATAGCAATTTAAAGTTTGCAAAACACTTTACATGTGACTCCATTTGATCCTCACAATAGCCATGTAACATAGGGGCTATTAGTATTGCCATTATGACAGATGAAGAAACTGAGGCCGTGAGAGAGTTTAAGTTGACTTGCCTTTGATCACACAGCTAGTAAGTATCTGAGGCTGGATTTAAACTCAGATATTCCTGACCCCAAATCCAACATTCTATGCTACTTAGCTGCCTATTTCTCTCTCTCTCTCTCTCTCTCTCCCCCTTCATATGTATGTATGTATGTATGTATGTATATATACATATACATATACATATATATATGCCTAGAGGTCAATATAATGACCCAGAGGGCCCATAAAACTACCCTGAAATACACACACATACACACACACACACACACACACACACATGCATTTTTATGCATATATATAGGCATGTATGTATTTATATGGAAAAGCATCACCAGGAGTTTTATGAATTTAGGTGTGGGTCTGTAACAATGCAGATCAGGGGCAATATATAAAGGTCAGCAGGATCTGGTGGAAAAAAAAAACACTGGATTTGGAATCAGGGACCCTGTGTTCTAATTCCACCTCTCATTTATTACCTGTATGATCATGGACAAATCACTTAACTTCTCTGTACCTCAGTTTTCTCCTATGTAAAATGGATGAGTTGGACCTCATATAGACATCTAGACAGATGGTCTATAAGGTCCCTGTCCAGCTCTAAATTTATGATCTTATGGTCCACATCCCAGAAACTCAGCAAGTTAATAACCCCTCTCCCCAACACAGTTTAATGAAACCAGTGCCGATACCTATGTTACTTAAATATTTCTCTGAGCAGGAAAAAAAAACCCTTTAATTTATCTTATGTGAGTTTGATCAGAAGATATAAATGAACATAAATAAACAGGATTTTCTCTTCCTTCTTAAAAGGTGAATTGTCTACTAATAGAGAAGCAGGCAGCTGGCCTTAAGCATTCAACTTGGGAAAGAAATAAGAGTTTAGTTTCTTTGAAGAGTAATAGATGTTAGCAAAAGGAATTTGCAGGTGTCTGCTGGCTTGGGGCCATGAGGGCAGCAGGAAGAGAATCAAGTCAGAAAAAGGAGTTGCATTCCTTGTTGCCTGCACTGCTGTGGCCAGGCAGTCACAGAACCAGACAGAAATCCTCTTGCTTCACAGGGAAAACACCAGGAATGCACAGCACAGATCATTAGAGCCTGAAGGGACTTTAAACATCAGTTTGTATAACTCCATTTTACAGGTGAGAAAACTATTTACAGAGGTAAATTAACTTGCTCAAGGTCAACACAGTAAGATGCACATTAAATGAGAAAGTAAGGGGGTAGAATCCAGGTTTCAAGCTCAGCAATTTCTCAGCCCACGAGAACACCAAATTTAGTGGAGTGAAACTGAAGAAGCCTAGAACCTTACAGAGAGCAGGTGTTCAAAAAGAAAGAACATAAGCAGGACACAGGCAAAGTATCACCCAGGGTTCATCTTTTTTAAGGGACCTAAATACAAATTCTTCCTCTGTAGGAGAGTAGGGTCAATAGGCATCTAGTACCAGGATGGCAGGGAATCTGAGGTCTCTATATGTCTGGAAAGACTTTGTGAAAGTCCAGATTGTCCAGGCTGTCCAGGTAATTTAATTGAGACACAGACTGAAATGACTTCAAAAGAAATTGCTTCTATGTCCAAGAAGGCAGCAGTATCTTAACATCAGAGGTCTAGACCTGGAAGGGACTTCTAAGGCCATCTAGTTCAACCCCCTTGGAAAACTGAGGCCCCAGGAGATCAAGGGACATGAAAACTGCTGGTCCCACTTTAGAACTTCTATCTCAGGCATGTGGTATGGCATAGACCTTCTCATCATCTTGCCTTCTCCCGTCTTAAGGGTAATGTTCATGATTGTTTACCAAGGTAGTAACTTTAAGGATCACCTACCCACACCCCTGAAGTCACACTGAGTTTGGAGACCAATTTCATCTGAGTGACCTTGGGCAAGTCACTTCATATCTCTCATCATCAGTTTTCTCATCTGCAAAAGGAAAGGGTCAAGTCAGATGACCTTCAAGGTCTCTTCCAGCTCCTGATCCTGTGATCCTGCCAGTTCCCCACAAACTGATGCCACAAATGGTGTACATTGTCCTCTTTCTACAAAGATGTATCTATCGACCCACCATTCGTATGGCTAACATGTTGAGTTCTTCATCAGCAATAGTTATGAATTTGCACACCCAGTCACCCCATCCCCTTATGACCGATGGTGTGAATTTGCTAAAAAGCTGACTGGGATTCAGGGTACAACCTAAGACTATATGACATGACAAAGTTCATTTGTCATCATGGAAATTGAACCCATAGGCAGAGGTTCACTTTGGCTTTTAATCTGCTAGGTGGAGCACCACAGGTGTTGACTCATTTAGGAACAAAGAAGGAGCCAGACTCATTATTTGCTTTCCTCCTTGATGTATCATCCCCTCGCATAGATTTATTCCATCTTAAGAATTCACTTCTTATGGTACACATAAATGAAGTGAATCAAGTAGGGCTTCCCTGGGCAATCCCCATATCTAGAAAAAAGTTAGGGTCTTAATATGAAGACATTTCCCCAGATTTCTGAGGGTAGCAAAATTCTCCCTGTTTTTGGGAAGCCCCTCTCCCTAGGGGCAAATATAATTGTAATCAAGGCTTTAAAAAAAACAGAGATTTGCAATCTAGAATTTGGAATTTGGAATACTCCACTTTTACATTACATTACCTTTATACCCTGGTCCAGACCCATTATTTTTTCCAATGTAGCTGTTGGCCTCTCCTTGTCACTGTGCTGCTACAGCAAATGTCTTTTCCCAAGTGTAATTTCTGTTGATTTTCCATCTATATTGCTCAGGTTCCTGACAGTGGGAAGTCCCTGAGCTTCAAAATGCCCCATTAGAAAGCTGAAAGCTTCATGAGAAATGTTGTCCTAAATACATGTAATACAAACACAAGAATGCCCCCCCAAAGGACAGAGAAGAAAACCTGGACAAATAACATTTAGTGAGCTCTCACCTTATACTGCAAGCATTAGG
>NW_020954639.1:15077962-15098209 GCF_900497805.2 Vombatus ursinus | reverse complement strand
GTCAACATTTGCATCCATCTGTATCATTAAAAATGTGTTTATTTCATAGACTCATTAATGACCGAACTAGAAGAACCTTAGAGATCATCTAGTTTAAAAACCTTTCATTTTAAAAGTGAGGAAACTGAGGCCCAGTAATTTGTTTAGGCCCATATAACTTGGGTAACCAAAAGTAACTAAAATACGATTCCTAAGGACTGATGAAAAAATGATTCCTTCTTTTCACAAGCATAGGCTACATTCACTGGAAAAAGGCTTTAAACTTGGTAGGGACCATCTAGTCAAACTCTCTCATTTTACAGATGAGGAACCATGGCCCAAGGGCCCACTCAATGTGGACAAGATAGGAGCTTTGAAAACATTAACTTACAATCATAATACAATCCAGTAAACATTAGCAGTTCAATATAGACTTAAGTGTTCCATAAATAAACAAAGAGAATTTTGCTAATTATCATGATTACATTGTATTGATCTTTCCAAGAGGCAAGAGTAGGGTTTGGAAATGAATAAAAGGAAACGATGAGTTTTCATGCATGTCCTAAACTCTAAATTGCTTATAAACCATCCCCACAGTTAACCAAAGTTAATTTGCTATCATTCCAGTGGCAGATATGTTACATTCCCCTGGAATATAGTAAAAATGAATGGAAATAAATATTTAGTGTTAGTATAAAGATGAAATTTGCACAGGGATATATAGCCTAAAGCAAGATTTAAAGTGACTGACTGGCTTAACATTCAGGTCACATATATTTGGAAACCTGGCCTGGGGTAGAATACTCCTATTTTCAATTTGGCAAGGGCAGG
This sequence comes from Vombatus ursinus, assembly GCF_900497805.2. Classification (NCBI taxonomy): domain Eukaryota; kingdom Metazoa; phylum Chordata; class Mammalia; order Diprotodontia; family Vombatidae; genus Vombatus; species Vombatus ursinus. The sequence goes on along the minus strand of NW_020954639.1, from coordinate 15,097,399 downwards.
TGTAGACTAATCAGTTCTCAGGCACTCCCCTAACAGAAGTATAACTAGGGCAGGGTGACTAACACTATGTCCCAGGGCAAAGAAATTGAAAGGACACTGACAGCACTAGCAGATCTTTAAGCATCATAAAAAAAAGACTGAGCTTAACACCTAGTAAAAAAGGATGATTAGCTAAAATAGGAAACTACCAGATAGTTCTTCATTTCCCTGAGTGGCTGCACCCAGATGAGCTCCTCTCTGGTCCTTGGCCCTCCCTCCTTTCTCTAGTAGCAAGCTTGAGGGGCACATTTTATGCTGCTTGAGCTCCAGGCTCATTTTGTATTTCCCACCTTAGGCATAATATTATTATTTATGACTCTGGTCCTTAGCAACCTTCTATTTACATTGGCGGGTCCCCTGACTTTCTCTAATATAAAATCAGTACACCCAAAGCAACTTCTCTGTAGACTGAGGACAAGGAGGGAGAAGGTTCATTTCATGACCCAAGTTGGTCCAACCTACCTTTTCATCAGAGGCCATTGGGACTTGTTATGGTTTTTTCTTTCTTTCATCTTTTTTTTTCAAGTTCTCCAGACCTTTACTTAGGCATTTGCACTCACATTCTTCCACTCACCACCTCATGAACTTCACAAAGATGAGGAAGCTGGACAACTTTGACAGTTGTACATCAGCACCTATTACTGTCTTGGGTTTTCTTAGATTGAAGGTTTCAAAGTAAAAAACTGTGAATAAGAACATCTTCTCATGTCAGAGGAGGCTCTCTAGGTTAATAGAAAGAAAGGATGTAACTTGTACATAAATGATGTTCCTAATGAATAGAAAAAGTAACAGTATATTACTGTGCACTCCAGGTGGTGCCATATCTAACATGTATGCTATGTTGATTGCACGTTTCAAGATGTTTCCAGAAGTCAAAGAGAAAGGAATGGCAGCTATTCCCAGACTGGTTGCCTTCACATCTGAGCATGTATGTGTTTCTGTTTTTATCAATGGTATATTTTGTGACTGTCACTGCAAAAAAAAAAGATACTCACAATTGCTATCTATCTCTATCTCCACATTCCATTCCTATCACCTACTTGGGAAAGAAGTGGGGAGGGGAGGGATTTATTTACTGGGAGGGAGGAACTTGCTTTTCTGTTTCTGAAATGCAGGTTTTATGAATTATAGAACTGGATTTCCTAACATCTGTGCTCCTATTGCTTCTTCTCTTCCTCAGTAAATTGAAGAAATATTGACTCTTTCAGACCACTAGGCTACCATTGAAGCTGTGCCCACATAATCTCTAAGTGCTCCGTCTATCCAATTGAAAATATAATCAAACAGATGTGTTACTTACATGATGTCAGATAACTCACTTTTCAACTGACTTGACTGCATATTCCAACATCAAATAGCAAGTCAGCATCCTTTTGCCTATGGCTAGGTCTGGACCCATTGGTCCCTTTCCCAGCCTCCTTTAAGTCAAGTTCCAATGGAGTCAAGGAAACTCCAAACTCAGCATTGAATCTGGTCCAGAATTAGGTTCACTCCTAACTGCTGGTTAGGCAGTAGGATGCTGACATTTTGCCAGATTTCTAAACCCTGACTAGGCACCACACTAAAAGTTTACTAAATGGTCCCCCAGTGGCCTTAAAAGAGTAAATTCTCATCTGAAGTGCCCAAGTTTCAAGAAAGACAGTGAGGGTGTAATTTAAGCCTTGAGAAAAACTGTTCCATTTGATCATTTGTTTCTCTAAAGACTATGACACTTTGACCCTGTGGGTGTTGAGCTTTCTTTCACATACCAATGACAGAGCAAATAAGACCAAAACCACCAATCAGCTGCTTTGGAATCCATTCTGATCATCTGAATAAATAAAATAAACTTGAGATGTCATTGACAGTTAGCATCAGATAAGATACCAAACTATCTTGCCACTCATTGTGACATTCCTTCACAAACTCTGCTATGAATTGTCAAAGGATCTCAAGGGACTATTTCATTGGATGCTCAAGGACTCCTCTGGGGACAGTGAAAGCAAGATGATAGGGAAGGCGATAAGAGAGACATCTAGGGAATGGCCATGGGAGATCTCAGAGAGCTGAAAGAAGAACCAACTTACAAGGGGGTATTCTAAAATCTAATGCTTCCTTTTTCTTTTCTTTTTTTCTTATTTTAAATATTTTATTTTGTTTTCAAATGAAAAACAAAGAAAAGAAAGGGGCAAAGAGATCACAAATACATAAAATTAAGAATAAGTACAGACTAGAAAACCCATATTTATAATTTATAACCATAGCTAGTAGCCCTGGAGCTAAAGGTAAAGTAATGGCTGAATGTCAATTAATTATAATTGAGCGTTTCATTTTTGATTGTGTGTTTTTTTAACCCTAAGCAGGTTACATGAAATTGAGAGAGCCACGCTGTGCCCAATTTTCTGTACCACTGTACTCTTGGAATTGGTGTCCCAAAGTTGTAGTAATGACTTCCTGGTCTCATTTTCTTCCCTCTAAGAGCGTTCAGAGTTAAGTCTCTCTATACCCTTACAAACCTAGAGTTTTATTACAGAAAAACACCAAATTCAGACCAGCTCAGTGCTGCCTCTTTTGCTACTGTTAGCCTACCTTGGAGGAGGTGTACCAGGGTAGTGGTACATCCCCTGTGTGCACCCATGCTGTCCATTAAATGACCTTTGCCCTGCCATGTTGGCTTTCATTCTCTCCAAGACTGTCTCAATTAAGACCTTAGTTTTCTTGACTTAATCCCCAACCCAAACCCATCAGAGCATGAGTATTGTGTGCCCTGCTTTCTTCTCTTGGTGTCTAAGAGGTAGAATCTCTTTCTATCATTTTTGAGGGGAAGAGAGTTGTCAGGTTCTTTATTTGTTTTTTCCAACTTCCTCTTGCCTCTCCTTCTTCCATCTGTAATCAACTTAGACAAATCATTGGGCAGGGGAAATTACTGTATGAACTTTAGTGAAAGTGTTAGATGGTTCTGATAGTCTTACAATCTTGATGAATTCTTTTTTTGTCTTTTTTTTTGCTTTTTGGTGAGGCAATTGGGGTTAGGTGACTTGTCCAGGGTCACACAACTAGTAAGTGTCCTGTGTCTGAGGCCGTATTTGAACTCAGGTTCCCCTGACTCCAAGGACGGAGCTCTATCTACTGTGCCACCTAGCTACCCCTGATGAGTTCTTTACATCATATCTGACAGATGAATTAAATTTCATTAAAGACCAGCTAAGTTCAAAGATCCATTGGTGGGGTTTATTTCCATTGATATCCAGCAATTGGACAGCATGTATCATATTGAAAAAGATGTCATTGTTGACCTTTGCCCAAGGTAAAGGCAGAGACTTAACTAGGAACTTTTTCATCTGCAGCAAAAACAGGATAGTACAACTCAGAGTGGAAGGTGTGGCCTTTCCCTTCCCTCTCCTCCACTAGCCTTTCATCATTTAACTTCTCCTGGAGCCTGCTCTCTTCCCAAATCTCCATAAGGAAATGAGCAAAGGAGGCCCACAAGGCATGAAGATAACATTTTCTAGACCACTGCAGGGAGGAAGCACAATTTCCATATCAGCAACTGGAGCAAAGCTCCAAGTGCCCTGCCTTAGTTATGACTCTGTATAAAGGTATATTAGGTACAAAAGGCATATTACCAGCCACTAGAATAAAACCACATTTTTGACATAGACTGACTGAGGTAGAAGAGGCTTTCAGAATTCATTTCATTTATCCCTTGACTTTGGGAAGATTTCTTTAAATCACTCCAAAAAGAAACACATCTATTTATTCCACTCTTTAAGATCCACAGGTTGCATAAAACTTCAGTTTGCAATCCATCCTCCCACTTTAAAATGCTCAGGGCCAAAAAGTTCTTGTCATCTCACTTAAGCTCATATTATTATATGCTTGATTCATTTCCCATTGATCACTCTGAAGTAGACTTTAAGAATAATTTGCCTCCATCATCCATGTATAAATGTTCATATACTTGAAGACAATGATTGAGTTGCTTCTTCAATTTCTTTAATCTGGTGTAGTTTCAAAAAATTTTGTCACATGGAGAATATTGGGGATGGACAAGGAATACGCCACTGGTGGCAGCAGCAGATTTATGTGTCTCTGCAGCAGAGCTAGGGAGAGTGGCAGGAAGCCAGGGCAGTGGGAAAAACTGCCAATTTAATAGTAAATCCTAAAAAGCTATAGTGGTAGCAGCAATGACCAGAGGTTACCTTGGAATCATAGCATATCAGATCTCTAAAAGACCTCTGAGGTCGTCTAGCCCATACATCCTTTTACAAGTAAGGAAAATGGAACTCATAAAGGTGAAGTAATGTGCCCAAGGTCATGCCATTACAGTCGGAGGCAAGAAAGGCAAGGAGGTTCAGTGAAAAGAGCCCCACATCCAAATCTAGAGTCAGAGAATCTAAGTTAAAATATTGGCCATTTACTTACTGCTTGTATGACTTTGGGATAGTCACTGTTCTCTCTTGGTTCTCCTCCAATCTGTCTAACTATTCCTTCTCAGTTTCCTCTGCTAGTTCTTTGTCCCCATTGACCTGGGGTATATCCCAAGGTTCTGTCCTCAACACTCTTATCTTCTCTCTCTATACAAACTTGTTTTGTCATCATGTCAGCTCCTAGAGCATTATTTATCATTTCAAAGCAGCTAATTCTCATATATTCATCCTTAAATTCTCTCCTGAGCTCCAGGCTCAACTCACCAGCTACATTTTGGATATCTCAAATAGATATCTCATGAGCATCTCAAATCCAACATGCCCAAAACAGAACTCATTCTATTTTCCTCCAATTCTCCCCTGTTCCAAACTTCCTATTCCTATCAAGAACACCAATATCCTTCCGTAACCTCAATGTCATCCTCAGCTTTTCACTCCACATATCCAACTTGTTGACAAATCTGATTATTTCTACCTTTGCAGCATCATATATACACACACATCACATGTAATCCAGGCATGATGTGTTAACAATACATACGTGTGTTTATTTATATCCACATGTATATACATACTATATACATATACACATATATCCCTTTTTTCCCAGGTAGTCTCACCATGATGTGGTGAGAATATATATGTGTATGTATATATGTGTGTATATACATATACACACATATTATATATACAATATGTGTCTATATGTGTGCAACAAAAAATGTACAACTATATGTATGTATGTATTTCCCCCCCCCCCACTCAGTCTGGCCTGGACTATTGCTATAGACTTCCTATCCATCTCCCTACCTCAAAATCCTCCCACTACAATCCATCCTTCACTCAGCTGCAAAAGTGATTTTTTTGTAAATCTGATCATGTCACCCAACTACTCAATAAACTCCAGTGACTCTCTCTTACTTTCAGGGTTCAATATAACTTCCTCTGTTTAGCATTTCAAGTATTTCATAACCTGACCCTTTCCCACCTTTTCAACCTTCTTCTGCTCCACTTCCCTCTACACACTCTTCCAAACCTTCTTGCTGTTTCTTGGCAAGCCTCTCCATTGGCCATCTTTGTATTTTTGCCTTAGCTGTCCCCCATGCCTGGAATGCTCTCCTTCTTTACCTCCATAGTTTCTCTGACTTCCTTCAAGGCTCAGCTCAGATCCTACCTTCTGTAGGAGGCCTTTCTTGGCCTCCCCAGGTACTGGGGCATCTCTTTGAAATAACCTTCCATTTACTCAACACCATTTAAATATGAGCTCCTTGAGATCAGGGACAAAGTTTTTGTATTTCTTTGTATCCTCAGGGTTTTAGTGCAGAGCCTAGAAGATGGTAGGTATTTAATAAATGCTTGTTAACTTACTGACTGCACCTCTCTGATCTTCAGTTTTCTTATATGGACAAGATCAGGGGTGGGGAACTCGAGGTCTCAAGGTCACGTGTGGCCCTGTAGGTCCTCAAGTGTGGCCCTTTGATTCCAAATGTCACAGAATCTGTAGCCTCAAGGCCACAGGTTCCCCACTCCTGTACTAGATATTATCTAAACTCAATTCCAGCTGAATCTATGACCAGAACCCCGGTCTTCTGATGACAGATAAGTGTTCTTTCTATTTCCATGCTAACTGATGAGTACCAATCTCTGTGCTGATTACTTAGCTCTGATGAAAATTTCTCCACTTTTTATTGAATAACTCAAAATAGGTGTAAGAGAAAGAGAGAGAGAGAGAGAGAGAGAGAGAGAGAGAGAGAGAGAGAGAGAGAGAGAGAGATGAGAGATACAGGTCACAACACTTTTCTGTCTTCTACTTCAAAAACTTAGTCTATAAAGGGACATTTGTAGAAGCCCACAGGCAGAAATGACATTTAATTGCATTTCTGAAAAAAAAAAACCAATATCCACGTATATTCTCTTTTTATACTTTGTAGCAAATAGGACTGTTTGTTCATTTTCTTCTGTATTTATGTGGTCACATTCAGAGATCAGAATTCCACTGCAGACTGATCTTCAAAGGGCTCGGGAATTCCACTGAGAACATCCAGAGAAAAATCTGTTTCCCCTGCCAGTCTGATTGGAGAAATTTCCTCAGCCTGACTTTCTTAACTTGCTGCCCAAAGAGCCTCTAGCTAGTCTGGGTTTAGCAAGGATCATGGGTTGCTCTATCCTTGCCTAGTAGTGCCTATCTTAATATGTAAGCAGAAACTCCTGACATTAGCAAGTAAAAGAATTTTCCTAGGAAAGAATCTTTTATTCTATTTTTCTTTAAACCTTTCCTGCTCCCTCCTTTGTCTTTTCCTCTTGTAGAGGCACTATATGTACTAGGACCCTTGACTGGGATATGGGTTTCAATCCTGACTCTTCCAAGGTGACCTGGAACATCATCTCTCTGGGACTCAGTTTCCTCATTTGTAAAATAAGAGGTTTGGGTTATATGGCTACTGAGGCCTCTGCTGATTTTAAAGTACTAAGAGGTAACCAAAAAATCCTGGAATTTTATCTCTTTATACCCAGAAAACATGGGCAAGTTACCTAATGGCTCTGTCCAAACGGACATTTTTATAGATTTAGTCTCTTAATAAAGGACTAATGAATAAGACCAATTAAAACCTCTCAAATGTGGTTTGAAAAGAGGGAGAAGCTGTACAAGTCAGAGCAAAAAAAAAAAAGGCAGGGTGGTGTAGTAGCAAGGGCATAGCATTTGGAGTCAGGAGAACTTGGTTCAAGATATGGCTCTTCCAATCAGCATCTATGTTTCTTTGAGCGATTTCATTTAGCCTCTCTAAGGCTCAGTTTGCCTTTTCGGTGAAATAGGGATTGTGATCATTGTAACGCCTAAACCCTCAGAGTGGATTTGGGATATGAAAAAGACACTGAATGCGAAAGTGCTTTGTAGCTGGGAAGGGTTAGTTATATAACATCAGTTGCTGTTTGTTGTTAACACTGGTATTTAACATTTTAGTTGTGTTCAATAGCCCTTTCCTTCCAAAGAAATAGCTTGAGACAGAAAAATCCTTTAAAAGTAATTTAACATAACCTTACAAAAAAGGCTTTTCAAACCATCTCATAAAATCCCAGAGACCTTCATTGAGAGACCAAACCTGCAAGTCTGTTCACAAAGTCACATAACTAAAGAGGGATGGCAAGATGCTGAAATATAGAGAGCACAAACACGAATACCATGTGGGCTCCCTGCCCCATTCTGCTCCTTTCTAGCAGGCGCCTGGGGGATTTTGGAATCTCTTCCCACACTAAAATCAGATTTCTGTTCCCCTTCTTTAGGATGTAGTGCCCCCCAAAAGGGGCCAGTGTCAGGGTCTCCCTACCACCACTGTTGATTTGAGCACGAATTCAGTGTTGCTTGTAGTGAGCACGATTTCATAGTTCTTGCCCTGGGTGCCAAAATTGCTGCTGACCACTCTTCTCATCCACTTGAACCAGAATCCTGAGCTCTGAGATATCCCCAGCTTCAAGCTACTTCCCACTGAGTTCATTATTTCCCCTATGTGACACAAGCCCTTCCAAAAATAACCTCGATGAAGCAGCATAATCATATCCAGAAGGAAAAAATGTTCTTTGTAATCAGGACACCCGAGGTAAATTTCCATAGTTAACTGGCTTTCAACTCTTTACAAGTCAATTCTAACTTGTCTTCACTTCTTCTTGAAACTGAGTACTGGCACTGAGTCAGCGATACCCTCTGGGAGACTCTACAGGGGTTGGTCTTTATCATTTGTCATAACAGCTTTCATGGGAGTGGGGGGGAGGGGGAGGGCCGGAGTTTGGAGGGACAGGGGGTGAAGGGAGATGATCACTAATGCTTTCTTGGGGTATCTTTTGCCTTAGAAAAAACATTCTCAGGAGATGATACTCTAAAAGAGTTTTGATTCTGAAACCACGTGTGCACAGGTATAAAATCTCTGAAACCAGAAAAGAATGGCAGTTCCATTGAGCTCTGAAATATGTAAATTCATTGAAATTTATTTAGCTGTATAACTTCAGAGCTGGAAAGGATCCTAGAGACTCTTAACCCTCAGTATGTTAAGTGAAAAACTGAGGCATGGAGAAGAAGAACTTGCTCACAGTTACATAGCTAGTTAGAGTTGGGAGTAGAGCTGCCTAATCTTGGGTACCCTCTCCCAGGGGTGTTTTTTTCCCTTTTCCACCCCCAAGTACCCAGCATTTGAATGTTCCTTTCCTTTCCTCTCCTCCACCCTTTCCCTACTATTAAAGTTTTTTCTCAGAAAATTTCTCTGAACTTCCTTCCCAGTAAGGTGTATATGACTGACATGACTTATTGTTACCTCACCCACATAAAATTTTAATTTTAATAGGAATTTCAAAGGCGTATAACTTTAAATGCAGAATTTAGACAAGGGAGCACTGTTAAATATTTAACAAGGGTCTCTTGGGGTACAAGGACTGTACTCAATACACACTTTTAAGTTTATCCTGCATTGTTAACATTTTCCCTATTACCTTCTTCTATCTGGACATTCAACAAAATGAATACATTAAACTCCAGTTTGTAGCATTTGTCAGTTTCCATGATGTGAATGCTCACTCTCCAAATTTAAGAATTGGCTCTCTGAGTTTGAGCAGGCACCAACACACTCCTGGACTTAGGATAGATTGCTCTTCCATTACTGTGCTTACCACAATCCAATAGGCCATGAATCAGAGACTTAACGCTGTCACGAAATATATCTACACCAACCCCTTTATTTTACAAATGAGGACACTGAGGCCCAAGCGGCAGAAGTGATTTGTCAATAGCAAATGTCAGAGCTGGGACTTGCACCCACCTCCACTGACTTTAAATCAAGCCTCCTTTCCACTGCAACTTGTTGGCCAGTCCCCTCATGAGCATTGGCTCTAGTTTTAAATCATATAGAGGTGAGAAGCCTAGGTCAAAGTTGTCTTTTGCTCTAACAGATATTTAGGACACAAACCCCAGCGGGTGACAGCAGGTTGCTAATTGATCTTGAGCATAAAGACCAAGAGTAGTTTCACAGCCATGCCTTGCTTCCTTCTTTCTTAGTGTTGTGTCTATTCTGAATTATTTTGATCTCTTTGGGAACATGACCAGTTATATTCTTTTTGAATCACAATAATTAGAACTTAATGAGCCAGACCCTCCAGGGTGTAAGATTCACTCCAGTTGCAAATCATGCAGTTTAGGATGCCTCAATGACTTGCTTAGTTCATAGGAGGACTGTTTAGTGAATTGAAACTATAATTTATCTAAATTGGTGTTGCTAACTTTTCCCACAGGGGCAACTATTTTTCATTTTCCCAAAAGTACTAAAAAATTTTCAGGGCTGGAAGGAGAAGGAAGGTATGGGAGAAGGAAAAGCGGGAGGTAATTTTGACCTGAAAGTCACCGGGGAAAGAAAGGGGAGAATTGACCTTACAAGTCAGTCAGGAGATAAGTGTTGACATTGAAATCATTAAGCATTTGAGAATTGAGGAGTGGTTAACCCTAAAAACCCTGGGAAGGAGATCTCAGTCCCCAAACCAGACAATTCAGGCTTCAAGACTGACCAATTGATCACCAAAAGCCTCGGTCTGAACCAGGACTTCTTAATCTTTTTTTGTGTCAAAGATCCCTTTGACAGTCTGGTGACATCTACAGACCCTTTCTCAGGGTAATATTCTTAAATGCACAAAAGAAAATACATAGGATTACAAAAGAAACCAATATGCTGAAATACAGTTATCAAAACATTTTTATTAAAGTTCATAGACCCCAGGTTTAAAATCTCTGGTCTAAATGGTGGCTTTAAACAGTTAATGCAGCTTTCAAAAGTGCCTAAATTACAGCCTGGCCAGAGAAGCAGACATACCAGGAGAATCTGGTTCAATATGGTTTCTCTCTGAGCTCTCTACAAATCTGACCTACTCCACTACTGTACTCAGAAGAGAGAGAAGATTTATTATCCCCATTAAATGGATGAGAAACAGGCTCTGCACTCTCAGGCCATCAGGCTGAATGGGACCTAAGAGGTCATCTTATTCCATCTTTCCTCCTCAGCAACAGTGCCCTCAACTATACTAAGTTGGCAAGTACTCACTCTTTTCCTTATCTTCCTCAAGCCGCTAAAATGGAATTATGTGCTTTACTATCAGTATACAATATTCACAGCCGTTATGACCTCACGGTATGGAATTTAAACTTATACCAAGTACCATATCCAGGTTTTTCTGTATCCAGGTTTCCAAAAGAATCTTCTTTTAAATCATAGAAATTAGTCATTATTAAGCCTCCATTTTCTAGATAGTATAAACTGTTATTTGAAAATAAAATGGGTTTCATATCATTAATCAGAGATATGGTTAGAACAGGGGAAAAAGGAATAGATCATAATTTTAGAGAAGGAAAGCTTAGTCCAACCTATTAATTTTACAGAGAAGGAAAATGGGGCCCAGAGAGATTAAATGATCTACCCAAGGACACACAGGTAAATGGCAGTCAGGGTTCTAGCTCAAGACCTTTGACTCTAAATTCAGTTCTATAAAAAACTTATTGGGAGCTCACACCCAGTAGACATTCTGGTCCATTACTGTATAGCTCTAGTTGTTGGAAAGGTCCATCTATCGACAGTTCTGCCCTCTAGAGCGCCATAGAACGAATCTGCTTGTTCCTTCATATACTACCCTTTCAAATATTGAAGTCAACCAGCATGTTTCTCCATAGGATTCTCTCCTCTGGGTTAAATAGTCTTAGTTCCTTCAACCATTTCTTAGTGACTCTTCACCAACATGGCTTCCCTTTTCTTGACACACTCTTGTTGATCAATGCCTCTTTTAAAAAGTCACACCTAGACTAAAATACAAAATTCCAGGTGTGGTAAGAACAAAGGAGAAAGAGCTAGGCTATTCTGTTGCCTGTATGGTTTGGCTTTTCCTTGTTGGTTAATCCTCTGAGACCGCTGTAATATACTTTTATTCATAGAACATTAACAAAAGGCTCTCATTCCTCTAAATGACTTTCAATAACTCTGTCCTTTTTTTTCTTTCCCTTACTGAAAATTTGAGCCAATGCTGAATATTTCCTTCTCTGTTTTCTTTTCTGCTTTCTCCTTTGTCCATTTCCAACACTAGTACTTTTTCCCCACCTCTGAGCTTTCTGTTTTTCCAAGTGTATTTCCTTCACTTTGTATTATTCTGCACAATGATCAATTATGCTGAGTAATTGCTCCTCATTTGAGAGCCCCCCATTTATCCTTATTAGAGAGTAGATTAAAATTCTTCCTCCCATTGACCAGGTGCACTAGATCTCTTCTTTATCATCAATTGGCTATTTTACAGTTTAATATTTTCAAGCCTTGGCATCGAGGTGAATTATCCAAGACGTTCATTCTTGCTAGAGTGCATCTGTACTTTCTATGTATTTTCCCTATGTATTTTCTATGTACTTTGATATGTATTTTCTATGTACTTTCCCTATTATTAGCATATTATGGGCAAATTTTTTTTCTTTGGTGCTTTGCTTTCTGGGTCAAAACATGCTCTGTTAAGACATCAGCTATAAATAAACATAAATTAAATTAACAGATGTGATTCAATATAAAGAATACTTTTTGGAAAAGATGCCTAAAACCCCGGACAATTAAGCTTTGCTTTTTGTTTTGTTTTGCTTTATTTTCTTTCTCTTGAGTTCCCGTGTATTTTGATAATATCTGCCTGGCTCTAAGGGCTTAAAACTGGGAGTAATAGTCCTCTTTATCACTCTTGTTCCACTAAATAGTGCTTTTTAATGACAGTATTTGCCTTTTTTATTCTGGTTTGCTTTCCTCACTACTGCCAAGTATGGTGGAAATGTGATTTTTTTTCTGGTTTGTTAAATTCAAGACTTAGCAATGACAGCCTACCTTGAACAGCATAGCCAGACGTTCTCAGAGCTAAATGTAGGCATGAGGAAGAATGAGTACACCTCTTGAAATTGTAACTTAAAATTCCAGTCAGGAACACCATGAGGATTTAAATTGGGCAAGCAGCTCTTCTTTTGGACAGCTTAATGATCTGTAGTTAATAGTGAAAGGCTGATAGGCAGATGCATTACAGCTAGGCTTGAGTTAGCCTTTCTAGGCTCTACAAATTGTGGGATGATTGCAGCCATTTGAATAAAAAATCAGATTCTGAGTCACAAGCCAAAACTCATTCAAAATTTGGTCTTTAGCATCAGTGGCTTTCACTTTGTCCACTTTCTGCTGTAGCCTATAAATTCGTGCCTTTTCCCAACCCCATTTTCTAGACTGGTGAAAGGTCCCTTCATCTGAGAAGTCACTTGTGAAGTGACTGGCCCCTCTAATGGTACTAGGGATGATATATGTTATGCTTAAGGCCAAACTTTCCCCTTGGTTGAGCACACACAATTTCACTGAAGTCTCTAGAAATTGACTCGGTTCTCCCACTGGCAAAATTGGGGGTTGGCTTTTTTTGTGGGGAGTCATGAAATATACAACTTCTTGGAGCCAGTTAGCATATTATTAAATCTTGCAAGTGAGGTTTGTTTGGAGTCATTGTCTTGTGTTGGGAGATAAAGGTCATCTGAATTTCCCCAGGGTCATGGAAATTTCCTAAAAAAAAAAAAACTCACTGAAAACTGTCACAAATTCTCAGTCATTCAAGGATACAGACGGACATAGCATGGCTCAGAGTAGACACTGAAAGCAAAAAGAAGACAAAGGGAGATGCGAGCTGAATACTAAATCACAACTGATCATAAACATGCTTTTTTCAGAGTCACTTTTCAGTGAAGAAGGGAGCTGCAGCCTTGGGGGTTGGAACAGACAGTGTGATTCTGATCAAATGTGATGAAAGGTAAGCATGAATTTCCAATTCCAGTCTACCTACATCAATAAATCGAAACCAACAAAGTCCTGCCTGGTCACAAAACAGCTGGAAACTGGGGCACTGGCAGTAGGACACCTCTATCCTCACTCACATCACTAATTTTGTTGCTTTGGGGTTAGATTTTTTCTTTAACATTTATTCTTTGGGGGGAACACCATCCGAACCATTCAGACGTCCCAACTGAATGGAAGCCTTTCTTCTACACTAGTACAAAACAAAGAGCACCCGTCATCTGAGGCACGTTCAACAGCATGTGATGTGAACATTGAGTTATAGTGTCATGTCATCGTCATCCTCTCTGCTACAAATTAGTAAACACGATGGAAGGATTACAGATCATATACACACTGAGCAAGAAGTAAATGATGCCCTCAAACCTCATCAACTCTGATTTCCTCAGTTCATTAAGGGATGAAACCAAGGAATTATGGGAAAAACCTGCTATAAATAGCATATGAGTTTCACATTATTTCATTCTGTCACTGGAGAATGTTATTTTATTTGGAGAATTGTTTTTAAAACTTCTACAAAGTAGGATTTGAGTAGATACAGGGGGAAAGAGAGCAAATCCAGGCAAATAAAAAAATGAATAAAAGCACAGAGGTAGAAATGAAGTAGCATGGTATGTAAGGTAAACGTTATTACCCCCGTTTCACAGCTGATAAAACTAAAATTCAGAGAAGTTCAATGATTTGGTTATACTCAAAGATAGAGATTGGATCTGTGATGTCATTAATTACTGGGAACTAGGGATGAGGAAACTCCTTTTCACCAATGTGAGATGGCACCTCTTCTGAAATTTACATTTCAGACACTTGCCTAGGGCAAAGAGAGATTAAGTGACTTGCCCAGGGTAACTGCCAGTAATGTGTTCAGAAATGGGCCTTGAATTCAGGTTTTCCTAGCTCCAAGACTAGTTCTCTATCCAGTATGCCTTGATGCCTCTTACCCACGACCAAACGGATAGTAAATGTGAAGGAGAGGGTTAGTCTGCTATAGTTCTTTGCATTTCCTTTGGCTCACCTAAAAATTAAAATACCCTCAACATTCCATTCAATTTAGATTCAGCAAACTTTTTTAAACACCTACCATGAGCAAGGTCTTGTGTCTAGGCTCTAGAGATACAATGATAAAAACAGTCCCTGAACTCAAGAAGCTACCATTCTACTGGAAAACATTCACCTTCCCAATCACTCCAGGACCCCCCCCCCAAAAAAAGGAGGGGAATAATAGACAACCAGTTATTTGAAGGAAGAAAAGTTTGAAGGATTGAATTAAGACAGAAGAGGAGTGAGGCAGCAGAGAAAATGACAAAGAAAGGGGAAAATTTTTTAAAAGAAATAAATGAGGCTTATAGGAGAGAAAAGAGGAAAAAAATAAAGGTATCAGTTTTTAATTTTATATTTGTGGTCATCAGTAATGAATCTTTTATTCAATTCTGTATTTATCATCTTAATATATCTTAGGTATATGATGAAGTCAAGGATGATATAGAGTTGAGGCAATATATTATAGTATATTGTATTATATCATATAATGGGTAATATAATAATTATAATATAGTAGTATAATATATTGTACTATATAACATTTAATATTATATGTAACACAATAATTATAACACATAATAATATAATGTACTATACTACAGTATAGAGGGCTGGCCTTAGAGTCAGAAAAACCTGGATTTAGTGTCTGGCCTTGGATTCAGGGAGACCTGGGTTCAAATTCTGCCTCTGACACATCCTGGATATGACCATGGGCAAGTCCCTTAGCAACTCAGTGACCTAATCTATATTAGAGATGAGTTGCTGATCTACATAGATGGAGAGGGTTGCCCACATTGATGATATCACAAGTCTAGATACACACACACACACACTAGACCTGAAGAAGGCATCCAGAGTGTTGAATTGATCCATTGAGGAGGATTTATGGATGGCTAAAGATGATAGTCTCACAGGATGAGAAGGCCTGAGTGTTGTCATCTACATGGGTGAAGGAGGTTGCCCCACACCATTCATATCAAGGATTCACTGAAATAGTACAGCATAGAATTGATGTCCATGATATGAATTGAGGAATAGATGTTCTAATAGAAAGTCATAGAACACATGCCATTTGGAAATGGCAATCAATGGTGTTTCAGGAGGGAATCTAGAGGAGGAGGCCCCCATTTCCTCAAGAACTTTGCCCAACTTGAAGTTGATGAATTAATACTCTCTCCCATCTAGTCCAGTCAAAAGCTCATTGGAATGGTGGGATGGAATCAAATAATGGGCTGCAAAGCCTAAATTGTTGGCTCTAGGAAAGACTCAGGTCAATGGTCTTTGGAATTAGGCCTGGAACATGGTCAAAATCAGGGAGAACACCTATCAACCATCTTGACTTTAGATCAACAGCTCTCAAATTTTTGGAGTCCTTTATGCTCTTAAAAATTATTGAAGAACCCCTATAAGCTTTTGTTTATGTAGATTATATCTATCAATATTTACTGTATTAGAAATTAAAATGTCTTAGTATTATTACAAAACTAGTTTTGACCTAGCAGGCCCTCTGAAAGGGCCTTAAGAATGGAAGGAAATAAGCATTTATTAAAATACTTTTGAAATAATATTTTATTTTCCCCCAATTAAATGTAAAAATACTTTAAACATTCTTTTTTTTTAAATTTTGAGTTCCAAATTTCCCCCTCCCTTCTTACCCATTCCCCTCCCTAAGAAGGTAAGCAATCTGACATAGGTTATATATACATGAAGCACCTACTTTTACAAATGTCTCATTGAATCTTCACAACAGCCCTGGAGAGTAGGCACTACTATTATCCCCATTTTACAGTTGATGAAACTGAGGCAGGCAAGTTACATGACTTGACCAGAGTCACACAGCTGGTATCTGAGGCCAGATTTGAAGTCAGTTCTTCCTGACTACAGGATCAGTGCCCTCTCCGTGATAACCACCTAGCTGCCCCCAGACTCTTTTGGACTACCCTTTGATAACTGTGGCGTTAGGTAGACACATCCACATTAAAGCCAGAAAGGCAGCTCAGGGGGAAAAACAAACAAAATCACTTCAGGCTTTCAGAGAGCATGCTTCAAGCATTTCTTTCTCCTTATCTAGCTATTGAAGGCTCAGCTCAACCATATCTTGCAACTGGCCTCTCTATGAGGTTTCCATCTCTTTCACTGACTCCTTCTGACTGTGCATATTAGCATGTCAGTTGCCAGGCGACAATTTTTATCTTCCCAGGAGCCCCAAATGACAGAACCATTTTCACCCCATGTTGCACTGAGGACAATTGACTTACAATCCAAACAAAAAAATGGAACATGTCCTAGTAAGGAGAACAATGTGTTCCTTCTTTGGGTTGACACTTGAATTGGCAAGTAATAAAAGCTCTTAGATAACTTCTACAGTTATTACACTGGATTACTTTGATGCCCTATGTTTAGTTGGAATATGATGTCCTTTTTAAAAGAAGGAAGAGGGGGGAGAAATCGGTACCACAATGGGAGGTTGGCAAGGGCTTAAATGGATGTTGGCCAGATCAGGTATACTTCATCGGATGGCCTATGGTCTGTATATTAAATTCAATTTTCTTATTGGCATTACCTTTAAAATTAGGAATGTGTTTCTCAGGGGAAGTAAATTACAAACAATGTGGGATGAAATCACACTTCCCAGTACACTAAGCCTTTCGAAGTAAAAGAAAATTTAAATATGAAATATAAAAAAGAAACAGAAGTTTCCCTCACGGATTTGGAATAATAGCAGCACTGGGATATAGGAGAAAGTCATATTCGTCAAAGAAATGGGCTCATAATGAAAGCTGAAAGGAGCCTTAGAGATCATAAAATGCAATACTCTCATTTCCTGCATCATTTTGTTATGTTTATTACATATGATAATCCAAGACATAAATAATACTAATAAGTAAGGTAAGGGAGTAGAATAAATTGCATAATAGATAAAATTATATAAATAATATTATAAATTATAAATAAATTGCATAATAATATTTCATAAGCGTATAATTCTTTAACCTGCAAGAATTAAATGTTGGACCTTTTGGAGGGATCCTTACTTTCTTATAAAGATGGTTTACTTTAGGTTTATAAAGATTATTTATTTTAGGCTTGTTGACAATACTTTAAAAATGGGAAGGCCTTAGTTTGACTTTTTACTAATAAGAATTGCTGTTTCTAAATTATTACAAATGCTACATTAGTACAATATAAATTAGGATGGTTTCGTTGTATCTAGAGTTTAAGGGTGAGGAGGAAGGAGAAAATCAATATTATAGTCTAAAAAAAAGATGAAAACGTACAAAGAAAAATTGAATGCTGTCTCTGAACAGGTTTAGCCCACTGAAGAGGAGGAGGGGTGCTTTCCAGGAGGTCTACCTTTGGAGACTGAGTAAAGGGAAGAAGGCAGGGTAGAAGTTGGGGGAGGAGAGAGAGAAGGGAGGCGAGAGAATGTTCTTTGATCTAGGTAATCTTCAGTAGACTCCAAAAGTCCGTATGATGGAAACTTGGCTTCCTTTAGCCGCATTCATCCCTGAAGCATTTCTTTCCCAGTTTGGCACTCAAGGTCAGTTCACCCCCAAAGTATGACTCCTGGATAAAATATGTGCAGCTTAATATGGTTTTGCTGTATCTTAGGCTAGGACCAGGGAAGATGAGGGAAAGGGGAGGGCAAAAGAAAGGGAAAATCCATATTTTCATATAAGGAAACATTAAAATACAACTAACTTTCACTTATTTCTCTAGCCTACATTTATGACTCTATTTTATTAATTATAACAGTTATCATTTATATAGGCTAGCTCGTTTGATCCTCACAACAACCCTGTGAGGTAGATGCTATTATCCCAGATTTTTACAGAGAGAAAACTGATGCAGGTGAGTTACCTAGGGTCAGGCAGCTACCAAGTGTCTTAGACAGGATTTGAACTCAGCTCTTCCTGACTCCAAAGCTAACCCTCTATCTACTGTACCACTTAGCTCCTAAGTTGGCATAGATCTTTCTTCTTAGAGGTTAATGAAGTACTACTGAAGAACAGAAATGAGAAGCATCTTCCACCATTTATCTAACACCATAAAACTGGAAGCAAGTGTCCCTGGGTAAATCACTTAGCTTCTCAGTTTTCTCATCTGTAAAATGGAGATTATAATAGCACCTACTTCACAGGGTTATTGTGGGGGTTAAATGAGTTAACATATGTAAGGTGATTGGCAAACTTTAAAACACTATATAAAGGATGTCATCATCATTATCATCATCATCATTATCATCATTATCAACATCTTGTTGTTAGCAAAAAATAGAAAACTCGGAGTGATAGAAGATAAGCCAGGGTTAGGATAGACAGGTAGCAGCAATTTAATCAAACATTATGCATTAATTAATCATATATTATGTTCCAGACCAATGAAACCAAACATATAATCCTTATCTTATATACCAGGCACTGTAAATCAAAAAAGAAACAAGAAACAGCCCCAGTGTGCTTATATTCTTTTGAGAAAATAAATGTTGCATACAATGAAAATATTAAGGAATTGAAGAAAGGGCAGTAAACTAGAAGATGGTAAAAGTACCCAAAGGACTCTCAAGGGTGCTGCAGATAGATTTTGCATTAGCTCTCTCCTTCAGGAATTTCTCTAAATTGTAAATCCGAAATGCAAATGACCCTAACCAAAAAAAAAAAAATTACACTTGGTCAGTTTAAGGTTGACTGCTCGAAGGTGCCTCCCTGAAGGTTCTGTCCTTCCAGGTCTCTTCCATCTCTATAATTCTATTTTCACTTTTGATTTTTTTAAGCACATATAAACAAACCAGAGCTTTTCCTTGTAACTTTTCTAACACATCCCTTTTGTTTTGCAAATTACAACTCCATTACAAAGCACTGGATTAGCTAAGTGTTCTACTTAGTCATTCATGTTTACTCTAACAATTTAAATTCTAAATTATCTGGGGTCATTATATTTGTGTATTAAATGAACTGATTCTGCCCAAAGCCATGAATCCCTTTCTAACACTAAGTAAAGTGGTTAGGGAGGCTTATTGACTCTTTCTGGTCATTAGTGAACTGTTCAGTACACTAAAGCATGGAAAATCAGCATCAATC
>NW_020954639.1:15048330-15077952 GCF_900497805.2 Vombatus ursinus | reverse complement strand
GAATTTTGACTGCACACCTAAGGTGTACTAATTGGTTGACCATGCTTGTCCTAAGAGATCATGGGAGTAGGTCTCCCCCCCATCTTCACATCCCTCTCTGTAGCCAGTAAGGTTTCACTTATGAAAGCAGAGCACGGTCCTAAGCTACCATGATTGAAATACTTGCTTGGAATATTTGTGAGCAGAGCATAACAGGACTTCCCCATTAGTATTCTTCCCTCCACTCAGCATCACAGATTTTGCTTTCAATACCTTCCCCTACAGCCTCCTTCCTCTACACCCTGCCCCCTCAATAATAAGGTTTCAAAGGCTATCAGAATAAGTTGAGTGACCTACAATATTGTTTAATTAATAGTGTTCACCTCTTTGATAGCTAGGACAGGTGAATAAAGAGGATAAAAAAATCAATCAGGCAATCAACCAATAAGAATTTGTTATTAGTAATAAATGATAGTTATTGATTACTAGATCCCCATATGCCAGACTAATGAAATCACAGAATCAGTCTCTATCTCTAGTCCCTATCCTATCCCACATGCCAAGTACTGAGCTAGGCACAGGGGATAAAAAGTCCAAAAAAAGAGAAAGAAATGCTTCCTGCCCTCAAGGAGCTTACATTCTATTGGGAAGATAACAAATAAGTAAATACAAAGAAAATATATAGAGATGGGGGGGGAGAGCAGCCTAATATTTTCATGATCATTCATGACATTCCCTAAGGAGCTGAGCTTTCAACTTTACGAGATCAGATCACAATGTATATACGTGGGTCTCCTGGACAAAGAGATGTTAAATTCAGAGCACTGTTTTCATATGGTGTTAGAGAAACTCTCAGTGAAATATCCAATACAGGTCACCCAGTTTAAAGGTACAAACCTGGAAAAAACCCTTGCTAATTAGGACTAGCAGTAGCCCCAGTAAATCAGAAATGGTTCCAGACATTGAATGAATCCCAAATGGAAAAATTCACCCAACTCTTCACAAAATTAAAAAAAAAATTCTCCCCATACACACCTAGGAGAACAAAGCAAGGCTTGATTCATTCATGAAAGCCATCTGGGACAAAGGATTCCTATACCAGGGGCCAAATTTGTGAGTCAAAACCAATAAATAGTGCTTAGCTGACTGCCTAAGTACTCATAGTAACAATAAGAACAACAATAATAACAACACTAACTACTTCAAAACCCAGCCTATGATTCATGTAGCAAGGCTGGGGAAAAGGCAAGGTAAGGGAAAGCTGATGTAGAGTAGGGCCCTTTGTAATGCCCTGAGATTCTTCCCTCAGGCTTTCAAGGCCTGACAAGAATCCAGATAAATTGACCAGTTGAACTCTAGAGATGTCATTAATTGAACATCAGAGTATTTGATGTCCACGGGGAAACTACTCTCTTCTTAAAACGTGCTACCAACGCAGGAATTTCAAGAACAATTCACAGTGAAAATTGCATTTTTCAGAGAAGCAGTTTAAGTTCATTGTGATTCTGCTTGGCCTCAAGTCCATTATCATCTGTCCTAAATAGGACTAAGCATGTCTTCCAAAATAAAGGGATCAAATCAAGACAATGTATTAACTCCTTGTTGCCTATGGATAAGATCAAGCTATATAGCACTATCAAAAAATAAATTAAACAGTTCCTTTGTTCTAGAGGATCTTTCTCCAAAGATAACAAAATATCATTCAGACTTCATATATGTAATATTCTTTTCAAAAATATCAGATTGAGCCCTAGTGCGCCTCGTCAGTCTTGAGAACATAATATTGCTCTCCTTGGAGGCAGCATCTCTGTTAGGCAGGTCACTCAACTAGTCTCCTTCTCCAAAGTTCATCTCCTGAGATCTAAAGGCACTTAAACTCCTCGGTTCTGGTGCTTTGACCAGTCAGGCCCCCTCCCTCTTAGGTTGGTGTCTACGGCTGGGCAAACAATTCTATTGCAAGATGCCCAGCCTCAAATCTCCTCCCCAGACCCAGCTCCAAGCAAAGACTGATTCCTTCCTTTTTGTCTTACAAAACTCACACTCCTCAGAGTTTACTCCTGCCTTAACTCAGGCCCTAGAGAGTCTATCTCAGTTTTTAAAGAGCTACTGAAATGTGGCTGATCTTTGGTCTACCAATGGCTACTGGCCCTCTAATTTGTTCAGGCTTAACTAATGAATTTACTCACGTGGTATAATGGAGTAGAGATACGACTTGTACATTGTTTAAGTCCTTAACTCCTCATTGTTACTTGCCTTTTACCTTCTGTAATTTCTTTAATTGGACTAGGGGAAAATCAATTGATCAAGGGTCAATTGAGTCCCCCTCACCCTCACATAAGAAATAGAGAGTATGGGGAATAAAAAGGCTAATTAATGGCTCTTTCCCAGCTAATTGACTTTCCTCTAGTATTTATCTCCTCTTGTTTGAAGTATAAGCCATTTCCATCTGTATTATTCATACTTCTAGTGGGAAAAAATAAAAGAAGATACTCAAATGATTTCAGAATGGCTCATTCTATTCTCAGCATTTCCTTTCTTGCCAGTTCATTCTGTCACACTTTTGAAATGCAGGTGTTTTGCTACTTCCTCTTTAATTAATAGATGTCTTGCTTCAAAAATGTTTATGAAAGCCACTGAGAGGTAGTGTGACACAGTGTATAGAGAGTTTTCCCCAGGGGACAGAAGGCCTGGGTTCCAGTTCTGTCTCTTACGTGTACTCTCTGGTGACCCTAGAAAAGTGACTTACCCTCTCAGAGCCCCAGGTAACTTTGTGACTGTTGTAAAGCAGGTGCTAATTTGCCTTGGTAAAGAAAATCTCCTGTCCAGGAATTTCCTGTACCAATAAACTAAAACATCCAGACCAGATAGATAGACAGACAGATAGATAGATAAACAAATAGATAGATAGATATGAAATCAAGTGAAGGTAACTTATGAAATGGGTGTACCAGGGAACACTATTGATGATGATGATGATGATGATGATGATGATGATGATGATGATGATGATGAATAGTACATCTATTATTCTCATCTCCAATTTTTTGGTGAGGCAGTTGGGGTTAAGTGACTTGCCCAGAGTCACACAGCTAGTAAGCATTTCACCTAGCTCCCCCATCTCCATTTTAAAGATGGGAAAACAAAAGCTCAGAAATCATAGCTAAGCCCATACCCATGTAAATCATTGAACTTCTTTGAGGCTCAGCTTTCTCATCTGCAAAATGGTAGAGATAAGGGCCATTGGACTTCTGAGATCCCTTCCACTTCTAAAACCATGAGATATGTTATTCAGTTACTTGCCTATGGTCATATAATTAGTATGTGTCGTCGAGAAGGTCATTCAGCACTCTCTCCATTAAACCATGCTACCTCTTATAGATGCTACAGGACCCAAACATGGGATGATCAGTGTTGCCAATCAATCAGGAACCAAATGTGGCAGACTTTGTCAGGCAGTGGGGATGCAAAGACAAAAATGAAACAGTTCCTACCCTCAAGGAGCTTATATTCTATGGGGGCAGAGGGGAGCAACAACATGTGCATAAATAAACAGATAAAAATAATATGTGATAAATATTTTTGAGGAAGAGAGGATACTAACTGCTGGAAAGGGATGCACCATGGACAATAATCACTTAGAGAAATTAATAAAACATTTTCCTAGAAATGACAATTTCTTTTGAACCAACGGGAGAGCTATCATTAGGAATTTTGGCAACCAGAGAAAATTATTTGAGTCTGGGTCAGAGGATGGTCAGTCTTGGTTATGTGCAGATACTCAAGGATGGCTGTTTCCCAAGAAGCCTGACCCCCAACATTTATGGTAAGGATGAAAACCCCAACCCAATCTCTGGAAGAGACAATGGGAGAAGGGAATATGCAATCAGAATCTGAGAGTTAGAAGGAACCTCAGAAGTCAACTAGTCCGGCCCATACACAGAAGATTTCGTACCCTAACATACCTAACAAGTGACTATCGTGTCCCTGCTTGAAGTTTTCCAAGGAAGGGGAACCACCGCCTCCTGAGGTAGCCTTTTCTACTTTAGGAAGTTTTTCCTGACATGGAACCTAAATTTACCTCTGCAACTTTCAGCCATTACTTTTGAATCTTCCTTCTAGGGCCAAATGGGCCCTAGAAGGTCTAACCCTCTCTCCATATGACTGTCCTTCAAATACTTCAACACAGATATTCTGTTCCCCCAGGGTCTTTTCTTTCCTAGGCTAAACATTCCTAGTACCTTCAACCAATCCTCATATGACATGGACCCAAAGCCCTTCACATCCTGGTTGCCCTCCTCTCAGCTCTCTGGTTTTTTTAAAGTCCTTCTTAAATCAGAACTGAAAACAATGTTCCAGATGAAGTCTGCTGAGGGCAGAGTATAGTGGCACTATCACTTCCTGATACCTAGAAGCCATGCCCCCTCTTAATGCAGTTCAAGATCCCATTAGCTTTTTTGGCTGTTGTATCTATCACATCTCACATTCATCTTGAACTCCCCTAAAATCCCCAGATCTTTTTCAGAATGACTGTCATTGAACCAAACGTTTTCCATCTCATACTTGATTTTTTTGTACCCAAATGAAGATTTTACATTTATGCCTATTAAGTTTCATCATCAGTCCAATGCTCTTAGGCACGAGGAGGGCAAACAATGGCCTACAGGCCAAATCCAGACATTGCCTGTTTTTGAAAGGTCCAGGAGCTAAGAATGTTTTTTATTTTAAAAATAAGTCTTATGTTTTAAAATATTAAAAAAAAACCATTTTAGCTCTTGATAATGGGCTTGGGCCAAATTTGCTCCTTGGGAAGTAAGAAGTTTGCCAACTCCGATGATCTAGACTGTCAAGATCCTTTTGAATACTGACTTTTCATCCACCATGTTAGCTATCCCTTCCAGCTCTGTGACATCTGCAAATTTTATGATTAGACCATCTATATTTTTATCCAAATCATTGATAAAAATAAAAGCACTAATTTAAAAAAGAAATCAGATGGGAGGTGGAACAGTGGTCGGTGAAGGTGGATCCTGGGAGAAGGTTGGGAATCTCAGAGTTGACTTTGTATGATGTGGAGCCAGCAAGCCAAGACCTTGCCATAAGAGATAAGCCTCCCCCTCCAATACCAGCATCCTTAGGTAAAGCTCCAGTTTCTCTGCCTTAGTGCGTCCTTTTAAAATGGTCATTGTTATCCATTTTTTATTTCAGGATATTTCCCATGCAATGTTACTTACCTTTTAAAGGATTCAGAGGACATTACTTAAATCAAACTTTTGACATAATTATTCTTTTTCATAGAGGGAAAATGATTCCATCTGATCTGGAGAGAAGAATTGTTGAAGTTAAACAAAAAGTAAGTTTGTATGGTAAGCAATGCATATCTTGTTTCAAGTTTGGAACACCTTGTTTAATCCACTTCTATCCCCGGGGAAAACAGGTCCTGTTTCTGTTTTAAGAAACAGAAATCAAACTCCACCTCCTTCCTTGCAGGAAAATATGGAAGTTCCCACCCAATCACTGATTACTCCTCTGGAATAGAAGCTACACATTCAGGAGGCCAAGGTTACTAAGATGAAAAAGCCTTGTGGCCTTCCACAAGATTTGTCTTTATTTTGCTCTTGCCATAACTTTCTCAATTACTTTGGATTCAGGACTTGGGGTCTGTGATGCTATCACTGAGTGTTGGCACAAGGTGGACAGATCGAAGTCTTTTTTGATGAAATTATTTTGACAAATAAAAAATGTAAAATGCAGCATTCTAAGGAATAATCTAGATGAACCAGTAGATAGAGCACTGGGCTTGGAGTCAGGAAGACCTGAGTAGATATGTGACCTCACATGCCTATTAGCTATGACACCTTGGGCAAATCATTTCTCTAGGCCTCAATTTCCTCATCTGTAGAACAGGAACAATAATATTACCTACTTCACTGGGTATTTTGAAAGATCAAATGAGATAATATATGCAAAGCATTTTGTAAGCCTTAAAACATTATATAAATACTAATTATTATTTTTATTGACATCATTAATAATAATCCCAAAGCTTCCATGTATCTTATGTGAGGAGAAACTGTGGATAACTCTGAGTTTCAGCTCAGTTTATCTTCAAACACATCCAAACATGGTTTTTCTTCTCTCCAAATATCATCTTTTGCAAGGAGCAAGTAAGGTTTTCTTTAAGCTGTCACGGTGAAGTCATCCACTTTCCACTTTGGTTCATAGACCAGCAAGATCAGTTTTGTTTTCAAGACTCTGCTCTGTTAGTAGAGGTTTTCGGCAAATGCAGCCTGCAGGGATTAGGACAGCAAAAGAGCATACATGTTTTTCAGGGCTAGACAAAGTGAGAGAGAAGGTGGGAGGAGAAAGTCGGAGTGTATCACGTCTTTTGTCTCCTAGTCAGACAGCATCCTGAAGGCTTACAGCCTTGGCCTTTTGTGCCACCTAGAGGTAAAACAGGGGTCTAACATCCAAAGGAGACAGGAACAGAAAAGATGGGGAGGGGGGAAATGTGATAAAGCTGGTAAACCCATGATTTCACCTTTGAACATTTCCCCCTGTGTCTCCATGGAAAAAATCCTCTCCAGTCTTTCTGTATGCATCTTTAATAAAAGCATCTTGGCCCATGGAAGATGTTATTTCTTCAGTTCCCAGTGATCAATGGGGAAAGGAGAAAGGGAACAAGCATTTATTAAGCACCTACTATGTTTCAGCCACTGTGATAAGCACTTTATAAATATTATTTCATTTGATCCTCACAACAATCCCATAATGTTGGTGCTACTATTATCTCCATTTTACAATTCAGGAAACTTGGGCAGAGTTAAGTAACTTGCCCAAGGGTCACATAGCTAAAGGTCAGCTATGAACTCGGATCTTCCTGATTTCAAGCCCAACATTTCAACCACTTTGCCACCTATCTGTGTGGAAACTGGGAACATGATGAATCGATGATGAAAAAGAGGAGGATCAGGTTAGAATACGGTAAGAGGAGGGTGAAATTTAGGGCCTGGAAAATTAAATAGATAGATAGATAGATAGATAGATAGATAGATAGATAGATAGATAGATAAAGGATATATATTGATATACATCCATATATTTATATACAGTGAATTTTCCAGGCCCTCAATCTTAAATCAATCAATCTATTTCTATGTGTCTATTTCTATGTATATATGTATAAAAGTATATAAGGAAGTGTATAAGTATATACTTATATAAGTTTATATGCTATATAGACCATATAACTATATACTTACATAAATATATAGGGAAGTATATAAGGAAATGTGTAAGTATATATTTATATAAGTTTATATGCTATATATACCACATAACTATATACTTATATGAATATATAAGTATGCTTATATAAGTATACTTATAAACATATATACACAGAGATAGATATATATGCATATATTTAGATATGTGTGTATATATAAAGGTAGATATATATATATACAGACAAAGATAGAGGTAGACAGATAGATAGATAGATCGATAGATAGATAGAAAGATAGATAGATAGCAACCATGATGGAGCAGATTCACCTTTTATTTCTCCCCAATAGCTGTTCCAGAGAAGGAATGCACTTTCCAAGGTACATTGCCTGGTGGTTTGGACTATATCTAAGAAATGGCCATCAGGTAAGCTACTCCTTCACACTCTTTTATCTTTCTTCTTTTATCTAGGGATTTGTTCCCTTCTTTGTGAGTGCCACCGCAGGAACCACTGTGTATGGTGCATTTGATCCCCTTCTAGCTATTGCTGACATCTGCAAAAAATATAAGATCTGGATGCATGTGGATGTAAGTACCCTATGAAGAATTAACTCCTGAAGGATTTCCCCCCCAGGAAGTCTGGGGCTGGGAAATTGTGTGGGTTATTTTTTTCTTCTAGGAACTTCTTTTTGCTGCTGTTGTTTTTGGTTTTTGCCTGTGACTCTTGGGATAAAAAATGGAATTTATTTCTTTTACTTTGTAAAAAAAAATTTTTCATGGTGGTCTTCTTAAGTTCCCCATCATGGCTGGAGGGAGTATGGAAGGCTATAGTCAGCCTAATATTAGTGTTTCCAGGAATCAATTTGAAGTCAATGATAGGCAGGGTAATGTGACAGAAAATCTGAATCTGAAATCGTAAGATTGGCTTTGAATCCAAACTCGGTTGCTAATTACTGTGTGACAATGAGCAAGTCACTTACCTGTCTGGGCCCTTTTTTTCTCAATGACAAAATGAGGGAGTTGGACTGTATCACCTCCAGTGTCCCTTTACGTTTTACTTCTGTGACTTATTATCTTCTGATGCCTCAACTTGCTTGTGTAAAATCAGAGAACCATAGCTTTAGACTTGGAAGAAACCTTGGAGATCATCTAGTCCAACTCCTTAATTTTAAAGATGAGCAAATGGAGGCACCCAGAGCATAAGTGACTCACCCAAGGTCATACAGGTAGCAAGATGAGGATTCAAACAATGGTCATCTGACCCCAATTCCACCATTTCTTCCACTGTACCATGCTGTCTCTATGCAAAAGGGTTGGACCCTTTCAAGTTCAATACATTTTGAAATGTATTAATAAACATATTTCCATCATGATGGAAACTCCTAATCATAGAAGTCTTCTGGCCCCTGTAAATAGCAAATGGAACTAAAGATCTAATTCCCAAATTACAGAACTGAGCAAATTGACTGCAAACAATAAACTTACTTACAGTAAGAGTCTTTTTCCCCCCAGAATATTTTTCTTTCCTTTTTGCTTGTGTGATACTTCTATGCAACACCTTTAAAGGAGATAAGATGTTGAGTTTAGGTCAGCAGCCCAAAGTTGAGAAACTTTTTCAAAAAGGATTCCACATCAGACATGTGGGCTTGATGAAGAAAGCAGGCTTGGGTATTTGCTAGGTTGGCTATACCCTGTTTCATGCAGTTTCTCATTTTAACCAACCTAGAAAATATAGTTTATGTTTCCAGTATTTTGCCTTCATGACTAATTACATGCATTCCAAAGAATCATGAAGGCAGGCCCACCCAAAATATTTCCAAATGAAAAGTCTATTTTTAAAAGGATTTAAGTTTAGATTGTTTGCAACCTTATGCAAGTCATTCAGCCTGCATAATCAGAATTTCTTTATCTGTAAAATGAGGATAATAATAGCACCTACTTCACTAGATGATCATGAGAATCCAATGAAATATAAATATAGTTATATATAATGTGTTTATAAATACATATTTATAAATGTATAACATATTATATATAATATAAATATAAATAAATAAAAATATAAAGCACTTTGAAAATCTTTAAATGCTGTATAAATGCTAGTTATTTTTGTTGTTGTGACTGGATTTGAGTCTAGGACCTGGGAGAACTGAACTTCCTTTTCCTTCGTTAAGGTCAGGCCGGCCTGACAAATTCTTACCATCATGGACCAAGAAGCAAAGTTGCCTCTTTGTTATCAGAAACTTGTTTGTTTTGTTTTGTTTTGTTTTACCATCCCCCCCAACCCAGAACTGTGGATTATGCCAAAACTAGGCATATCTTCTTGGATGGCCTGGTCCCAGGCAGGAAATTATAGCATGAACTTTAGAATCCATGTAATACAACCAACTCTCTCATTTACAGATGATGTCACTGAGGCCCAAAGAGTTTAAATGACTTGCATATAGTCACGGTGCTCGTTAGTAGAAGAACCAAAATTAGAACTTGGGTCTCATGAACCACTTTCTTTCCATTACGACATGCTGCCCAGTTACACAAAGATTGACCAGCCTGTTTAACCTTGCTAACCAATCCACTAAAAGGAGTCACCTTAATGACTTTAAAAATAAGACATCCTCTCTGTTCTGAGTTCAGCTCCATGATCTCTGACCCATATTTCCTATTGAAAATAGAAATAGGAGTTCTTTCAAAATACTGTATTAACTTTTCAAACTTCTGTCATGCTCTTTTATTTTTACGTGATTTCTAAAATTAAAATAGAGAAGAAAAGTAACACAAATCCTCAGTTATAAAACAGGCCTTATAAGCCCATTATGTAACTCTGAGGTTAGTGTGTATCTTCTAAAAGTGAAAAAAAAACTTAAATTACAATAATAATATACAAAAATAATTTAAAACTGCATATCTATTTTATATTTTAAATTTTGAATTATTTTGGCAATGTTTGAAAAAAATCTGTGACCTTTATCCATGTGGCAATTCCCTCTGGCAAAGCAGATCACAACACATCCATGCCTCGGGTCCTAAGCCACTCTTATTCCTGTCCTCCCATAAGGTCACCACGGGGGGGTCTAAACAATGAGCTGGCAGCTTTCTTGTCTCTGGACATCACAAGGATACCAATGAAGCACATAAATATCAGGGTTTTTTTTTCAATATTGCAAATTTTTAAAAAATTGAATTTTCAAATGAATCTCTATTCTGTTTAGACACATCATTTTCCAAAGGTGATTCTCCACTGGTACAAATCTTGGTAAATGGAAGACCCTTCCAGGAAGATTAACAACTTGTTAGGCAACCCATTCTAAAATTATCCAATTATCTCCCTGCTTAAATAAATTTTTAAAAAAAAATTCATCTGCATCCTTAGATGAATTTCCTCTTTTTTAATATGCTCTTCTTTGCAAGGTAACCTTTTAT
This sequence comes from Vombatus ursinus, assembly GCF_900497805.2. Classification (NCBI taxonomy): domain Eukaryota; kingdom Metazoa; phylum Chordata; class Mammalia; order Diprotodontia; family Vombatidae; genus Vombatus; species Vombatus ursinus. Next base: position 15,067,329 of record NW_020954639.1, on the reverse strand, counting down.
ATCCTCCTGTTGAGGGCTACATCCTTTTTAAGAGAGAAACTAGACTTCTTTTTCCCACCCAGCCAGCTGACCCCATGCCTCAAAGGACCCCCCTTCTTCACACTTCAGATTCCTAGGCTTTATTTCCACATACTCTGCACTAGAACTTTAATGACAGGAGGAGAGGAAACAGCGTGGACCCCTCTGCACTGTACTCAGGCAGAGGTGATGTCCCCTAAGTATTTCTCCCCACACAAACCTCAAAGTTTGAATGGAGTCAGAGATTCTGGGAAGATCCACCCAACTCTGCTCTTCAGAAGGCCAGTACAGAATATAATCAAACTGGAATATGCCTGTAGTCAGAGAGGTGGTCTTCAGTGGGCAAGATCACCTATCTAGTAGAAGGCACCAATGGCTATTTGTGTCCCCTAATCAGAGAAATCTAGAAAAGGAAGGACGGGTTCTTGTTTTTCTTATATTCCCATGAAAGCACTGGACTAGATCACGGTTTGTGAACATTTTTATGCCTTGGGCCCCTTTGGCAGTTTTGTGAAGTCCATGAACTTCTAAGAATGTTTTAAGTGTATACAATAGATAAAATTACAAAGTAAACTAAATATATTTAAATACAGGTGTCAAAATAACTGGCAAATAGCAAAAAATTAATACTTCATCAAAATATAAAAAATAAATTTGTGGTATACTAATATCTACCAGTAGGTTTAATAGCTGCAGCAGTTTTGAAGTAGTGATGACTGTAAGTTATATTTCAAAATCTCTACCACAACTGTGCCACTACTTACTATTACTGTGGTTTGTTGCCTAAATTCACAGCTGAAGGAAATGATCAATTTCAGTTAAACATTGGTGAAAATGAGGATGTCATTTTTCCCATCCAAATTTAGGGATCCCCTAAAATCCATCCATGGATCCCAGGTCAAGAATCCCTGGAATAGGTGGTCCCTAATGTTTCCTTTCAGCTTTAAAACTTGTGATCATATGATCTTTTTTTAGGCAGCCTGGGGTGGCGGACTACTGATGTCCCGGAAACATAAATGGAAGCTTAATGGTGTGGAAAGGTAAGCACATTTACCCAGCAGTATCAAAGGCAGCTAGCCCATTGAGACTCCAGAGAATCCTGGAATGCAGGTATGCCTGGCTTTTTGCAGCTCCCATTGATTATGTGTAAATTAAATTCTTCAAAATCGAATCTTCTTAAACACAGTCCAGGAGCTGGCTATTTGAAGATAAGGCTCTTGTGAATTCTTTTGTAATGTACATTGAATTTTTGTATACCCATTTACTTAGAGTGAGACACACCTGGGATAATGTCTCATGATTTTAGTCTTATATTAACTGTTTTCTCCTATAACATTAAACTTTGTCGTTAGGTTCATTTTGCTTGGAGGCTGAGCCCTTATTGAGAATCAGTTTCACAGAGCAGATGTGAAAATGATTAGGACAGAGTATACATTTTCAATTCAAAACCAAAATGTGGGGCAGCTAGGTGGCACAGTGGATAGAGCACCAGCCCTGAAGTCAGGAGGACCTGAGTTCAAATCCGGCCTCAGACCAAACACTTGACACTTACTAGCTGTGTGACCCTGCGCAAGTCACTTAACCCCAATTGTTTAAAAAGCAAAAACAAAAACAAAAACAAAAAAAAATGTGTATGTTGTTAAAAAAAAGACACTCAAAGCATATTGGCTGCTATAGCAGCTTCAGAAATTGTTGCTGGACACTGGGGGAAGTTCACCCGGTTCTTCCAACAAAGAGGTCTCACAAAACGCAAGTCTGAGCTACGGTCATTCGCTTTGTCCTCTCCCCTCCCCAATTCAGATGGGAAGCAGAGTTCATTAGAGGCAACCAAATGCCCACCACATCCTGCCAGATAGCCAGATGTTCGCTAGGAAAGCAGTCTCCCCACAGGCTCGGCGCCAAAGCCTCTCCTGAAGATGTCCGTCCCAGAAACAGAAGGAGGAGCCCAGTGGCGTGTGGGAGCATCTGTCAGCCCCAGGTCACAGACAGCAGCAGGACATGGCAGCCCTGGAGAGGCCAAGACCAGAAGCTAGGCCAATCTGGTCTGGCATGGCAGGCAATGTGGCATCACAGGAATGGTTATAACAGGAGAACCAGTGAGTCAAGGAAGAGAGGGAAGCCAGGTGATTGAAGGCAGAAGGTAAAACCAAGGTCAAATCCTGGGGTTTCAAGTCAAATTGGAGAAAATAGATCACATACAGAGGCAGAGCGATCCATGCAAAGCAAAGAGGCCCAAACAGAAGGATAGTGTGACTGGACATCATGGGTCTGTGTCAGATTTGATTCAATTAAACAAATATCCCTTAAGCACCTGACATGTGCAAAGCATTGTTCTAGGCCCCAGCCCAGAGTTCCAGGCAGGTCAAGAAGGTCCAGGAGGAATCATAGTCTAACTATATACAGTTCAATTCTGCAAGCATTCATTAAGCACTAACTGTGTGGAAGGTGAATCAAGCACATACACCAATGATCCAGACTGGTTAAAAGAGTACAAGAAATGGATTCTGAGTATTGTGTCAGGGACTTTTAGATGGTGCTGTGGAAAAGAGTGTTGGTTGTATAAATGGAGGTCCTGGGTTCAAATCTCCACTGGGATAGTTACAAAGGACTTAGCTCTGATACTTACTAGATATGATTATGGGTAAATTCTCTGCATCTCAGCTTCCTTAGCTAGAAAATGAGGAGGTCAGATGAGATAACCTTCCAAGGCTCTTTCCGGCTTGAAATCTATTCTCCTAAAATGAAGAGATAACCCTGAAGCCTAGGGTTCAAATGTTATACAAGGAAATAATGAATGAAATCTGAACAGGGAAATGAATAACTATGGCTCAGGGACTCGTAAAGGTGGGAAGGCACAGTCAACGACACAGACAGGGTAGAGCTAATAGCCCCAGACTTAGAGGCTGTCTGCCCCCCAACCTGGCTTGCTATGTCCTTCTTCATGCAGGGCTTAAAGGCAGTGAGTGCAAAGAGCTGCTACTCTCCCCAATGAAACAAGGTTCGATGACTGTTAATAGCTGGCCAGCAGAAAACAAAGAGGGCATTTGCCTTGTGGCAATATTATCAGCTGAGGGAATTGGGAATGTTGAGCCTGGAGAAAAGAAAACTAGAGGAGGGAGGGAATGACAGAAATGTGGTCAAGTATGTGAAAGGCTGATACATCAGAAAAGGATGAGAATTTGTTCTGTTTAATCCAAACGGCAGAACCAGGAGGAGTGGGTGGAAGTTGTGAAAAAAAAAAGGCTTGATGTCAGAAAAAAAAAAACCTTCCATAACAATTAGGGCCAATCAAAAATTAAACAGGCTGTCCCATTGGCTTTCTCCCTCATTGGAGATCTTTATGATCCCTTTCTCTGTATGGATTAGATGATTTCTTACGTGCCAACCCAAAATTGATGACCACATGACCTTTTCCAAGGTCAGGGGCTACTTTTATAACCACCCCTTCTGCTAACCCAATGAGGCCAGTACTTGGTGGTTGGAAACAGAACTGCTCCCATATAGACATCACTACCGTTCTGAGAGCTAGTGAGGGTTCAGATTCCCCCTGGAACACAAAACAAAGGAACTATGGGCCTTTTTTGGGGGAGGGGCAGAGGGATAAAGGACAGAACTGACCCTATTCAATTGTCAGCTAGGCAGTGAAGTGCATGGAGTACTGAACTTGGAATCAGAAAAAACTCAATTCAAATCCTGCCTTAGATACCAACTAGCTGTGTGACTATTGGCAAGTCACTTAACCTCTCCCAGCCTCAGTTTCCTCATCTGTAAAATGAGAATAACAGTACCTACATCATAGGGACATTGGAAGGATATAATGAGATAACATGTAAAGCACTTTGCAAACCTCAAAGCACCATATAAGTGCTAGCTATTATTCATAATAATTCAAATAGACAAACGATATTAATTAATAATTATTATTTATTATGTGCAAAGCACCATGCTAGGGTACTGGAGATAACATATACTCACCAGGAGAGCAAGGAACTTTCACACAAATATCCTCACACGGTCTTATTACCTGCCCCACTTACCCAGCTATCAGACCAGAAATAGGTGGAAACCCCAGATGGAACACTTGACTCTGTCCTGCCACATGAAGAGTAAAAAGACCATAGAGAGAGAGAAATTATGTTTGAAATGACAAAGGAGCAACACAAATAGGGATGTCTGGCCACATAATAATTCCTGTGAAAAATAATTGGAGGAAGGGATAAGGGTTAGTGGACCCCAAGATCAATGTGAGTCAGCAATGAGACATGCCAAGTCAGTACCCACTTAAGCTTCACTAAGAGAAGCACAGGAGTCCAAAATGAAGAAGGTTATGGTCAGGCCATGTCCCAAATATGAAGTTCAGTTCCAGAAGTCAATTCTAGAAAGGATATTAACAATCTGGAGAATGTCAAAAGAAGGCAACCAGGATAGATAAGCAAATCAAAACCATGCCATGTAAGTTTCACGTAAAAGAAGTAAAGACGTTTAGCCCAGAGAAAAAAAAAGATGAGGACAGGGAATGGAACAAGATGGCTGTTTTCAAATATTAAAGGATTAGTGTGTAAAAGAGGAGTTAGCCTTAAGGCAGATGGGTAGTGTAGGGGATGGAAGGCTAGGTCTGGACCAGGGGTGACGAATCTCTAGGTCCTCAAGTGTGGCCCTTTGACTGAATCCAAACTTCACAGAACAAATCCCCTTAATAAAAGGATTTGTTTTATAAAGCGTGGACTCAGTCAAAAGGCTACACCCAAGGACCTAAAGGGCCACATGTGACCTTAGCACCACACATTCCCCACCCCTGATCTGGACTCTCAATACAGCTCCCTTCTCAGATACTTACTAGCTATGTGATGCTGGGAAAATCACTTAACCTCAGTTTCCTCATCTGTGAAATGGGGATAATAATAACAGCTACCTCCCAGGATTGTTGTGAGGATAAAATGAGAAAATATTTGCAAAGAGCTTTGTAAACCTGAACACACTATAAATACTTGTTGTTATTATTGTTGTTATTGCTGCTGTTATACTTGACCCCAGAGATAAGAGCTAGGAACAATAGGTCTGAAGTTATGGAGACAGAGATTTTGGCTCAAAATAGAGAAAAACTTCCTGGAAATTATAGCTGTACACATGTGGAATAGGTTGCCTTAGGAAGTAGTGAGTTCCCCAACACTGGAGGCTGTAGAATCAGAAATGATGCAGAGGGAATCTCTATTCAGGTACTGGTTAGACTAGGTCACCTTCAAGATACCTTTTTACTCTGAGATTCTGTAAAATAATGCTATGGAGGGAAAGAAAGTGTGGCCATTTATAAGGGGTATTGAACTTGGAGTCTTAAAGGACCAGCAACACTTACCAACTGTATAACTACATGACAGTTATTGTGAAGCTAAAATGAGAGAGTCTCAAGGTGCTAATACAAATTTCAGTATTTATTATTATAGACCATTTTTAAAATGTTAGGGACTCTTCAAGTCTCTATCTTCTCTTCCCATTTGTGGGGAATGACACAGTGACTCCAAAAACTCTTGTTGGAGCACAGACACTTTTAGCAGAATATTGCATCATCTCAATAGTGTTGAGATCTGAACATTTATTTTCTCATCTTAGTTTCTAGCAGAATCAGTATAGAATCATGGAGAATTCAACATGTACTGTCTATCTCTCTTACAGAAGCATTTGATACATGCTCAGAGCTGTGTCACCTAGGTAACCAAGAAAAGAAGGAAAGCTTAGAAAATAAAGTAATGCAGAGACTTACAACCAATATTACAGTTTCTTTGAAACAGAGGTGACAAATCTCATCGCAGACACCTTCTTTCTTCCGTTGACACAGTTAACATTTTTTAGTAGCTACTGTGTGCAAAGACTGGGCTAAGTACAGGAGTGAGGGGAAGGTACAAAGTCACTCAGTCAATAAGCATTTATTAAGTACCTACTATGTGTCAGGCACTAAGTGCTGGGGATGCAAATATAAAAATAGTCCCTGTCCTCAAGCAGAAAACAACAGACAAAAGGAAGATGAAAAGCAGGTAGGAAGAAGGAAGGATGGGAAGGATGGAGAGAAGAGCATGATAGAGGAGTCCAGTCAGGTGGGAAATGGCTAGCCATTTCCCATGATGGCTGCCATGATAGCTGGCCTGGGTGCCTTCCTTAAATGGAGACTTTGAGAAGAGTTCTTCACTCTGCGCTCCAATTAGAGGGGTCCCAAAGCAGAGGGTATGGATGAGGTGTGAGTACCAATGTTGATGCAATCCTGCAGGTTGGTGAGGTTCCTGGATGCATGATGGAGAAAAGTCCAAAGGAATGCAGCTAAGTAGGAAATGTGCCAGTTAGGCTCTCTCTATGGGGAGGGTCATCTTATTGAGACTCACTAGGTCATTTCCTCAAGAGTGGCAGCCCTGCTAGTTATATTTCTGCTATGACTTTCTTCTCCTCAACTCTAAGCCTGAGGGTCTCCTACTGGTGCCATCAGTCTTAGCCGAGGTGAAGATGGATAAGGTACTGTCTTATTAACCACATCATTTGGTGTCACAAGTACAGGGGATGCTCAGCCAGTACTTGTTGTCTGGTTGACTGATACCCATTCATCAAATAGATAGATTGGTTCCTCTCCGCCTTCATTTCCTAACTTCCTGCTGAGGCAGCGTCACTAAGACGTGGGAAGCACATTCATTATTGTGAAAAAAGAGGGAGAAAAAGAACTCTCTGGCTTTCAGCCTGCTTGCCTTTTTTTCCATCTAGAGCCAGAGGGAGATACATCCTACATTAGACTTCCCACTTTGCTTTGGGTATTTCTTCCAGAGGATAGTCATGTACTGACTTTGAAAGGAACAGACTGCTACCAGGGAATGTTGGGCTTCCCTGAGCTCCAAATCTTATTAAGTACCCCAAACCAGAAATAGGCACATTTCTTCTCTTCTGTTCACTGGTCCTATGAGTGCCCCAGGGAAGACTGAATAAGTACCTACAAATGTGAGTGCTCAGGGCCATATGGAGGCACTTTCTTTGCCTCTCTCGCTAAGATCTTTCTACTCTTTATGTGGCAAGACAGAGAATTCATATTCAAGTCATGTTTGTTGGGTCTCATCAGTTCAAATCCTGTCTCAGATATTTACTGGTTGTATGACCCTAAGCAAGTTATTTAACCTTCCTCAGACTTAATTTCCTCCCATGTAAAATGGAGGTAATAATAGTACCTACCTCATAGGGTTGTTGTGAGGATTAAATAAAATAATGTATAGAAAACTGTGATAGATGATTAATCGGATCCCTATTTTATTGGACCCCTATTTTATTCCAATCAGTATTAATTAGTTTGATATGATTCCATTGGGGTGATGATTATAAATTCTGATAGTAGGCCTCAGAGCTGAGAACTGCAGATTGTAAATTCACTTGCTTAATCACAGGAAGCTAACTAGAGGACCTCCACCCTTGTTTTAACTTGTTGTGGTGACCAAGTCCAGCATGGTGGAGGTGACTCAATTTCATGGAAAGTTCCCCAGTTACTTTTGTTGCTCTGTCCCTTGGCATCTCTCTATTGCATGGGGAACATGGTGAGATGACCATGAGCACTTGACCAACAAGTGACCCTGGTTGCCAGTTTGCCCATAGGTGTGCCCATCAGGACCTCCTGAAAGGTCAAAATAAGTCCATCAAGGTCTGCTCATTAACCAATTTGTCAACCAATGGGATTTTGTATTTTGTGAGACCTTCCTAGAGGGTGAAGGGCAAGGTCTATCAACCAATGAGATGCTGTACTTTTAGTTTGCTTCACCTGCATTGTCCAGGTATCAAGTACTATAAAACTAAGGTCCTGGAGGAAGGGGGCATCTCAGATGGTGAGAAAGATCCGAGGTCCACTTCATCAGCATGGGCCATGGACCCTTTAATAAAGTGCCATTGGTTCAGAGCTCTGCCTCAGTGGTTTTTCTTGCAGATTGGACAATTTTGGAATCCCCACAAAACACCCTGCAAACTTTAAAGAGCTATATAAATGCTTGTTGTTGTTGTAAGCATGACACATCAGGAATGGGAAGGGGTACCTTGGAATCCTGAGCCCTGCCCATAGAATTTGAGTCTCCTGAGACTCTCTCAGTGAAGCTTTTCTCTTATATGGTTTGATTTTATTTCAGGGCCAACTCCGTGACATGGAACCCTCACAAGATGATGGGCGTCCCCTTGCAGTGCTCAGCTCTGCTGGTTAGAGAAGAGGTAGGTTTGGGCTGGTTTCATTTTTATTCCTTCAGAACATTTTCTCCCTACGTGGGACATAAGTGGTGCATATATGGAAATTGGATGATGGTTAGAGACAAAACTGGGGCTGCTACATGGTGCAGTAGATAGAGCATCAGGCCTGGACTCAGGGAAGACCTGAGCTCAGATTTGGCCTCAGACACTTACTAGCTGTGTAACCCTGGGCAAGTCACTTACCCCTATTTGCCTCAGTTTCCTCATCTGTAAAATGAGCTGGAAAAGGAAATGGCAAACCACTCCAGAATATTTGCCAAGAAAACTCCAAATAGGGTTACGGAGAGTTGGACACGACGGAAATGACTGAACAACGACAAAACGGAAGAGCGGGTTCAAATGCTAGTTAAGTTGTTTCTCCCAGGAACCTCCAAAAAATTAAACTCAAAAGACTTTGAAGGGTAGGAAGGGGGAGAAGACTAAATCTAATACTCAGTCATAGCTTTCGAAGGCCTCTCCGTTTTTATGGGCATAGTTTCCAAATGGGAATTATTTTAGAGGCAACTAGGTGTAGCAATAGATAGATCATTGGGCCTGGAATGAGGAGGGCATGAGTTCAAATTCAGCCTCAGACACTTATTAACTGTGTGATTAGTCATTTCACCTGTTTGCCTCAGTTTCCTCATCTGTAAAATGGGGATAATAATAGCACTTACTTCCCAGCGTTGTTGTGAGGATCAATTGAGATAAATCTGTAAAGTGCTTAGCCCTATATAAATATTAGCTATTATTATTAAATTCAGTTTTAATATCATTTACTTTTATGTCACTTTTATTTCTGAATATGTCCTTTCCTCCTCTCCTATGTAGTGAACCATCCCTTATAACAACAACAACAACAAAATTAAAAGAAAAAAAAAGAAATTCAGCAAAACTAACGAACACTTCAAATGAATCTGAAAGTTTATGCAATATTCCACCCTCAAAGTTCCCCATTTCCATGGAGAAGAGAGGGAAGTACATTTTCTCATGTTTTCTATAGGGCCCAACTTGGTCACTATAATGCCATAATGTTCAGTCTCGTTTTTCCCAGATTAAAAAAAATCAATCAAAACATATGTATTAAGTGCTTATTGTGTAACAAGTACTGTGTTAGGTACTGGGGCTACAAAGCAGGGCAAAAATGCTGCCCTTCACCTCAAAGAGCTCACATTTTCCTGGAGGAAACAACATACAAATAACTTGGTATGCACACAGTATTTACAGAGTAGATGGCAGGTTAGCTCAGAGAGAGGACCTGCAACTAGACAGACTAAGAAAGGTCTCTGTGAATATGGGATTTGGGATAAGTCTTGAAAGAGGCACCTAGGGGGTGCCATAGTGCATAGAGTGCCGGGCATGGAGTCAGGAAGACTCATCTTCCTGAGTTCAAATCCAGCCTCAGACACTTCCTCTCTGTGTGAACCCGGGCAAGTTACTTAACCCTGCTTGCCTCACCTATAAAGTGAGTTGCAGAAGGAAATGGTAAGCCACTCTAGTATGTCTGCCAAGAAAACCCCAAATGGGGTCACGAAGAGACAGATGACTGAAATGATTAAACAACAATAATAAAATGAGACCAACCAAGGGGACTGTAAGAGGGAGAGATGAAGAGGGAAAGCATTCCAGGCCATATGGACAGTCTGTGAAAAGGCCTAGAGACAGAAGATGGGACATTATGTGTGAGGAACTACAAGAAGGCCAAATTGGCTGGACCAAAGAGTGAGGGAAGGAGAGTAATGGATAGATAAAGCTAGAAACGAAGCATGGGCCCAGGTTGGCAAAGTCTTTAAATGTCAAAAAGAGGTCTTTGTATTTTATCCTAGAGGTAATAGGGAGCCTCTGGAGTTTTTTTTGAGCAGGGGAGTAAGATGGTTAAATCTGCACTTAAGGAAAATCGCACTATCAAGCGTAGAGAATCTGTGCTTTATATTTATCGTGGAGTCATATGCATTTAGAATTGGCGGAAATGAATGGTTCAGATAAGGGGCTCTCTCTGATTCAATATTTGTTGCTCTCTGTAACAACTAATTGACAGCAAGAAGCACCTATATTTATCATTATTATTGTCTACATTAGTATTAGTAATGATGATAACAGCTCAAATGTGTATGGCATTTGAATGTTTTCAAGGCATTTTCTTCACAACAGCCCATGAGCCAGGTCATGGAAGCCTCATTGTTCCTATTTTGCAGATAAGGCAACTGAGATTCAGAGAGGTAAAGGTAACATAGTTAGCTTAGCAAGCTTTCCTTAGTGTACGCTGGCACCAGTGCCAACATACACATTCTGGAGACATCCATAGCGTTCAGTGGAACAAACCTCAGTTAGGAGTGCCACCTCCCATTGGGAGAATGTCTTTAGAGAAGACATTTCAGCAATTTTTCCTGACATTTTTATGCAAAGACAATGCCAATGTCACTGACCCATCACCAAATGTTCATATTCTTTGAACTGGGTTTCCATTAGGCATGATGGATTATGCTAATTCACCCCCACTCTTAGCCAGTCTTTATTATGATCAGTGACACGTATCTATGAGGTTACATATCTGGGGTTAGTTGTATAGTCTGCAACCATGGAATAGAAGTGAATGTTATATAGTAAAAAGCACCACAGGAGAATAGTGAAAAGAGCCCTCAGCTTGGAGTCAGGAGCCTGGGTTCAAAATCTCAGTTTCGATACCAAAAGTATGACAATGGGCGAATCACTTAACTGTCCTGAGTCTCATTTTCTTATCTATAAAATGGGGGCAATAATAGTTATACTACTTACATCAGTCTTGAACATATGATTATAATAGTCTCTAAATTTGCCTTCTTTCCTAAATTGTCGCCCATCTCCAATCCATCTTCCACACAGTAGCCAGATTAATATGCCTGAAGCATGGTCTGACTATGTCACACCCTTGCTCAAAAAACTCCTATGGTTCCCTCTTCTCTGTTTGACGTTTAAAAGTCATTTTCAGGATGGTTCCACTCTATCTTCTCAGGCTTCTTCACATACCCCATCTTATAAGCAAAGTGGCCTGCTTCCTCTATTCAACATGCCCATCTCTGCCTCTGTATAGGCTGTCCTCCATGCCTGGAATGCCCTCCTTCCCCTCACCTACACCTCCCAGAATCCCTAGGTTCCTTCAAGGCTCGATTTAAGTTTTACTTCCTACATGAAACCTGTCCTCTCCCATTTACTAGCCATTCTGCCCCAGAAACAACTTGGTATCTACTTTGTATGTGGTCCATATTTACTTACGTATGTAGATGTTGATTCCCCTCAATAGAAGGTAAGCACCACGAGGGCAGGGACAATTTCACTTTTGTCTTTATATACTCAACACCTAGGATGTGGTGCCTGACACAGAGTAGACATGGAAGATGAATAATTAATGCTTGTTGAAAAACTTAAAACATTTTTATAAAAGTTGGTTATTAATATTTTTCCATCTCTGTAGGAAGCCTAAATGGGCTCTAAATAGGCAGCCAGGTATCATAGCAAAGACAGTACTGCACTCTGAGTCAGGAAGTCCTGAAGTCAAATCCCACTTTAGACACTAATTATGTGACCACGAGCAAGTCACTTAACCCTGTTTGCCTCAGTTTCCTCTTCTGTAAAATGGGTATATCTCCTAGGGTTGTTATGAGGATAAAATGATAATATTTGTAAAGCCCTTTGCAAAATTTAAAGTGTTTTATCAGTGCTAGCTATTATTATTTTTATTCCTCAAACATATTGTCTTTTCTGCCCCAGTTAGTCTATTTTCATCCATACCTTTTGTAATATTGCATGTGATTTCTTTTTGTCCATTCTAAAAATAATCTGATTATTTTCAAGTCAAAATGGAATCTAAAGACAAAATGGATTCTGGTTTATGAGATAGGTAAAGATTTTGTTCATTCTTAGCCTGCATATTCAGACCTACAGGCTCTGTCTTCAAGTTTTTATTCCATTGTATCTTTAGTTTAATAAAAAAAATAGCCCAGGGTCTAATTTCATTACTAATTTTGAATAAATAGTTCCACTTTTTAAGGCACTCATATCTATTCATGATTCAGGAAGAAAACATACTCCAAAAGGTACTATGGCACTTTGTATAAAAAGACTAGACAAAGGCCTCTTGGGATTCATGGCAAGTTATAAAGTATTAGGTAATTTCTAACGAAGAAATTGAAAGTGATTAAAACAAAACACTTTTTTTTTAACAGAAAGCATGACTCACACTATTCTTTGGGACAATTCAAATGCTTATCATCACTACCCATTCTGCATGACAAGGTTAGGGTACTAAGGTACTAAGATCTTTGCTTTTCACAAAATCCCATTGTAACTATAATGAGCAATTCAGTTTGATAAGGATACTTTTCACTCTACTAAAAGGTTATCAAGATTGTCTTAGAATAGTAACATCTTTACTCTTGTTAACTTTTAATGTATTGAAATAATGCCCCAACTAGTCTTTGAAACCATCATTGTAAGAGAAAGCATTAGAAGCAAACATGAAGAAAAAAAAACCCACTAGAATGAGCCATACTCATTTGTTGAAGTCTGATCCAAACAAAAGCCAAAATATTCCAATATCTTCCCATATTCCAATGGACCCATCTCTTATCAATGGCAGTATTCACTAGAAACACTTAGATCACAGCCCAGCTATGCCTGCCCATTTTGTGTGACTCTAAGCCACGTCTTCCCATAGACTTGAGACACTCAATATTCTAAGGGCCTTCTTCATTCTCTTAACATCATGAAGACAACAATGGAGTACACAGACTGTCTATCAATAATCCCTCACACTCATCACAGGCCAGCCCATCTTCTTTTTCACTCATACACTTCTTGGATGACATCCTTTACTCAACCCAAGAGAAGTAGATCCCATATGTTAATTTTTAACTCAAATACTACTGTGCTGGTTCACCATGGTAGAGAAATTATCCAGGGTTCTCTAAAGCTTTGACTGCCTTACACAAGCCCAGGCAGGTTCAACCAAGCAAGAGATACTTTAAATCCAATCCCAGAAAAAGCTTAGCTAAGATGTCCACTAGGTGATAAATGGTTTACCCACAAGAAAAAAGGGCTCTACGTACTGTATGGCTCCCATGCACATCTGCAGTGGTAGAAAAGGGGTAAGAGGGTACAAAGAATCACAGTTTTTAGATAATCTATAAAGATTAATTTGTTACTGAATCAAAATTTTTAAATATGACTAGTGAATCAGTATAACTAGAGACTATATCTATACATATGGAAACATTTGAACTACAACAAAGCCAGGACTTCAGATAGTTGACATTAAGAGGAGGAGGAGGAGGGAAGAGGAGGAAGAAGAAGGCGGAGGAAGAAGGAGAAGGAGGAGAAGGAGGAGGAGGAGAAGGAGAAGAAGAAGGAACAGGAGGAGAAAGAGGAGCATTTATATAGAGCTTTAAAGTTTGCAAAGTACGTATGTCTCATTTGGACTTGACAACAATGCTGTGAAATAAGCACTATTACTTTCCCTATTTTACGGATAAGGAGAGAAGTTAAGTGACTTGGCCAAGGTCACACAGCTAGTGTCTGAGGTCAGATTTTAACTCAGGTCCTCCAGACTCCAAGTTCAGCACTCTATCCCCTATATTTCCTAGCTGCAAACTAATATTTCACAAGAACCCGTATTTCACATGGTTTGAGCTCCTGATTATGATTTCTTGTTATAAAGGCCTAATCTTTAAGGAGAGAATGAAAGCATAAGCACATATGTATGGTTATAGTCCAGTAACATTTGACTCTAGGCCCACTTACTATACATAAAACTAATTCAACAACCAATTGTGTCCTTGTCCTTTCTATTGAGAAAAATTATTCCCATTTTTTTCTCTTTAATCTCATAGCATGAATCCTTCTGCATTCATTTTCCAGGTCACAAGCTACCTCACTTGTCACAACAGCACGACTTTTTGATTGTTATTATTTCAACCCTAAATATTGGCAAACTTGATGGGATTTCTTTTGCTTTCTCCCTGTCTCTTTAAGGGGTTGATGCAGAGCTGCAACCAGATGCATGCTTCCTACCTCTTTCAACAAGATAAACACTACGACTTGTCTTATGATACTGGAGACAAGGCTTTACAGTGTGGGCGCCATGTTGATGTTTTCAAACTATGGCTAATGTGGAGGGCAAAGGTAAGCAAACGTGAGATTTTTTGGTTGTTCCCTACAGATAGAAACAAGATCTGATCAGCTCCATTACACCATGTGATATATTAGTTTCTGGATTGAAAGTGCCTCCCCCAAGATTGAATTCCTTAAGTCCAGTTGTGTATGTGCCTTTTTTTTTCATACCCTCCACAAGGCAGAATATAATCACCTTTGTGTGTGTGTGTGTTTAAAATGAATAACAAATTGCATCTATTGCTAACTCTTTAGAAAATGAATCCATTCTGATTTGTAACACAGGGCTCCCTGTTTTCTGACCTGTTGTTTTTACCTAGTGATTGAACACTGGGATAGATTAATGTAAGGCCATAAATTATACCTTTGGAGAACAAGGGGAAAATGCTACAAAAGCTCATTTGTGGCATTGACAGGGCAACTGAGCTTTTAAAGAAAAACAACCCTAAGGACTTAATCGTCCGTCTTCTATACTATTTTTCTGTTTACCTTATAGAACTTTAACTGTAAGAGAGTCACTTGTCTCTCTGAAAGTTTCACTCTAGAGCTGAAAATGGGCAGCACTTAACTGGGCCTAATTGTAGCTGTCTAACAGCATAAACATTATGTTTAAAAGTAATCAGGCCAGAAAAGCCCAAAGATGGTTTTTATTTTAGCCAGATTCCTGACTTAAACATGACAAATTGGTGGCCAGCCCACCTGGTCCAATTTTGCATTCTGTGAGCAGTGATTGCAATTATCTTAAACAAAGATTTTTTTGAATTTTTTTGGCATTTTTTGAAGTGTATAATTATTCTTATAGCTATAGAATAGTGTATTATATTTTCTCTGAGTGTGCCTAGATCAGTGAACAAAGCAGAATACTGCTGTGAGAACCTTCAGCCACCTACTACTCTGTTCTGTACAATTAAAGTTCATTCTATTAGTAATTGCATACATATATGGGTTTTTTCTAGGATGCAGAGGTAGGTGGTCTGGACTAGTCATTTCATCTGTGTTGAGTATTTCCTGCATGGAAACTCTCACTTTACATGCAAATTATTAGAGTTACTTGAGGTACTGAGAGCCATGGGGACCTGCCAGAGATGGTCATATATAAAATGAGTGTATCAGAGGCAAGATTTCAATCCAGGTCTTTCTGATTCCAAGCCCAACTTTCTATCCACTACATCACAGCAGCAAGCGAATTGTACGCATAGGCAAACAAACACACATAGACCAGGAATTCAAACGACTCTCTTGGGTTGGTTTTTTTTTTTTAATAAAGAGACTCTTTCTTCAGTTGGTTGATATAAATTACAAGAAGAATGTCACTATCTTTGAGTTTTCAGCAGAAACTTGATCTCTAAATGTTGTCCAAGGTTACTCAGTTTTACTTAGTGTACCATGATTTTTTGCCTCTCTTTTCTACATTGGTTTTATGATTATAGTGATTACTTAAGACATCTATATGAACAAGGAGTCTGTGTTCCCTAATGGTTCATCCGCCCCTGCTGGTAATATTCCGTGTGAGTGCCCTTCAGCACGGAACTTCACAGCAAGGCCTGGCACAACTAATTCAGGTGTCACTGAGTACATCAGGTGGGCGTCTAAAGCCTGACCAGATGAAGCTGAAATGAAAACAAAAGACCCTGTATTTAGGCAGCTGTAAAACAGCAAGAAACCATGAAAGGAAAGGGAGTGAGCAGATATAGCCCAGCTGCAGAATTGTTTCCAGCCAAATGTTTTTAGAGTTTTCGAGGACATAGGTTGACATTGGTTAAAGGATGTATCTTGACATCTAAAGTGTAACTATTTCCACTTGGATCTTTTAAATGAACCAGTATTTTTGGATGTGTATAAAAATAATGGATAGGCAACAGAGAGTAGCAGATAGAAAACTGTTCATGAAGACCTGGGTTCAAGTCTTACTTCTGATGATACATACTGGCAGTGAGACCCTGGTCAAGTCACTTAACCTCCCAATGTTCTTAGCTACAGAAAAGGTGCTTATCTGCATTAGTACCCAAAGGAATTTCCTCACCTGGGAGTTTGTAACACCAATAAAATCACAGGACCAACCCCTATCCAAAATAATAATAATAACAACAACAATAAACATAAGCTAACATTTATAAAGCACTTTATGGTTTACAAAGTGCTTTATATAGGTTATCTAATTTGGTATTATAATAAGAACAGTAGCAATTAAGCCAATTCTTCCATAGGTAGATGGGAAGTTGGAGGGATTCATGCTATAAAAGAATTCTTTACGTTGACCCAGAGAATTAAACTCCTTTCCCAAGAGAAGTTGATTCTAAAAAAATTGGGTGTCCCTTGCCTAACTTCAGAAAGCAGTGTTACATACCACAGAACTGGGTTCAGAGAATCAAATTGAATTATGATAGTAATCTAATAAATGTTTCTTGTCCAACATAATTGAGGAATGGGATTTGGGATTAATAATACTTTCTACTTAATAGGAACTAATGACATATTTTATTATCAATTTAAGGCAGCACGGGTGGTAGAAAGGACACTAGATTTGAAGCCACAGGACCTGGATTCAAATCCTATCTCTGCTACTTTCTTGTATGATCTTGGGCAGATAAATCAACCTTTCTGGGCCTTAGGTTTCCTCACTTATAAAAAAGAAAGAGCTAGATTAGATAATTTCTAACACTCTTTCCAGCACTCAATCTCATAAAATTCAATTATACATGTGTGTATAGATAGATAGATGATAGATTGATAGATAGATAGATAGATAGATAGTAATTTTCTATTGATATGGCTACATACAGCTGTGCAGAGGTGGCCTACTCGACTGGATAAGATAGAGTTAGGCAGCCCTAGGTTCAAATCTCACCTTTGATACTTTGACTTTGACTTCTAAAACCCTAAGCAAGTCCTCCTACAAGACCCCTTTCTCAAATAAAGGTCATTCATATTTTAATTGAGTCCAAGTGAAGGCCTAGATTTAGGGAGGCCTGAGGGAGTCAACACTAATAATGCAGGCTTGTGTTTGCATTATATGCGTTTGTTTCTGCTTATTAGAATGCCATGAGACCAGGAACTAGCACTTAGCACAGTGCATTGTACATATTAAGAACTTAATAAATGCTCTTTTCTTTCATTCATTGGCATTTTGAAATTAGAATATAATAAATACATTGATGGCAGTTATCTTGCATTACACAAGAAATCTTGCTCATAGCAGAATTAAGCAAAAAGCATGTTTTGTTCTTCCAATGTGTTATAAGCAAATGAATTAATCAACAAGCATTTATTAAAGTGCCATATACACAGTGGAGAGGCAGCAGGGCATAGGGAATAAAAAGCTGGTCTCAAAGTCTGGACGGCCGGGGTTCAAGTCCCACCTCATATTGACTGCATGACCCTGGACAAGTATTTTAACAAGTTACTTAACAAGTCTTAGTGTTCTAGGCCAGTGGTCTCAAAAGGACACTAATCGGTACACAAGAATCCCTGCAGGGTGCATATTGATATAGAAAACCACAGATTAACATTATCTATATTCTGTTGTATTTTTATTTATTTTGTAAAATATTTCCCAATTACATTTTAATCTGGTTCAGCCACACTTGGGAATGCTAGCCTGTTTCACACCTCTGCTGTAGACAGCCTTCTTAAGATTGTAAGTTTTGATTTGCATTTCTCTAATCAATAGTAATTTAGAGCATTTTTTTTCATTTGACTATAGATAGCTTTGATTTCTTTGTCTGAAAACTGCCTATTCATATCCTTTGACCATTTGTCAATTGGGGAATGACTTGTATTTCTATAAAGTTGACTCAGTTCTCCATATATTTGAGAAATGAGGGCTTTATCAGAGGTAGAGGGATTCCCTAGCTCTGGTATGAGTGAGATCACAGTTCCATCCCTGTCCCCATCCCTACTACATGCCAGGTACTGTGCTGGTACTGGAGATTTAAATATAAAAATGAGAGAGTCTCTGCCTTCCAGAAGCTTCATCCTACTGGAGGATCACAGGTGGTCGACAATCAGTTCAGCACTTCATTAGCAGAATTCCTGTTGCAGGCATCTTGACTTCAGAGAGCCAGCAATTTTGTCTGCAGATGTGAGAGAATTCTAGGACTTAGCAGGTGTTTTGCAAACCAAATGAGTTGCCAGGACTCATGGTAGTCATGGCATTTCTTGACTTCCTCCTGCCCCATGGCTTCGTGGATAACTACCAGATTTCTTGCAGTAAGTTTCAGAGACCAATGTTTGTCTGCTGTTGAGCACAAATTGGTATGTTCACTTGCATAATTATATACATTCCATTCAAGAATCCCTTATTCCCCACTTACAAATTGAATTATAAGGGCCATAGGGAAAGATTCCACTGAATCAAGTATTAGGGATGACTAATGAATGAATACTCGATAGTACTTTTCTATAGGCAAGGAAACCAGCTTCTGGAGTGTTTCTCTCCAAACAAGAGGTTGAGACAACAGAGACAAAGGGTAGAAAGAGAAGGGGAGAAATAGGAATGGCCAAGAGACTTAGCAGAGTCACCTAACATCTGCAGTTCTTCCTGATACAGCTATGTAAGAAATCTTCTTCTTCTTCTTCTTCTTCTTCTTCTTCTTCTTCTTCTTCTTC
>NW_020954639.1:14995453-15048320 GCF_900497805.2 Vombatus ursinus | reverse complement strand
TCTTCTTCTTCTTCTTCTTCTTCTTCTTCTTCTTCTTCTTCTTCTTCTTCTTCTTCTTCTTCTTCTTCTTCTCCTACTCCTTCTCCTTTCCCTTCTCCTTCCCCTTTTCCTTCCCCTTCTCCTCCTTTTTTGAGGCAATTGGGGGTAAGTGACTTGCCCATGGTCACACAGCTAGTACATGTCTGGGGCAGGATTTGAATTCAGGTCTGCTTGACTCCAGTGCCAGTGATCTATCCACTGAGCCACCTGACTGTTCCACGAATTCTTACTAAGACAGACTAACTGGGCACATAGGGAGCTTTCAATTGGACCCTCCCAGACTAAGAATCTGTTTATTCCATGAGAAGGAGCTGAGAAGAATTGGTCTTTAGCTGACCTTCATCAGTTATATCAAAAACCTTGGGGCAATGATGTGCTCCATTGGCTCGTGCCCTCTCTGTCACTGTTTTTTTTATAATCAGTAGGAGGGTGGACACTCCCTATTA
This sequence comes from Vombatus ursinus, assembly GCF_900497805.2. NCBI lineage: Eukaryota > Metazoa > Chordata > Mammalia > Diprotodontia > Vombatidae > Vombatus > Vombatus ursinus. Next base: position 15,047,835 of record NW_020954639.1, on the reverse strand, counting down.
AGCCTTCAGGATCCTTGTAATGACCTAATATTCTTCTGCTTTCTATTTGAATTATCATCATAGTGACTATGCTGGCTTTGGAGTCAAAGGATCTGAGTTTGAATCCTAGCTTTGCCACTCACTACCCATATGACCTTGGGCAAGTCACGTAGTTTGGGGACTTCACCATTCTCATTTGTAAAGTGAGGGGGTTCAATTAGATGACCTCTGAGGTCTCTCCTAACTCAAAATTTATTTTAATTCTAGAACTTTTGAAAAATGCTCATAGGAAAATATGCAAGTCATATATTGGTGTCATAGGACATCATTTCCCACAGCTTGTCAGAAAAAAGGACATATTAAAAACTTTTAAAATATTTTAATTATTTATTTTAATTATTTTTTATTATATTATAATTTTATATATTATATTATATTTATAATATTATTATTAGTGTTTGTATATTTAATTAAAATGCTAGAATGTAAGTTCCTTGAGTGCCAAGACAATTTTACTTCTACCCCAGTGCCTAAGTAGGTGCTTAATAAATGTTAGTTGATTGATTTCATCCAAAGTTTACCAATTGTAGCAAATATTTCTTTATGGTAAGTAAAGTGTTACCTATTTAATGAATAAGGAAATTTAGGCCCATGGAGGTTAAATGATTTGGCCAGGGTCACACAATGAGTTAATGGCAGAAACAGGAACAGGACTAATTCTGAAGCCTAATCTTCCTCCCTTAATTACTGACTCATCCTGGTCCTGGTTATAACCAGTCTATAGCCCTAGAGCTGATTTTCTTGAGGTTCACATCCATCCACAGTGGTCCAAAGTTCCAGCTTGTAAGAGAAACGTTTGGCCATCCCAAGGTCCATGCTAAATGGACCCCCATTTCTAGATTAATCCTAAGCAATCAGAACATCTAATGATGGCAGACCAGAGCACACCAGAGGTAGGCTAAAACCCTGTGTTCCACCAGGGCTAAACTAGAACCCAGTATTATCCTGGATCTGAGGGGTTGAGGGAGCATTCTGCAGAATATAAGATGTCACATCCCCTTGACTTAGACTGTGTTTCATTTGTTAAGAGACAATGACATATATCTCTGTCTTTTCCCAGCCAGACCACATAAAATTAGACTATAAACAGGAAAGTTATCACTTTGAGTTATCCACCTCGGTTTAATTATTGTTAGAAAAACGTTAAGTGCTCCTGTTATGGGTAGTAGCTATTTTCTAAGTCATTCCATTGGCACTCAATAAATGTTAAAGGATGAAGGAGAGAAATCATTTTAAAAGCCATTCTCTAGAGTGTGCTGTCTTAGGGTTAATCAATAGGAGACCAAAGCTACTTAGAATTAAGATCATAGGTGCAGATAGGGTAGGGTCCTTAAAAGCATCCAATCCAGCCCCTTCATTTTACAGATGAATAAACTGAGGCCCGGCAAGACTAATCAACTTGCTCAAAGCTACACAGCTAGTTAGTTGTAAAGCTAGGATCTGGACCCAGATTCTTTGACTCCAGATCCAGAGCTCTCTCCACTGTACCACACTGCCTATTTTATATATTTGCAAGGCTATTTCCAGGGGCTCCAGAAACAAAACTTGAGAGGAAAGTGTTACAGAGGCTGTAAAGTAGGAGTCTGGCTTCTGGAATCTGCATGGACTATTTCTAGCTTGAACTGAAAGCTCCATTTTCCCCCATCAGGCACTAACTAAACTTTACATTCCTTCTCTTAGGGGACCACCGGATTTGAAGCACAAATTGACAAGTGTTTGGAGCTGGCAGAGTATTTATACAATCTTATAAAAAACAGAGAAGGATATGAAATGGTGTTTGATGGGAAGGTATGGCTGTCCTCTGATTTACCTAATCCTGACTTTGCTCCAAATAATAAATTGTCTGTGTCTTGTGTTAATCATGTCTGGGAAGCAGCGTGTGCGATGGTAGTTTCCATGATCCAGAATGGTCACTTTAATGGTATATTCATGAGATGCAGGGGCTACAAAAACTCTTATTTAGAGGTTATCTTGGACTCCACACTCTCTTATCCTCCATGTGCAATCAGTTGCTAAATTCTGTTTATTCCACATCCCCTTCCTCCCCTGACACTGTTAGCACCCTGAAAAAGTAAGGTGGAGTCAGACTGTAAAGGGTGTTAAATGGAGGGCTTTGTGTTTGTGTTTGTATTTTATCCTGGGGTCAACAGTGGGTCACGAAATGGTTTTTGATCAGGACAGTAACATGGCCATACCTGTGCCTTTGGAATATCATTTCATTAGCTATGGAGGATGGATTAGATAGGGGAGAGACTGGAATCAAGGAAACCAGTTAGGAAGCCATCACAATAATCCAGATGAGATATGATGAGGGTCTAGAATGGTAGCAGTAAGAATAAAAATAAACGGACAGACATGGAGAGAGATATGAAAGTGAATTGATAGGTCTTGTGAACTAATTAGATATAGGAAGAGAAACAGGGAAAAGTGTATAGTCTGTTTTCCAGTTTTCCAGTGTGGTTTTTCTAATTTCTACCCCTTCTGTACCCATTAATTCTGGAATAGTTTTTCCCTATGCCATATAGACATGCAAGTCCATTACTCAATATAGGTATCTCACATCAACTCCCCATGCTATATTTATAGGACAAATAGATTGAGGCTATAGAGATATGTTACTGGGTTGATGTCTCCTGATTTTTTTAAAGACTGTATATCTCAGGGCAGGTAGGTGGTGCAGTGGGTAGAGCATTGGCCTCAGACACTTGACACTTATAAGCTGTGTGACGTGGGCAAATCACTTAACCCCACTGCCTAGCCAAAACAAAATAAAACAAAACATAAAAACTGTATCTCTCTACCTCACCCTGGAAGTTCAGGGTCTACTCATGGGCCCATTTCCACTACTGATTGTCAGAAACTTTGACCTGCTCCATTTCAGACCTGGGTCAGTTTGTCCCTTCTTTAGGCAAACTGGTAGCCCCTCACCATTTCTGATGGACTTGCATATTGATGCCAAACTTAGTGCAGACACCTAATGAGCATAGCCCATTGCTGCTCAACATTCCTAAGCGCACGAGATTCACCAACCTTAGCTTTCCTAGTAATGGGGGTTATAGATGTGCGCCACCATATCTGGATCTCCCAATTTATTACAAATATCATACATATAGCATATCCTGTCATTCATTCATTAAATAAATTCACTGTTAACATATCAGTCATCAGTAGGTGTTTCATAGAGTGTAAATCAAAGAACGCTGATTTGCAGTCATTGGTACTAACCTACTTTAAATATTAATTATGAAACAAAGTCTTGTTTGATTATTTTCCCATGTAGCCTCAGCACACAAATGTCTGCTTCTGGTATATCCCCCCAAGTTTACGGCACTTGGAAGACAAGGAAGAAAGAATGAGTCGTCTCTTAAAGGTAAATGATCCATGAGTTCCTATGATATGTATATTGGGTTTTCTACTTATGTATATACGTATGCATACACACGATGGACAGTGTTTAAGAGAAATGTGACATCTGTACATCGGTTTTCCGCTTGAGTTGTTGTAAACTCTTTTGTAAGCATAGAGTGCTTGTTAATAGCAATTTTAGGAAACCTGAAAATGCCTATGCTCTCAATACCTTCATTTACTTCCCTGTGCTTACAGGAGAATTTATTGTGTCTTAAAACTAAATAATTAAGCGATCACCCTTCCTCCATTGCCATTACTAGAGCATTAAAATGGCAGCAGGGACACGGATGGAATGTTGAAGCGAAGCTGGCTCGAGGGCTGTAGACGAGGCAGCAGTAGAACAGCCTTCGTGCCTCTCACTGAAGTATTCACGGCAAGACCGTAAGAGAATTCACCTGTGTGCAGTTCAAGAGAGCCCTTTTGAGGAAGGCAACTGATCACGGGGTAGTGTCTGAGGAAAGGGACCAGGACAGTGAAGGGCCTTGAGATCACGCCATGGGAGGATTCATTGAAAGAGCTGTGGGCATTGAGCCTAGGAAACAGAAGATCTGGAGGGACGTGATTTGTTGTTAACTGCTGTTCATTTGCTTCAGTCGTGTCTGACTCTCCATGACCTCATTTGGGGTTGTCTTGGCAGAGATATTGGAGTGGTTTGCCATTTCCTTCTCCAGCTCATTTTACAGATGAGGAAACTGAGGCAAACAGGATGAAGTGATTTGCCCAAGGTCACACAGCTAGGAAGTGTCTGAGGCCAGATCTGGACTAAGGAAGATGAGTCTTTCTGACTCTGGGTCTGGCATTCTATGCACTGTGCCACCTAGTTGCCACATTGGAAGTCACACACACATTGTGTACCCCTCCCACATGGTCTGATATAATCTGATACAAGTAAAATCAGTGTAAAATGAACATTAAAAGCAGCCTTGAAGGGAAAAAGAAGTCCAGGAAGGCCATTAACCCAGGGAAGAAGAGTATAAAGGGAGAGGCTGGGCCTTGGTGACAATAGTAGGATTTTAAGGATATACACAACCAATAGAAATAAGTAAACACAATATATGTACACATACACACACATGCTCACACACACATATGTTTGCACAGGCATACATACATAAGTGTGTATATTTATAGATACAATATACATATATATGTATGCATATACACAGCACATATATTCATACACATATACATGCATATATTCACATATACATGCATAGACACACATATATGCATATACATATGTATGCGAACTTGGGGTCTTTTTTAGTACTTACCTGTGGGAGAGTGGGACCACATGATCCAGCAGATAGAGAGAGCCGAGTTCAAGTTCTGACTCTAATATAGATTGGTTGTACAAATCACTCAACCTCTCAATGTCCAAGGTACTTCTCTAAGATAGGATTGCTTATCTTTTTCATTTTCTAGATCCTCTTAGCATCTGATGAAGCCTGTAGATTTGTTCTTAGAATAATGTTTTTTAATTTTTTTTTTAATTTTTGAAGGCAATTGGGGTCAAGTGACTTGCCCAGGGTCACACAGCTAGTAAGTGACAGGCCAGATTTGAACTCAAGTCCTCCTGACTCCAGGGCCTGTGCTCCATCCAGTATGCCACCTAGCTGCCCCTGAACAATGTTTTGAAATGTATAAAATAAAATACTTAAGATGACAAATGAAACTTATTATACTAACAGTTATCCAAAAAAAAATTTTTAATAAGGCCATAGCCCCCAGGTTGAGATCCCCTTCTTTAAGACTATTAGTTGTAGAAAATCGGGGGTCTTTATTGATAGAAAAGTGTCCTCACCACAAGTTCCTTTCACCAATGAAATCTCAGGTCCTAACCTACAAACAAGCCATGGGGAGCTACCTCCCTTGTGTCAGAGATCTAGCCCAGTCCCTACTAAGCTCGTTACCTGATTCATTAAGGAACCTGAAACAGGTTATTACTGTCTTCAGTTTCTCCAGGTAGCATGCAAAACAAAAGCTGTCCTGCAGAACCTCTCTCTGAGGGACTGTGTGGGGAGTGGGCCTTTTTAGAAACTCTGATACAGGGCAGCACCCATCCAGTGAGTGAGTCAAACACACTTTTGAAGCAGAAATTCCTGAGATTGCACCTTATGTTCCCTCTTCTAAGGGAGTGCTTGTCAAGGGCAGGAAATGTGAGGTTGTAGTTGGGAGAAAGTAGGAGAAGTGAAGGAGAATTTCACTTTGAGAAAAATATTTTCTTTTCCTTCTGAATTATCAGAGATTCGCTCCCCAAAATAATCTGAGAAATGGAAAGTTATATGTGGGTCTTTTATTATCACTTCCAAAATTAGTATAGGTTTCCTCTTCTGCTGAGGACTGTGGCTAAAAGCGGATTGTTTAGAATTATCAATTGGAAATGTATTTTAGCTTGGATGAATAATCTGCTTTTTGGTCCCACTTACAGGGACAATGACAAGAAAGCCTTGAGGGGCCCAGAAGCCTGATCAAGTTCAAGGTTAAAAGTTCCTGTGATCTGGCCTCTCACCTCAAACTTGAACAGACTTCTGGCCTTCTCTGTCTTTCTGTGGCAAGACCAAAAGCCAGGTTACAGGCAGATGAGAGAAGGAAAACCATCAAAAGTGAATCAAGATCCCTAAGAGATGATCTGAGAGATGACAAACATATTCTAGGAAGGAGTCGCTTGAGAAGAAATGAGAAGAATATTGATTATATGAGAAGAAAATCTGTGATTTTCCTGACAGTATCAGGAATGATATTTTCTTATTTAAATTATAAAAATTGCCTTTATTAGTAACTAACTTTACTTATTTTAACAAGAATACTAGAGTCAGATGAGTCCATTCTTTTTTCTTCTCCTAAATAAAACCACCAACTAGGGGAAGAATCAATTCAACCCAACAAACAGTTATTAAGGACTTACTATCTTCAAGGCACTATGTTAGGTCCAAGCAGGACAGACAAAAACACAACAGTATCTGTCTTCAGGAAACTTACATTCTCCTAGAAGGATAAAGCTTGTACACAGATGAATATAATACAAGGTAGGATGTGAAGGTGACTAGGAAGAGATTAGACTAAGCAGTGTAGTAACAACTAAGCCAAAAGAAAGCACTAAAAATGAGAGATCCGAGAAGGGGGAGTCAGCATCTGAGCTGATCCTTGAAGGAAGATGAAGATTATGAAATTTATTCAATGGTTCATTTGAATGACACTTTAAAGTTGGCAAAGCACTTTATATACATCATTTGATTTGAGGCTTAAAACAACCCAGATAGGTAGATATTTCAAATAAATATTATTAACCCCTGATTACAACTGACTGTATAAAGTAACGAATAGAATACTAGGCTAGGAGTCAAGATGACCAGAATTCAAATCCTGCCCTTTTTCCTCCTAGTGGTGTGACCCTAGGCAAGTCACTTAACCTCTATGTTCCTCAGGAAATTCCATAAGACTTATTTTCTATGTTAGGATGAGTTGGGTTAGATCTGTAATTGGCATAGGGAGTTCCCATATCAGGAATTACAAACAGTGATTACAAATTACAAACAAATCCTGCATATATTCGAATTTATGCACAAGGAAATTGAAACTCATTGAGTTTAAGTGATTTATCTACATTTATATAGCCAACAATTGTTAAAGGTAAAATTTGAACTCAGATTTTCCTCTTTAAAATCACAAATGTAGGTTTTAGCATATTATATAACGTGTGATAGAAATGGAAATCTTTCCCTGGCAATCAAGGTTAGCATACCATCAAATCTTTAACATACTCTTGACAATCTGAATATTGGAAAAGGATGCTGAGAAACTCATACTGAATCCTCTCTTCTACCCCTCTCTTTTCATTACTGAATCTGTCTGTCTGGATAATTGCTTTAGCTGCCTGGTCACTGGCAAGAAATGGAAATGTAACCACATATGTATTTTAAGTTTAACCTTTCTCCATTTATATCTAAAACAAAGGAGAAAACATTTTTGAGAAAAGAGTTTTGTTCAGCAAAAAGACCTTCAAAAATAATCTAACCAGAGAAGGGCTGAAGGGAAACAGGTCAAATCTAAGGAATAAAAAGAGCCCATAGAATTGAAGGGGGATAGTGTATATATTTATACATGTGACTTAAAGGGAGGCCAGAACAGAACCAGGGTAGTGTCCACTTTCCCCAACCCTTAGATAGGGCCAGGGCCTAAGACCAAATCAGTCCCATTGAGGCAAAGTTGGTTACTGGCCAGAGGGAGTACATTTAATTGATAATAAGGAATTGTGGGGATCAGATCCTGATATGTTAATTAGGCAACCTGTTAAAGGTGGCAGGAAAGTCTCCTGATAATAAAGGAATTGACTGGCCCATTATGAATGCTAGGCAGGGTATCCCATGGTAGGTGGTCAAAAGCCACTATAACCAGCCTGTGTATAGAAACAAAAAGACAGACCTCTGGACAGCAGAAGCAAGTTTCCAGACATAGATAGTCTTATCCTCGCAAATAAATTTTTTCAAATTTATTTTTTTTTAATTTTGAATTCTCTCTCTCCAATCCCTACATGACTCATTGAGAAGGCAAGCAATATGATATCAATTATACATGTGAAATCATGCAAAACTTATTTCCATATTAGGCATGTCACACAAAAAAGGCAAAAAAAAAAAGAAAGGGAAAATTATACTTCAATTTGCACTCAGAGTTAATAAGTTCTCTCTCTCTGGAGGTGGACAGGATTTTTTATTATGGGTCTTTTGGAATTGTCTTGGGTCACTGTTGATCAGAGTAGCTAAGGTGTTCACAGTTGATCATCATTACAGTATTGCTGTTACTGTGTACAATGATCTCCTGGTTCTGCTCATTTCATTCTGCATTAATTCACATGTGTCTTCCCAGGTTTTTCTGAAACCATCCTGCTCATCATTTCTGACAGCACTATGAGGTCTGGAATTCCCTTGGCTGGGGAACTCTCTATCTTCCCAAGGGCCAATATACCCATGGACTGGGATATTCTTGGCTTCCCCAAACAGAGGAGTTGATTTTATACCAAAGAAAGAGGCCAGGAGCTCCAGATTGATTATAGATAGTAGTTTAATCAATAGGATTACTTACAGTAATTATGCCAGTCTGGGGTGGCTGCCAGATGAAACAGTCTCAATAATGAATTGATCCCCATGAAAACCCCAGGAAACCCCAGTGATAATTATAGAAATCAGACAAAGGGAGGAGGAGTTATAGAGTGCTTCACTGCAGATTAGTGGAAATTTTGGGTTTTCTGCTTGGTAATGAGCTCATTTCCAAGCTTGGGCATTAAGCCAGGACTGTTGGGTAAATGTCCAAGCACAGGGTTGTGTACTGGTCATGTACTGGTCATTAACTGGCCACTTTGTCCGTGTTATGGCTTTCACTGATCACACTATCTAGGTTATGGTTTTTACCGGTCACAGTGTGTAAGTTATGGTTTTCACTTCTTACTGTGTTTTATAGCTTTTCCCCAATAGGGACTCCACAGCACAGTTTACCGTAATTTGTTCAGCCATTCCCCAGTTGGTGGGCATCCCCTCAATTTCCACTTCTTTGCCACCACAACAAAAGCTGCTATAAATATTTGTGTACATGTAAGTCCTTTCCCCTTTTTCTTTGATCTCCTTGGGATATAGACCTAGTAGTGGTATTGCTGGATTAAAGGGTATGCACAATTTTATAGCCCTTTGGGCACAGTTCCAAATTTTACTCCAAAATGGTAGGGCCCATTTACAATTCCACCAATAGTGCATTAGTGTCCCTATTTCTCCACATGCTCTCTAACATTTATCACCTTCCTTTTCTGTCATCTTAGCCAATCTAATAGTATAAGGCGATACTTCAGAGTTGTTTCAATTTTCATTTCACTAATCAATTGTGATTTAGAGCATTTTTCTGTAGCTATTGATAGCTTCTATTTCTTTTTCTGAAAATATCCTGTTCATATTCTTTGACCATTTATCAATTAGAGAATGGCTCTTATTTTTATAAATTTGATTCAGTTCTCTCTCTCTCTCTTATATATATATTTGTGTGTGTGTGTGTGTGTGTGTGTGTGTGTGTATGAGAAATGAGGCCTTTATCAGAGAAACTTGGTGTAAACATTTTTGGCAGTACTTTATTGTGCATGGTATCTTTTAGCAAAATGTAGTTTCCCTGATTATCTTTTAATTAGGTTTATTCATGCTTTGTCTAACATCATGACTGCTGCCCTGATTTTTTTTTTTACTTCAGCTGAAGCATAATAGATTCTGCTATAGTGTCTTATTTTAACTCCGTATATGTCTTTCTATTTCTAGCATGTTTCTTGTAAACAACATATTGTTGGATTCTGGTTTCTAATCCATTCTGCTATCTGCTTCCATTTTGAGTGAGCTCATTCCATTCACATTCACAGTTATGATTACTAACTGTGTATTTCCCTTCATCCTATTTTCTTCTGTTTATCCTCCTCTCTGTTTTTACCCTGTCCCTTCTCAAACATTTGTTTTGCTTTTGACTACTGCCTCGCTTAACCCTCTCTCCCTTTTATCACCCCTATCTTTCTCTTATCTCCTTCCTCTCTTACTTCTCTTTTTGGTAAGATAGATTTCTGTCAGCTAGGTGGCACAATGGATAGAGTGCTGGTCCTGGAGTCAGGAAGACCCATCTTCCTGAGTGTAATCTGGCCTGAGACACTTACTAGCTTTTTGACCTTAGCCAAATCACTTAACCCTATTTGTTTCAGTTTTCTCATCTATAAAATGAGCTGGAGAAGGAAACGACAACCTGCTCCAGTATCTTTGCCAAGAAAACCCCAAACAGGATCATGAAGAGTCAGACACAACTAAAAAACAACTGAACAACAATAAGATTTCTATACCCAATTGACTGTGTGTTTATATGTGTGTATATGTATATATATATATGTATATGTATATGTATATATATATGTATGTATATAATTCCCTCTTTGGACCAATTCAGATGAGAGTGAGGTTTACATATACATACATATATATATATATATATATATATACACATACATACACACACACACACACACACACACACATATATATATAAAATTCCCTCTTTGGACCAATTCAAATGAGAGTGAGGTTCAAGTATTGCTTGCTACTATCCCCTTTCCCCTCCACTCTAAAAACTCTTTCTTAAGCACATCTTTTCTGTGAGATAATTTTCCCCATTCTTCCTCTCCCTTCCCCTTTTTCCTAGTGCATTCTTCTTTCTCAGCCATCCATTTTTTAGATCATCCCAATGTAATCAATTCGTTCCCATGCCTTTTGTCTATGTAGAGTCCTTCTAATGGCCCTAAGAATGATAAAATTCTTAGGAGTTACATGTATCACCTTTCCATAAAGGAATGTAAATAGTTTAACCTTATTGAGTCCTCTATGATTTCTCTTTTATGTTTATCTTTTTATGCTTCTCTTGAGTCTTATATCTGAATGTCAGATTTTCTATTTAGCTCTAATCTTTTCATCAGAAATGCTTGAAAGTCCTCTATTTCATTAAATATCCATTTTCCCCCTGAAGAATTATACTCTGTTTTGCTGCATAGGTTATTTATAACCCTAGCTGCCTTGCCTTCCAGAATATCATATTCCAAGTCCTTCACTCTTTAATGTGAAAATCACTAATTCTTGTGTGATCCTGACTGTGACTCCATAATATTTAAATGGTTCTTTCTGGTTATTTGCAATTTTTTCTTCTTAACCTGGGACCTCTGTAATTTGGCTATAATATTCCTGAGAGTTCTTGTTTTGGATTCTCTCAGGAGGTGATCAGTGGCTTCTTTCAATTTCTATTCTACCCTCTGGATCTAAGATATCAGGGCAGTTTTCTTTTATAATTTCTTGAAATATGATGTCTAAACTCTTTGTTTTTGATCATGACATTTTGGTAGTCTGATAATTCTTAAATGATCTCTCCTTGATATATTTTCTAGATCAGATGTTTGTCTGATGAGAAATTTCACATCTTCCTCTATTTTTTCATTCTTTTGATTTTGTTTTATTGTTTCTTGATGTCTAATGCAGTCATTAGCATTTATCCAATTCTAATTTTTTTAGAAGGCAATTGGGGTTAAGTGACTTGCCCAGGGTCACACAGCTAGTAAGTGTCAAGTATTTGGTCTGAGGCCAGATTTGAACTCAGGTCCTCCTGACTTCAGAGCCAGTGCTCTATCCACTGCGCTACCTAGCTGCCCCCCAATTCTAATTTTTAAGGAATTATTTTCTTCAGTGAGCTTTTGTACCTCTTTTTCCACTTGGCCTATTTTGCTTTTTAAGGAGTTCATTTCTTAAGTATCCCTCTTTTACCATTTGGCCAGTTCTGGTTTTTATTTCTTCAGTATTTTTTGTGCCTCTTTTACCAAGTTATTGATTCTCTTTTCATAATTTTCTTGCATTACTTTCATTTCTTTTCCCAATTTTTCCTCTACCATTCTTATATCTTTCTTTAACTCTTTTAGGAATTCTTATTGGGCTTGTGTCCAATTTGCAAGGGGATTTTCTTTGAGGCTTTGCTTGTACCTGTTTTCATATCACTGTCTTCCAAGTTTGTGTCTTCCCTGTCACCATAGCAGCTTTTTTATGGTCAGGTTCTTTTTGTTGTTGTTGTTGTTTTTTAGTCTATTTCTTGACTTTGAACTTTATGCTAAAGTTAGGCTTTGCTCACCTGAACAAGGGGAAGCACTGTTCCAAGCTTTAGGCTTTTTCATGCTCCTGTTTTCAGAGCTTTCAGGGGCTCTACTTGGAGCTTCCAAAGTAGTGTTATCTTAGGAGAGGTATGGTCACTGCTGTCCAGGTCTGCCCTCTGGTCTTTACCCAGGAAGGGATCCCTGCTCCCCCACAGCCACAAACACTAACATTCCTCTCTACCGTGAAACTGCTCCCTTGTGACCAACCAGAAGCACTCCTCTCCACCCTGCAACTGAGACCAAGAATGGCATATGGATAATGGCAATGCCAAGCAGCACCAAGTGCCAGCTCAGCATCCCCTATAATTTCTTTCTGACCAGTTGTCCAACCCTAAAACTGCTCCTACTGCTGCTACTATTGCAGCCTTTTCCAAGGCCCAGAATTGCTGCCACTGCCACATGTGCTCCAGGCTGGCCCCCACCACAGTGGCACAGGCCTTTCCTTCCAAAATGTCTCATCCTGACCCGGGCCGCCCCAGAATTCAACTATTTGACATGTTGTTTCAAAGCTGTTTGGAGAGGAACGTTCAGAGAGTTCAGCCTCTACTCTGCCATTCTGCATGAATACAATTAAGGAGAATCTGTCCATGTTAGAAAATAAGATTGTGATCACATAAGGGGCTCACTCTGATAGACACTGAAGCAAAAAAGGAGCTTGTGATAGGTTACTGATTACTACAATACAGATAGACCCACGTGAAGTAAGGACAGATGAGCGGTGACCGAGGACTTTATTCAGAAACACCATTATTTAGTCTTGAAGGACACTTGCTTTGGAGTCACAAGACAGATAAGTTGATAGCAATGTCTCTGGTTCCTTTTGTCTTCATTACACTCAGTTATTATCTCCAACTCTTCTATCTCCTTAATACAGTCCATTATGGCTTGAAGGGTTTACAAATGAGTAGGAATGGATCTAAAATAAAGAGTAAAGACAACATTGGATGTGTACTTTTAGGAAGGATGTACTATAGTAAATGCTTTTTAAATATTGGGTAATAGAGGAGGAAAGGGAAATTTGATAAATGAATGTGGCCTTTAAAGTTCAAGATTAGTTTTCTTCATCTTCTTTTATTATTGTTGTTATTAAAATGAGTAGTATTTATAGCACTTTAAGAGAAATAAATGCTATAGTAGATAGAGTGGCCAACCTTGACATAAGAAAAAAAATGGCTCAAATCCTGCTTTTGACATATACACAGGCTGGCTGTGTGACTATGGGCAAGACATTTCACTTCAGTGCCCCAAGCAACTCTCTAAGCCCATAAGTAAGAGGGGAGTTGTCTGTCTTTATATCTGCATTGGTAGAAGGAGTTTCTCTGTAGGGAGTTTTTGGTGGGCATGAAGAGACAGAGAGAGAGAGAGACAGAGAGAAAAACAAAGAGGGACAAAGAGAGAGAGAGAGAGAGAGAGACAGAGAGAGAGAGACAGAGAGAGAGAGACAGAGAGAGAATGTAAAATTGTTTTCAAACTTTATAGCTAGCTATAGGTGTGTTAATATCTTATGATTTGCTAATACACAGTAGGAATAGATTTTCTATGCTTTCTCCCCTGCCTAATTCCTGCTACTTTAACATAAGCCCTCTTTGGAGAAAGCAAATGTTGACTCAAGCAGGAGAAATGTTCACTGGCCCTTATTTTAGCAAGCATGAGAAAGCTAATGGACCAGCAGTAAAGAATGATCTCCTAATGCCCTTCATCTCCACTTCCACAGCCCCAACAGGGCTCCTGTTGATTAGATCTCCAGTGGACTCTCAGTTTGAAAGAGAGGGAAGCCTTTTCCCAGTGGGTTTCTTTATTCTGCTGATGTCTAGAAGGAAATGAGAACTCAATACATGCATCCAAGTCATCAGAATCTTATTCTCCCTTTGCACTCATTGTTAGTGTTTAATCAGTTGCCACTGATATTCCATTTATTTGGCACTGCGTCTTTTACAGCATCTTCCAGAAGTAACACAACTATTTAGACAACTGTGGATTTGCCAGGTTCAAAGGCAGGTGGACTTTGATACTGTTTATTCCAAAGTCTGTCTGGCATGTGAACTGATAACAGATTAATGTTTTGACCTTTGATTTTCACTAATTTAAAAAAATAGAGGTGATCACATTTCACAAAATTCTGCCATTTAGATGCTGTTTGCTCGGGTTACCCATTTAGGCATTAAGTTGGGACTTAATGTCAAGTCCGTTGTGATCAGTATCTTACATGTTTTGAATAGCCACAAAGGTCTAGATGTTGTATAAGGACCTCATATAAATTCATCCCTCCATCTGCAGACATTAAATCTAACAACCAGCTAAAACATAGAAACAATTAGGGATCCTTTCTTGTTTCTTAAGTTTCTTCATATTCATATAGTTCTCAAATTGGTCTCAGAAACTGGAGTTCCTTTTCTAATTGGAGATTTCTGGTTCTGGTTGTGCATACGATCAATTGCTAGTCTTTAGCCTCACTTGTTTCCTCCACTTCCATTTTCCAGGTGATTCTGTCCAGCAGCACTGTATTTTCCGTCAGGACTTAGTTTTTGTCTGCCTCTGTTGAGGTGCACTCCCTGCACTCACCTAGTACTATCTAGTACTCCAACTAGATAGATTCCAGTTTCAAATCTCAGTTCAGATTCAGCATTCATGCCAGTGGGAAGAGCACACCGTATGTTAGCTCACCATTAGAGGACAATGTTGAGTATGGGTACAAGTCATACAGAATTTTAGCACATTCCAAGCAGGAAATGACCTTAGAAATTATGAAGTCCAGCCCATTAATTTTACAGACAAAGAAACTAATTCTCAGAGTCCAAGGTCAGTTACAAAATAAGTAGAAGAATCAGGATTTGGACCCAGGTCTTCTGATGCCAAATCCAAAGCTCTTTCTACCATTCCATCAATCATAGTATGTTTAGAGTAGGAAGAAGTCTTGTAAGTAATCTAGTTCAACCTTCTCTTTTAACAGATAAGGAAACTAGATTTGCCCAAGAACTCCCAGTGCGTTTATCCAATCTGGTCCTATAACCTAAACTAAAGATTTCAT
The DNA here is from genome assembly GCF_900497805.2 of Vombatus ursinus. Classification (NCBI taxonomy): domain Eukaryota; kingdom Metazoa; phylum Chordata; class Mammalia; order Diprotodontia; family Vombatidae; genus Vombatus; species Vombatus ursinus. The sequence goes on along the minus strand of NW_020954639.1, from coordinate 15,032,659 downwards.
ATGTGTTAGACATTTTAAGGAAAGGAACTGCAGAGAAGCTATTATGGAAAGGAATAAGGATTCAGAAATCACAAGATTATAGCGATTATCACTTTGATTTTTATTTCCATTAATAGAAGCTAAATATCTAGGAGAGAAAAACAAACACAATCTCCATTTCTGAAAGGCAAAATAAATTGTTGGACTTGTGCCTCAAATAAACCTGAAGTCCCTAGGATGACTAACATTCTTGTGCTATCATCCATAACAGTATCATATAATTTTTCCTGTGTATCAGTAAAACATGTTACCTCACAGAAACTATTCAAGGGAAGACTCAGTTTTAGAATCACTGAAAGATATATTGATAGTGGGAATATTTACTAACATACTGTCCAAGAAGCCCTCCAACATGCAGCACTCTCTTTCTCTCTCTTTCTCTCTCTCTCTCTGTCTCATTGTCTCTCTGTCTCTCTCTCTCTCTCTCTCTCACACACACACACACACACACACACACACACACATACGTTCATACATACATATACAAACATCCCATTTTCCCTGGGATACCTTTCCTTTTCCATTTTGCAATTAGCACAGCTGACTTTTTATACTACTTTATGCTTTTGTTATAAAATTCTTTTATATCCTCTAACTTTTTGAGCTTCCTCAGAACCAGGTGAAGTAAACAGTGCAAGTATTATGATAGCCATTTTACAGATGAGGAAACAGAAGTCAAATGACTTACCTGAAGTCCAGGTATTCCAACATCAAATCTAGTACTCTTTCCATTATACCTCACTGCCTCTTCTGAGCCAAAGACAGGGGCCTTCCTTGAAACTTTTGTTTAGGGATCTAGAATTTAAAGTTATACCACTGTATAGAAAGCTTTTTTATTGTGTTCATTCTACATAGTTTTGTGTCTAGTAAGTTCCTACTATATGCTCTTCATTGTGTTAGGCTAAGGGGATGCAGAAATGTAAGACAGTCCTTGCTTTTAAGAAGTTTAAAAACCTAATTAAAGAGATAAAATGTACATATACAAAATGACTAAAGAACAGTAGATAACCAAGGTGAAGACTACAAATACAGTTCTTTGAAGTAAGGGGGAAATGTTAGCTAATGTTGCCATGTAGAACCTTATGAAGGAGGTAAGACTTGAGTGGAGCCTTGAATAGTAGACTGAGGAATTGGGACTTGATTCCATAGGCTATGGGCAGCTGGGTGGCACAGTAGATAGAGTACTGGACTTGGAATCAGAAAGATTTCATCTTCCTGAATTCAAATCTGGCCTCAGATATTTACTAGCTATGTGACCACTTAATCCTGTTTGTCTCAATCTTCTCATTTGTAAAATGAGCTGGAGAAGGAAATGGTGAACTACTCTAGTATCTTTGCCAAGAAAACCCTAAATTGGTTCACAGAGAGTTAGACATGACCGAAAAATGACTCAACAATAACAACAGCTTCATAGGCTTAGACTTACATTTAGCCGTTAGACCAGAACTCATTTTGTGAAACTAAATCTGTTTTACGCTTCTGTTAGATTTATATTTGATGTATCCATGCTACTCTGCCCACTTCCTCACATTCCCTCTTCCAGTTGGACAATGTAAATACTTATTCTGAATTATCTCCACTTCACCAGAATACCATGATTTTTAGAAACTGAAATGTTACCAAAAAAAAGATTTAAAATGAAATATGATGGAGTTGGAGCACAGAAAACTTAAAATACTCTTGAAACAAATGGAAGTTACTACTGGTCTATTTGTCTTCTGTCCTTCCTATTCAGCTTTCCAAATCTTATTTCTAATGTATTTATATTTATTGGGTTAGAATAGCTGTTAGGCATTCTACTCTCTAGCATAATAATAAATAATTTACACCTTCCCCTAAGAAACCACTAGCACCCTTTAAAAAAGAAAGCCAATCAGGTAATGCTTCAATGTTCTGACAGTCTGTGGTCTTGAGTACTTCTTCCAGTGATGAAGATCACAACCTATCTACCTGTTTCCTTCATCCTATGCAACTATTTTCCAAATACTCTATGGGGACCCATATCAGGATTCATCTCGGGATCTCTTGGCTACCAATGCACAACTTGAACTGTAGAATGGATTGTTTGTTTTGTTTTGTTTTGTCATTGGTGTGGAATGACCCCGGGTCAGAAAACTCCTTCCAATACAAATCAGCACCTGTTCTACAAATGTCACATTTTAGAGAGTTACCTAGGAGCACTGAGATGTTAAGTGACTTGTTCACCACCACTCAGATAGCATGTATCAGAAATAGGACTTGAATCCTGACACCCAGACTACCTCTCTGTCTCTCATCATTTCTATCGCTTATGCTATCTCTCATCAGTTAGCCATCACAAGAAAGTTAAAAAAAAACTATTATACCTAACTTGTTAGTGTGAGACGTGACAAAAGTCCCATAATTTGTTTCCCATAATAGCACTGAAGATCACGGAATCAAATATAATATTAGAGTTGGAAGAGACTTTAGAGAGAATCTGTTTGAATCACTTCATCTTATATATGAAGAAACTAAGTCTCTGATAAAGACATGTGGCTGGTAATTGAAAAGCCAGGTCTCAAATGAAAGAATCTTTTCTCTGATGCTCTCATCACTATACCATGATAACCCAGAGGTCTTAATCATATTGCACTGTTAAACCAGTAACTTTGTCTAATCTCAAGAGAACTAAGAATTTACTTCTTAAAGGGAAAACAAATACGGTACTAAATTTTTTTAAAGGAAACATAGTTTCAAAAAAAAAGATTCATTTTTTTTTTTTACATTTGTCTAAGAAAAAAGACACAATCATTTGGTCTCTTCCACAGGTTGCCCCTGTGATTAAAGCCAGAATGATGGAGTATGGAACCACAATGGTCAGCTACCAACCCTTGGGAGATAAAGTCAATTTCTTTCGCATGGTCATCTCAAATCCAGCAGCAACTCATCAAGACATTGATTTCCTGATTGAGGAAATAGAACGCCTTGGACAGGATTTATAATCATCCAGCCAACCAAGCTATCCCAGCTCTCTAGCTAGACAATTAAGTTGTCACAAACTGTGTGAATGTATTTGTAGTTTGTTCCAAAGTGAATCTATTTCTATATTGTGGTGTCAATGTAGAGTACAGTTTAAAAAACCAGGAAACATTGCTCCTTTTAAAAGTCCTTCCTTAAGTTTGAGGATGAATACCTCTTTCATAATCAGCAGTACAATTAATAAGGAAAAGCTGAAAACTGTTAAAATTGGTTCCCCCAATTCCAGCAAAGTGAGCAAAGTTAGTATGTATTTTCATTTCAGAGTAGTAGGGTTGAATGGTGCCAAATTTCTCCCCAAGAGTTACAAAATGTTCTTTGGGGTGCAGTAGGGATAAAAAGACAAAGTAAACATAAAATGTATGTCGAAAATAAAAACTCTTGCCTTTTTCATAGTATTAGAAAAGAATTTCTAATTTACCTATAGCAACATTTCAAATGTATTTAAATACATATAATTTTACAAAAGGAAATATATATATATAAAGAAGATCCTATTTTGTAAAGTATAGATTTTTATTTTATATGGGTTATAAAAGCTTCTGGGGCAGAAATGAAAAACCAAACAGATTTTTTCCTTCCAATGGAGGCACATGAGACACTTAGTAATTCTTATTTTGAAACATAGACCCACAAATTCTTAAAATGGGGAACAACTTATTTCTACATGTCTCACAGCTTGTCACATCTCTAAGGTTTAGTATTTCAAAACCCAAGAGCATCAGAGCTCTTAAAAATGCTAGATTAGGTCAATTACAGGACAACTATAGGGTACTCTTCCCAATTAAGTTTTCCACATGGTCTTCCCTCAGCTGACCTGCTTAGTATACAGTATTCACCAAACCTCAATCTAAGAGTCTATGAGGTTGATTTGATTTCTTCTGCCTTCCAGTGCTTTCCTCCCCTCTGAACAGTTGACACTCATTTTCAAAGTATCTTCCCGAACAGCATTGAATAATTAGGTCATTCAGATTAGGGAAATGGAAAATATAATCTAATAGGAACTGAGCATAAGTGATTGAAGCATGCTCCCAGGATGTGATAAGCCAAAAAAAACTAAACTCCCACTTGGCAGAAAAGAGATCTATGTAAAAAAATTAAAAGATCTTTCTATATATTACATTACCTCCAGTAGGTGACCAGAAAGAAGTCACTTACTTCATATATGCTTACTTATTATACCCACTTATCTTTAATGACAAGTTCACTAATATTGGGAATCTATCAAGAGCAATTGAAATAACATGGATGATTCTTTAACTCCCATGCAAATTTAAACTTTCTTAAATTCCCATAGTGAGACATCATCTTGAGTAGATCCTTGATGCAGTTACTGTCTCCCCAAGAATATGGAATAACAACCAAAGTACTTAGAGTAGCAGGTCTCCCAAGTTAGAATAGTGATTAACTCCTCTAGGTCTCTCCCAGTAGCCTCTTATATTGGGAGTATTAAGGTAAGTGGACACGTATTTGTCCTTGGGAAAAAAACACGTAAGGAAGTGGGCACAGAGATAGGTCCCTGAGTTCATATTGCAGACCCTATAAACCATCCACTAGGTTCTCCTTCCCTCCACACATGTTGAGAAATTATTGAGGGTCATAGAATCTCTATGGACAGCAGAGAGGAATGAAGAATACTCATAAATACATACCCTAATACTGCTTTTGATCAAAATAAACCAAAAAAAGAGGGAGATTCTCTACCTGATAATAGTAGCTATATACCTGAATGAAATAGCTAACTCTTATATCCTTTCCCCTATGTTTCATGCAAGAACTTGCTTTAATTATGTATTTTTATTTATTTTATTTATTTATTTTTGCTTTGGCGACTGGGGTTAAATGACTTGCCCAGGATCACACAGCTAGTGTTAAGTGTCTGAGGCTGGATTTGAACTCAGGTCCTCCTGACTCCAAGACCAGAGTTCTATTCACTGCACCACCTAGCTGCCCCTAATTATGTATTTTTTTAAATGCATGCTTAAGCATACATGGCTTTTGGATCTAGCTCTCCTTTTCCCCTATCAATGTATTCACTGGAGACGTTAGATGATAACTCTTAATATATGTTTTCGTATTTATTCTCCAGTGGGATAAGAATGTTATTCAGGTATTTGTTCTGCAGCCAAGCTTCCTACTCCTTTCTATGAACTGACCTTCAGGATTCAGCATATGATTATGTGTTACAAGCTTTTGTGAAGTGGACCAGCAATTAATTGTGATTTTTATTAGACCAGAGCTCTAATAAATCCATCCTTCTTGAAGAAGACAATGACGCTCAATGTCCTGATCTCTTCCCTTTGTAGCCTGGGATGCCCATGCCTTCTGGTGCCATCTGTTAACTCAGAGAGTATGCCACTTCCTATGCCAATGAGCTAATGGGATTCAAAAGTTCAAATCTTTGCACCTGAACATGAAATTATAGATTAGTTTTTACCTAAAGGGTCCCTGTCCACCCATCCCCAAGGAGAGAGTTTCTCCATGTTTAAGAATATTTCCCCTAAAACTATGCAGCTAAGTCCCCATCTATTTATGACCTAGTGAACAAGGGCAAGAGCAAAAACTCAAATAGATCCAGAGACTTTCAATTAAAATATTTTAAAGTTGGTCTACACTCCCCTGGTAAAGGGAAAACAAGAATCTCTGAGAGTTAGCCCAGGTTCCCTTTGCTAAGTCCTACATATGTGAGACTGTTCTTTATAACCCTTGGAAAGTTTTGGTTTTAGCTTTAACTAGAATCAACATGGCCATTTTCGTTTCTGAAGCAATATTGTGTTTCTTTTTTTCTTTAAAATACTTGAAATAAAAGTGCGGTGCGTTTTTATTTTACCTGAAATGTAGAAACGGTACTGACTTTGTGTAATGTCACAAGAATGTGAAGAAAGCAAGAAAAGGAAACAAATTGTGTCTGTAATTGTGTTGCCTTTTATTCTATTGATAGTCCTATCTCATCACCTCAGATTGAGGCTGTGCACTTTAGATTTAAACTGTACAGTGTTGCAAATCAACATGTGTTGCTGTATAAGCTTGTACAATATATTCTGGTCGTGTCACTTTTTGTGTGGTAGCTGTACTGAATCTTGATATTGTAAGAACTACAACTGCATTTGTCCCTATATTATCTCTTTGCTCAGTCATCCGCCCTTCATATCGGCTCTCATGCAGAACATGCCCTTACTGCTAACCCCCTTCCTGGGAGATCCACTATGACAAGAGTGGGATGTTTTAATGAAAATCAAAGTAAGAGTCCCGCTTTGTCTAGGAGGATAGAAAAACACACACACAATTACAGCAGTGTCTCGACCTGCTAAAGTCATCAATAGTCCATCTGCAGGGCATATAGAGTACATTCTACTCCTTAGACTAAGAGCAAAGGGCATGATGAGTGAAGACATAGTACATGGAGAAGGAAGAGGGGGATAAATAACTTGGTTTCATCTTGCACGTGCACTTCTGTTTTTCAATGCTACGTACAAACACTGTATATTTATAAGTTATGTGTGCCATAACACAAGACACATCAGGTCTTTCAGGAGGTCATGGGTATTTTCCCTCACTGCTTCATTTCCTGCAGCCAGAAAAAAAGACTTATATGTCAACCTGTTCTTCTGACCAAATAGAAACTTGTGTTTGATCAAAGTATTTTATCTGTATTGTCTCTTGAAATCCAAATAAAAGCAGAAAATGTGGTTACACACCAATGACTGAGATGGTTTGTTTGTTTTTTTCTTTTCCTTTCTGACCTTGCTGATTTTGGTGAGCTATCATTCATCATTAATTATATACCATATTTTCTCATGAGCACCTCAGCATCTCATAAAAGAGATGATATTTCTTTCTTACCTATTGTTTTTTGATTGTCATTTTGTTTTGTTTTGTTTTCCAGAGCACAAAGCCCTCAAGAGTCCATTGAGACACTCAGCATCTGATTGAATTACAGAAGCTCAGAGTTGAAAGAGATCTCAGAGGGCACTCAAGGGACTGAACAAGAATCCTCTCTATGATATTTATCTAACAAGTGGTCATCCAGTCCTTGTTTAAAGACTTCAACTGAAACAGAACCTACTACCCCTTGAAATAGCCCATTTTAGAATGGAACCAATTGATAGGAAGATTTTCCTGTCAGTTTCTATAGTACCTAGCACATAACGTTTGTTGATTGACCATGAGCATAAACTTGTCTCTTTGCAAATTCCATTCATTCTTGAGATAGGGTTGAGTTGAAACTCTTAAGGGCATAGATGTGTTGTGCATGGCAGACATGTCTGTTGGGCCAGATCCAAAGCATACTGACTGCATATTCATCAATAGAAGGTAGAGGTACAGAGATAGCCTCATTCTTCTGAGTCTAAATAAGCAACAACTCAAACCCCAAATGCTTGTGGAAAGGATGAAGGAAATATATCATTACCCCCAAATCACATTAGTCCAAAGCACCTTCTGTGGTCAAAATATCAATGTCCCCAAATTAAGCTGTGCTCCTAAATTTGTGGAGCCAGAGGAGGGCAAATTGCCAACCCAATCAGAAGTTTTAAAGATTTATTATAGAATTGGAAGAAACCTCAAAAGTCGTCTAAGCAAGAATTTATTAACTAAAACATTTTGTCAATCCAAACTTACTGAGACTCATATATACACACAGGCCCTCATTCCTAATTCCTATGTTTGTATATGATTCATAGTTTCTGGTGGCAGAACCAGAATGGTAGCAACAACCTACCATGAACATGCCTGCTGCATGGACCCAAAAGCACACTGGCTGCATATTCATCTATGAAAGAGAATGGTAGATGTCCATTTTTTAATGTGAATTCATTTATTTATCTTTTAACATTCATTTATTTTAAATTTTGAGTTCCAAATGCTCTCCCTACCTCCCACCCCTTTGAGAAGACAAGAAATATGATATCAATTACACAAATCAAAGCATGGAAAACATTTTTCCATATTAGACATGTTGCAAAAAAATTAAAAAGCAGAAAAAATGCTTCAGCCTGTACTCAGAGTTCATCAGTTCTCTCTCTAGAGGTAGATAGCATTTTTCATCATGGGTCCTTCAGAATTGTCTTAGATCAATCTTGATCAGAGTAAGTAGGTCTTTCACAGTTGATCATTGTTACAGTATTGCTGTTACTGTGTACAATGTTCTGGTTCTGCTCATTTCACTTTAAATGAGTTCATATAAATCTTTCCAGGTTTTTCTGAAACCATCCTGCTCATAATTTCTTATAGTACAATAGTATTCCATCACAATCAGGTACCACAACTTGTTCGGTCAATCCCCAGTTGATGGGCATCCCCTCAATTTTCAATTACTGTTACAAGTTTTTGTACATATAGGTCCCTTTCTCTTTTGTTTGATTCTTTTGGGGTATAGCCCTACTAGTAATATTGCTGGGTCAAGTACATGCACAGTTTTATCATCCTTTGGGTGTAGTATCAAATTTTTCTCCAGAATTGTGGGCAGTTCACAGTTCCAACAGTGTATTAGTGTTACGTAAATGTTTATAAGAACAAATTATACTACAACATTATCTAGACTAGCTTTAGAAGGTAATAATGGTAGCTAACTTTTATTTAGCACTTCAAAGTTTGTAAAGCACTTCACAAATATTTTCTCATTTGATCTTCACTACAACCCTGGAAGGTGAATGCTATTATCATCCCCATTTTACAGATGAGGAAATTGAGGCTAAAAGAGGCTAACAAATTTGTCCAGAGTCACATAGTAAGAGTCTAAAACTGGATTGAATTCAGGTCTGACTCTGAGTCTGGCACTCTGTCTATTGCACTACCTAGATGTCTCTCTGGATCTCCATTTTCCCATCTGTAAAATAAGGGAGTTGTCCTAGATAGTCTATAAGGTATTTCTAGCTCTGATCTATGATACTATTAGCTTTCACAGAGAGTTCAAACAAGGGAAGAAATTGTAGATCCATTATTGAGTGTGAGGGGCAGCTAGGTGGCACAGTGGATAGAGCACCTGGCTTGGAGTCAGGAAGACTCATCTTGGGGAGTTCAAATCTAGCCTCAGACACTTGCTAACTGGGTGACGCTGGGAAAATCACTTAACCCTATTTGACTCAGTCCTCTCATCTATAAAATAAGCTGAAGGAAATGGCAAATCACTCTGCTAAGAGACAATCTTTGCTAAGAAAACCTCAAATGGGGTCATGAGGAGTCAGGCAAGACTGAAAACAACAACTACATTGAATGTATGGTGGAATATTCAAAGACCCTTATATTACTGGGTCTTCTTATATAGAAAGTCCTAATAGATCTTAACCCAAGTTTCTTTGTAGGATAAAGCTCCCTTTGTCTTATGCTCAAGCTTTGTTTTATCAATCTTCTGCTAGTTCAGGGCAATCAACCTACTCTGTTTAAATTTTTGTCTCTTCTTCCTTTAGTGTGATATCCTTTTCTTTATCTTTTTGTAAGATAAAGATCATCTGTTCCTGCAGGTCTTTGGTTGGTCACAGCCATTGGGGATAACGACCTTTGTATTATATCAGATATTCGTTTGTTTGGTGCTAGAGTCTTTGGTCCCTCATCTATTTCCTGTCAACTTGTTAACTGGGTGATGTTTACAGATAACTTTTGGCACAGCCTAGTAAACAAGAGCTCTAAAATTTCTGTTTATTTCAATAGAATTAAATCAGATTTTTATCTTGATCTTCTAGTTACTTATTTGTTCCCATTAACACAATAAGGAATAATAATAGCATCAGTCAACATTTGGATAATGCTTTAAAAATCATAGCTCTAGAACTGCATGGGTCCTCAGAAGCCATCTGGTCCAACCTCATTTTACAGATAAAGAAACTGAGGCCTCAGGAAGTGCAATGATTTGCTTGAGGCCATATTGATAGCAACCATCAGAGACAGGATTTGAACCTAGGTTATCTGAATGCAGTCACTGCTCTCACAACTATAGAACACTGCCGCTCCTTTTGCGTCCTTTACATGCTGTCTTATATCCATCCCTTCTTTTTCTCTAGTATGTGCTACTGTGTAGCAAACCATCTTGGGCCCTTTTGAAACCTCAGTTTCTCCATTTGTAAAATGAAGGAATTGGACTAGGTGATATAAGGTCTCTTATTCATCTAAATCCTATGATATTTACTCTGTTGAAGGCTAGTAAGGAATCAGAAATTGTCAATACAACTGCTTAAAATTAGGAGCGATTCAACAAAAGATATTGAATGAGCATCTATCCATAAGGCACTCTGCTAAGCACCAGGGATAGACACCAAGACAAAAAAATGAAGCAGTTCTTGCCTTCAGGGAAATTCCATTCTACTGTTTAGCAGTGGACCATTCCTTCCTTTCCACTTCACATTTTTATCTCTGTCCTCTCTACACAGTGTCAGCATGTGTGTGAAGCCAAGAGTTCAGTAAAAAGTTGGTAGTAACCAACTTTTCAAGCTCAAGGACATATTGCACTACAGAAATTACCCAGACCTTGAGAAGCCTTAACTATGAGAAAATGCTTTTAAAGGCAAAAACTAGATATTCCAAAGAGTCGGTAGAAGCAAAACAACTTTATCCTTTGAGTCAGACTTGAATAATTAGCTAACATGCTTCTTGTTTTTGTAGTAAATGGGGAAATAATTGAACAGAGAAGAAATATCTATTATCTCAGAACTCTAATGTAAAGACAGAGAAAGGAAGAAAGATCATATTTCCCTTAGGGGAAAAAAAAGAAGGGGGTGGGGGAAGATGTTCTAGATTTCTTAAAGTTAAACACAGTGCTGAAGAAGAATGCTCCCAAACCAATGTGTCAGAACACATTAGTATCAAAAAATTACTGTCACAACAAACTGGTATGTGTGGCCCCCACCTCCCCATGCTCCTTCCTCTACCCTCCTAAATGACTTCAAACTATGGACTTGGCAGAATCACACAGATGGAAGGGAACTCAGATGTTCCTTCCTTAAGTCCTCCAGTCTAGGAAAAGTGGTGTTATAGCAAACTGGGCTCTACTTCCTCCCTCCCTCTTACCAGCCCCTCAACCAGCCCCACCTCCATACTCTCCTTCCACTCTCCTAAATAACTTGGATCCATAGACTAGTAGAACTATAGCATCAGAATCTCTGAGTTGGAAGAAACATCAGAGTTCATCAATTTCTTCAAGCCCTACTTGAAGTATTAACCTCTATCACAACATAGTTGAAAAGTTATTATCCAGCCTCCACTTGAAGGCCCCCAGAGTTGGGCACACACTGTCTCTTGGATACCTTTAATTTTTAGGAACTTCTTCCTTTTTGAGCTGAAATTCTCTAGCTTTCATTCTTTGATCCTAGGTCTATAAAACAGGATGAGCCCAATTCCTACCTCCAAAACACAATCCTTAAAGATCTGAAAACAGTGATCAAGGTCCCTCTAAATTTGCTGCAAGCAAACATCTCAAATTCCTTCAGTTAATCTTTTTATGACATACCTTTCAATTCTTTCACTCTTTGATTTACTTGTCAATGTTATTCCTGAAATGTGGACCCCAGAAATAAATGCAATGCCGCAGCTTGGGTAGTGGAGATGACTGAGACAGAGTACAGTAGGCCTATCACATTCATTCTGGACACTTTGCATCAATTAATGCACCCTAAGATGGCTTTAGGTTATTTGGTTATTGTGCTATGTTGTTTACTCATACAGTCATACCCTGAGATATGCCCATTAGGGTTTCAAGAATTCAATTTTACAAGGAGTTTCATTTGATATGCCACCTTCAACGTACCCGGCATTTCTCTGAATTTAAAAGGATGATTGGGATTTTGTGTCTCTCAAGCTGAGATTGGCATAGTCACGAGAACTATCACGCAGTCATCTTTACAACTATATAGTTGGCAATTGTTGCATTAAACCCTCTTCTCAGATTACTTGAGGTTTGCTCATTTATAGCAGCAGTGTGTATCACTACCCCCTAAAATGAAGAAGGTAATAAAGTTCCTCTCCTTGCCATCCCTTCTCCCCTTTCTCCATAATGTGAATGTGATATCATTTGCATTGTTTCATTGATTTCTTTTGTTTATGCTGTTCTTTCTTTTTTAATTAAAAATTCAATTTCATAAACATTGAGTATCAATCAGTGATAATGTTGGGGCTCAGGAACACAAATCAATTTGTTCCAGAGAAATTAGTGGTAATTAAGGTTTGGAGAATTCACCCCATGAGGGGCTTTTCAGGAATGAATTATACCCTAATGCAGTGAGGACTTTAACCAAAGCCCCAGGACTTTTTCACAGGAACAGCTATCTGGCTATGTCTTCCCCAGCTTATTCTTCCACAACTGATTTTTTAACTCAAGTATTGCCCTTAATATTTATAGCTAATAATAATAATAGCTAGCATTTATAGCACTTTAAGGTTTGCAAGGCCTTTGATGAGTATTATCTCATTTTATCAAATGAGGTATGAGCAGTGAGCAGACTCCTGGGCTTGGAATCTAAAAGATCTGGGTTTGAATCTCCATATCTAAACCCTTCATCTTCTTTGAAAACTGGGACATTTCTAATACTAATAACTAACATTTAAATAACACTTTAAGTTTTGCAAAGAGCTTTACATATATGATCTCATTTGATCCTCATAACAGCCCTAGGAGGTAGATGTTATTATCATCCCCATTTTACAGATGAGGAAACTGAGAGAGAAGTTAAGTGATTTGCCCAGAGCCACCCAGCTAGTGTCTAAGGCACTAACTTGTTTTATTTTATTTCTAATTTATAGAAATTTATAGCATTTCCAAAACAATAAAAAAGATGATTACACATGAAACTGCAAATCTACTATGCATGATTTGCTATTCCTTTCAAATATATAACAAAATAATCATGTAAATTTTTTTGTCTTTTTTTTCTCCCTCCCCACCCCACCCTAGAGATAACTACCATTAGACACAAATAGGTATATACACACATACATGTATGCACATGCATGGCACTTCTAATAACTGAGAACAAGTCATTTAAAAGCACATAATTCACAATATTGCATGGAAAATTCACAAAATTACATGTAAAGCAGAAAAATAAAACAGTAATCCTTAAACAACCAATCCTTTGTCTCAAAGATGTTGGTAAATGCCCCTAAAATCTAAACATAAGGACACCTTTGGGAGAAGACCTTCCTAAGTTCTATCATGGCCCATTGCTCCCTCTCTCATGAAAGGGGTGAAAGGTACAAGATATGGAGAAAAGCATTTTTCTTCCTCCCTCCAATTTCCTGTAGATCCTCAAGGTTCCATGACAAAGACACCAGGAGCCTCTACAACCCTTCAGTCTTTCAGAGTCATCTCCCTGGTGCAATGTAATGGGCTAAAAGCTTCAGAATCCTTCTCTTTTTCTTTAGTTGTTGATGTTATCTCCCAGCAGCCTTTCCTTCTTTTCTGCCTTCTTCAGCCTTGCCCAGGTACCAGCCCAACCAGTATTCTCCCCATTTCTTTACACAGAAAAAGGGAAAGGACAACATAGTCCAACACTAGCTACATTAGCCTATATCAAAATAATCTAGAGAACATTCATTCATACCCTTTACTGAACCTGTAACATGGGTCTGGTTTTTCAAAGCTCATTATTCCCCTGAACCACATTAGGCTTGAAGAGTTGGAAATGCCCTGTGGAAAGTGGTCCATCCTTCTATATACATTTATGGAGCCATTTTATTTTCCAACTAGTTATTATTGTGACTCAGAAAACATTAGCTTCCAAGACACTTAATTTCCTCTCTCTCTTGCTAAGTACTTCTTTATGGAACATTATGGGTAACAAGCTGTGAAATTTGATTGTGTTTGGGAAAGGATTTTGGTAATAAGGCCTCCATCTACACTAGAGCACTTGAGTTGTGTCCTGTCACAAGCAAACATGACTTTGAGGGATAGGTCCCAGGCCCAGCTACACATCCCCCAGTAAGGAGGGGGAATGACCTCACCCAACCAAAACAATTATTGGTAACACAGGGCTGCTTACTCTCAAATGGATAAAGGTCACACCACTTCCAACACACTGAACAAAAGAATGTTAACCAAAATGAGTTTCAGAGAAAGAAAACTATCACTTGTTTAAAAGGACTTCTCAGGGCAGCTAGGTGGCGCAGTGGATAGAGCACTGGCCCTGAAGTCAGCAGGACCAGAGTTCAAATCTGGCCTCAGACCAAACACTTGACACTTACTAGCTGTGTAATTCTGGGCAAGTCACTTAACCCCAACTGCCTAAAAATAAATAAATAAAATTTAAAAAAAATAAAAAGGACTTCTCTCAGTTCACCACCTATGCTCTAGGACTTTCAATCTCTCAAAAATAGTAGGTTCTGATTTCAGAATAACTTATGGAGACTTAGATGGATGGGTGCAGAATGAAGGGGGAAGAGTCAAGAAGGCAATGTACACAATGACTTCAACAATGTTAATGAAAATAACAATAAAATGCTTAATAATTACAATGATGGGCAACTGAAAAAGAAATGAGAAAATGTTATCTCCTTTTTATTGGAGAGGTATAAGACTGAAAGTGTGCAATGTTGCATATGGTATAAGATGGAGTTCATGTGTTGTTGAGAAAGAGGAGGGGGATGGGAAAAGAGGGCAGAGGCGAGGAGGGAAGCAAGCATTTATTAAGTGTGCCAGGCATTATGCGAAGTGCTGGAGATAGAAATACAAGCAAAGAGGGCTGTTCTTGCCTTCAAGGAGCTTACATTCTAAAGGGAGAAGACAATACACAAAAGGGAACTGGAAACATGCAATGGGGTAAAGCCCCAGCAAAGTTCTGAAATCTTGAAATTCAGGAGCAAATCTGGAAGGGAATAAAGCCTGGTTGGCCTGGGACCCTCCACAAAATGGAGGCCACAGAAAGAACTCACCTATAGGAGAAAAACGCCAGTCTATTGGAGGAACATTCCAGGATTAGAAGACCACTAGAGAATGGGATATTTCAGAGAAAGGAAATTCCAGGCTCAGAGAGGAGGGTAGGAGAGGAGAAGAGAGAATAGGGAATAGGTGAAGGGTATAATCCCTTCAAATGACTGGTTCTAGCTTATAGAATTAGCACAACTATTAACAAGTTTTCAAAAATCCCTTGTCCCAAAAAACTTTGCGTGTTCTCTCTTTCTCAGTCAGAATTTCAGATTTGCAATTTTTCTATAAGATTGACTTTTTCTATGCTTGTATTTACTTTCTACAAATTCATTTTTTTTCATTAGACTCTTAAAATTTTTGGAATGGCTAACCAGAACTGTCAGATAAATTGAATCACCTAGGTGAATATAGCTAGTTTTAAACAGAATTTTTTAATACTCAAGTAATATTTTTAGCTTGCCTAAAGTGCTATTGGATTCAAGTCCACAGGACTTATTGTCCCATTTGCATTACCCACAAAGCCATAAACACTTCCTTTCCTCCTAAAGCCAAAGCACATCAGCCATTTGAATTCACTTTTGAAAACCGCATCCCATACAAATTTTTTCTTGGCCAAAAAATACCTTTTCAATTTGCAGTATTGTACTCACAATTAAACTGTTTTGTTTTTACATGTTTTGCCAACCACCTGTGGATTCCTATGTTATAATGATTCCATGCCCCTCATCTCTCTACCCATATCATTACCACCCACATCATGCACTACCCAAAGAGAACTATGGAGTTTTTAAAGAAATTTTTGCTATGCCTTTTAAAAATATCACCTGTCACTTCCCAATGGCATCCTGCCCCTTGTAACAAAGAAGTCCTTCCCTTGTAACAAAGAAATATAGTTATGTAAAACAAACCACCATATTAATGCCTGACAATGCATGCTTCACTCTGCACTTACAGTTCAGCACTTCTTTGTCAAGAGAATGGAGGCATGTTTTACCCTGAAATAATGATTGATGATTCCATCAATCAGAGTTTTGATGTCTTCTAAAATTTCCTGTACATTATTTAAGTCCTTATGTAAATTGTCTACTATTTCTATTTACTTCACTCTGCATCAGTTCATAATAGTCTTCCCAAGTTTCTCTGAATCCCTTGTTTCCTATGGTACAATAATATTCCATTACATTTATGTGCCATCTTTTGTTCAACTTTTCACATTACTGGTCACCTACTTTGCTTTCAGTTCTTTTCTACCACCAAAAGTGGTTGTTATAATTTTTTTAAATATACACAGAACTGTTAAGTAATATTCTCTACTACCTTCTCAGAATAGTGGGGCAGATCTCCCTATTTTCATTCTCTTTTTTGGTACATTCAGTCATTCACAAATATTTATTGGGCAACTATGACATGAGTGATATAAGATACAGGGAATATAAACATGGCACTTGCCCCAGAGGAGCTTCTCATCCAACAAGAGAGATGAGGCCTATTTAGAGGTAGCTAAAATATGTGGCTGCATGTGGTAAATGCTATGTGAGCTAGAGTTATAAAGTGTTACATGGCTCAAAAGAGAGAAATTATCTGCATTAGTCAGGATAGGGAGTAAAGGTGAGCCTTAAAGAACAGGTAGAATTTAAATAGGTGGGAAGATATGGGGCAAGGAGTAGAGTATTCTAGGCAGACACGGAAGAAGAGAAGACTGGGTCACTCAAGGGATTTCTTTAAAGGAGCTTTGCTGGAAACCTTCAAACTAAACTCTAAGCTAGCAAATACTCAAATGCCTGGGTTCCAAATTGGTTTACCTTTTTATACGTAATTCACATGGTATTTGTGATCAAAGTTCCTCTACCAATCCTAATATAATTCTTGTGCAGTCACTCCATTTCATCTAGGCTTTCAAGAACTTTGAAATTGATCAAGGACATTTTGTGCCTAGTCTAAAGCCTTTTAAACCCAATGGTCTAAAACCAATAGAAGTGGTTAGCCTTTGTTCACACCTATTAATAATTGACTGATTGACTCAATAGAAGTGTTTTCACATAACAAAGGTATCACTGTCTAGGATCTAGTTAGTTACTTTAGGAGGAGTGAGATGATTTAGTTGATCCCCATTCTCACATAAAGAATAGAAAAGGGACTCAAATCTAAATCAAGTTAGCAAAGCAATAGTTGGAGGCCTCCTTACAGTAAGTGATACTTCCTTACTTGCACATCATCCCCTTCGCTCCCAAGTTCAGATCATCACACCAGCTCATCATATCACATCAACACATCAACTCTATACCAACTAGTAATGTCTCTTCCCCTGTCAGAGCTCCTGGATCCAGTCCAGTGTCAGCTTCCTTCTTTTTTAGGTCAGCACTCTCCCCCATTCCATCTCTTTCTCAGTCTGCATCCACACATCTCTCAACTTTCAATGTTGCAGATTACCATGGTTTCCACAGCTCCTGGTTGACCTTGGAATTGCTCAGAATTGAATCAGTAGTTGTCTACTGATTCCTCATAGTCACCTTACCTAGAAGCTCCTTCGTCCTCTTCCCCTTCTTCTTCCTCCTCCTCCTCCTCCTCCTTCTCATCTACCTCTTTCTCTCAATCCCACAAGGTTGGAGAAAAGGACTACCTAAATTTTCTTGGAACCACTCAGATTCTTCCAGCATAAAATTGTATATGCTACACAGGAATATGGTGGGAGGTGAGCCAAGAAAGGTAGCGTGGGGCCATGTTATTTGTTGTTTCAGTTGTTTCAGTCATATCCAACTTTTCATGAACTTATTTAGGGTTTTCTTGGCAAAGATACTGGAGCGGTTTGCCATTTTCTTCTGCAGCTCATTTTACAGATGAGGAAACTGAGGCAAACAGGGTTAAGTGACTTGTCTAGGATCACATAACTAGTAAGTGTCTGAGTTTGGATTTGAACTCAGGTCTTCCTGATTTCAGACCAGGCACTCTATCCACTGAACCACCTAGCCACCCCAAGGGCCACATTATATAGGGCATCAAATGTTAGACATTCAAAGAGATTTTTTATTTTCCCTTTAAATTGGACTTTCCCATTATAAAATTTTATTTCCTATCCAATCTCTACCCTGAAAGTAGTCCTTCTCTCATTTAAATTGGATTATCATATTTTTTGCTTTAGGTATGAGATGAGAATGGAACCCTTGTGGCATCATTCAATGTGGGTACAACATAGGACCATGAAACCTAGGGAATGTAAAGGAAGGTCATATATCCCCAGATGTTGGCACTCTGAGGAATAAACCCCAGTTGCTCCGCCCTAGTTGTACCACTGCTTACACTACAATATTCCATGTAAAAGCACTCAACAAATTTAATGGAAATGGATTGGAAAAGAATATTTGCAAGCCAGGTCAAAAGTGTGAAAGACCAGTCTATAATAGATAACTCTTTATATATAAAAAACAAGATCCACAAACAGCAGGGTTTTCAGTTTTTCTTCCAGAAGCATTAATGTTCAAATCCAGTCTCAGACCAGACACTTGACACTTAACAGCTGTGTTACCCTGGGCAAGCTTAACCCCCAATTGCCTCACACATACACACACAAAAAAAAAAAAAACCAGAAGCATTAATGACTTTGCAGTAGACAAATGATCCTCTGTCACTTTTGTATCCAACAGATCCAAATCTCTTCATGGCTCAGCTCAAGTACCATCTCCTTCAAGAGATCTTTCCTGATTCCCCTAATTGTTTGTCATCACTAATTCCCCTAATTGTCCCCATCACTTTATTTTCTATGTTTCCATATTATGGACAGGTTGTAACCTTAAGTAGAATATAAGACCTTTAAGGTCAGGGCCTGCCTCACTTTTGTATTTATATCCCCAGTGCCAACCACAGTGCCTGGCACACAGTAAGAGTTAAACTTCTTAACTAATTGATTGATTGAAAGTCTTAGACTACTGACTAGAATTAGAGGCACATTATCTTACCATGGAAAATAGCACCATTTTGATGTTTAAGGCAATCATTTAACGAATCAGACCATAAAATCTTTCCTTCTGCATTTCAAAGAAACAAATACTCCAAAATTAGTCTGATAGATGTATGATAAAGTCAACATGAAAGATGTATGATAAAGTCAACATGAAATATAAAGTCAACATGAAACATTTCCATGTTTCCCTCTGCCCTTGTACTTAAGTCTCAGGTGAATTATGAAGCTGTTTCACAACGCGAATATGTCCCATGCTCCACCAGGCAAAGTGATCATTCTCTTTCTCCCTTTCCCTCCACTCCCTGCCAATTCCCAAAAGTTTCCCTGCCAATAATTCAAACAGATCCACATGTTTGACATAAAGGTGTGAATATGGCACTACGTTGAAAATGACAACCCTCACTACCTCATATCAAAACATCAATTTAGGAAAAGCACCTTGTCTAACATCTGTCTTTGTTTATGCCCAGGAAAGTCTGATTTGAGATGATTTTATTCATTCAGTACTTCTTTTAATTCTAATTCTTTCACTTTAAGAATTTATCCATCTTAGAAAGTTAGAAAGCAGTTGTGAAAGGTTCAAAGTTTACCCCAAAGGAATATTAAAGAGGAGTAAGCTTTTTCTTGACCTCATCGGGCTAACAATGAATCCATCAAAAAGCATTCATCAGTCTCCTTCTATGTGCCAGGCACTGTACCAGGTGCTAAGGATACACAGATAAAAATTAAAGAATTCCTAAAGACAACATGTACACATCATAAGTATATACAAAATTTGTAAAAACAAAGAAATCAAAAACAAACTAAAGAAGATGTTCTTAATAAGTATTCAGAAAGGCAGCAGAAGTGCGGGACTGGAACATAGGTGGTACCATTGACGAATCAGAACATCAGAGCTTTTGGACAATGATTCCATATATCTAAGGCAAATAATTTAACCAGGATGGTACCACAGGAAGCAAAGTGGCCTGTGCAAAAGCCACTCTCTTAATAGAGAAGCTGTTTCATAATGTGAATACTTCCCATACTCCACAAAAAGATCATTCTCTTTCTCTACCCCCAAGCTCCATTCTCAAAAGTTTCCTTGACAAAAATTCAAACACATCCACATGTTAGACATAAAGTACTGAATATTGAAAGAGTAAGTGGGTAATCTTAAGTTTATCCCCCTTCCATATTAATATTTGGAATCATAAGCTGCTAAAGCCAAATGCACACACTCGTGACAATGTCCTACTATTGATTTCCCAGATGGCTGGGTAGAGCACCACATGGTTTGTTTAGGCAATGGAGGCAGGAATAGGGAAGACAGGAAAGAAGGTAGCTTATATTATGTAGTATCAAGGCTTTAACCTTCCACTAAAATGCTATTCTGGTTCCTCATTATAGCATGGAGGTTACCCTGAATTCTTGAAGATTACCAAGCACTGGTAATCTCTACCAAGCTGGAAAGACTTTAAATACAGACTTATTGCAAATATCTCATCTTGTAAATCTCTTGTCTAAGGACCAGTCTGGCTAGGTTTAGAGAGGCTCTTTACCCAGTTGGTGATGAATGTTTTGCCACAGTAACCTATGGTTATAAAAATTATTAAAAACTTAATAGCCATAAATAAAAACAAATAATCAAATAAATATGCAAAATAAGGAATATAGTAGAAAGGGAAGAGAATGTGAAGTCAGAAGACCTACCTCTTCTACTTTCTAACTCTATACCTGGGCAAGTCATTTATACACTTCAGGCCTCAGTTCCATCATCTGTAACATCATCTACTAGATGATTTCTAAGGTCCCTACCAACTCTAAATCAATGATGCTAGGTCCTTTGATCCTTAGCTTTTAACAAGGTAGAAGCAAATGAATTAATAAGTAAAGCCCAGCTTTCTTCTGTGTTACCTTCTAGGTGTGTCTGAAGTTCCACTCCTTTTGGCTTTGGGATTTTATTTTTCTTCCTTTGTCATATATAGATAGATAGATAGATAGAGAAAGAGAGAGAGAGAGAGAGAGAGAGAGAGAGAGAGAGAGAGAGGGAGAGAGAGATCCATAGACAATGCTTACACAGCTCTGGTTCTGCATTCATATGGCATCACTTGATATAGGTCTTTTCATCTTTACTTGCATGCTTTCCAGTCATCATTTTCTACAGCACTATCTATTCCATTACATTAACATACCATGTTTTTCAGTCATTGTCCAACTGTAAAACATTTAGTTTATTTGTCATTCTTTACTATTATAAAATAGAGCAGAATATCTTTGTGATACTTATAGGATAATGTCCTCACAATAGAATCACCGATTTGAAAGGTATAGACAGTTTTGTGACTCATTATATATTATTATATTGCTCTCCCATATACTTGTACTACCAATCATGTATTCCAGTTTCTGTCTTCCCACACCCCTAACACTTAATTCCATCTCTATTTTTTTCATTTTTCCATTCTAGTGGGTCTACGGTAGTAAAATCTTCAGGTTTTCTTGATTTGCATTTTTCAAATCATATAGGAGTCATTTGATGCCATAATGCTGCATGCTCCAGACCAGCAATCATGTCCTGGGTGACTTAATCTTTCAGTTTTGGAACTCTTTCCTTGGGGCCTTTATAGAACAGTACCTTACATAACCTACTACACCTAAACAGCCCAGCCATGCTTCACTTTACAGTGAACAACTCTTTTTGTCTGGTTGGGGTTTTGGTTTTGCTGTTGTTGTTGTTGTTTTGTCCCTCATAAGGCTATACAGTTTATCCATCAGTTTTTATTGACTAGTAATTCAATTTTCCAGGATTTTGTCATTTTGAGTTTAACGAACACTGAACTTTTATAGACCTTGGGCTCTAGCATGAGGTTCTCTGTTCTGCTCCATTAATCTCTTTCTCTAGTCCCTTTCTAGTATCAGTCAATTTTTATAATTATTGTGTAAGATACATGAGGTTGGCAGCTAAATATAAAAATACAACTGGCCCACATATGGCATGTTTAGAAATCTTACCTGACATCTGGTCTACCCTTCTCCAAGGAAAACTATGATTTCCTTTTTGGGGGGGGGTAGGGATGGAGAATAAAGAAGGCCATAGCTGAAGATTTGTTCCTTCTCTCACCTATCTCCAATAGGGGTATTGGGCTCAAATATTGGTAGTATGGGGTACATATTTGGGGAGCCTAAGATATGTACCACATTCCTGATTAAATCCAAGGAGAGAGTAATACTTAACTTACCCTCACCCACACAAAATGATAGCAAATAGCAAGTAAACACACTTATCCAAGAAAATAGTCATCAAAAATCAGAGAAGTTATACAGATTAATATCTTTCTAATAAAGAATACACGAGAGTAAATGGGCTTTTGACCAAAGTGAAACAAGATCTCAGTTCAAACCAGAAGAGAAAGATCTCATGAAGAAATCAACTCTTAGCAGTCTCTAGGACTGTAGACACTGGAAATGAAGGGACACAACAAAGAACCAACTTCTCCTGCATTTCTCCAGCTCTTCAGGCTCTCAGTAGCCATACAAAAGTTTATGACTTGTTTCCCTTGACTTGACTATCTAGAAATCCTTCTCTCATCTCCAAAGAAGTCCTTTCTCTGCTAACATGGGTAAAAAAATATATCACAGTTCATCATTCTCTAAATCAAAAGTCCTATCTTCTTCTAATCACGCAGCACAAAGATCATAGCATTCAGAAGAACCACCCCAGGCCTGGGCACAAATAAGGGTACATTTTTTATACAATATTTTGAAATCCAGCAACAGTAGTCTTCCTTTGTAGGCTCTCTTTTTCATCAAAACGACTCTTGAAGACTGTCTGCTAAATGATGAAGGGACTATGACGAAGGAAAGTGTGTCAAAAGAAGGAGTGAACACTCATGAAATCACAGTGTTTAGTATTGGTGGCCTTATTTTTGAAAGATACCAAAACTCTCCTCCATATTCCAGATAGGAACACATGTCCTACACTCACACCCATCAAATAAAAAGATATATCCAAGAATAAGCACGGTGAGATCCTACGTAGGTGAACTTTCTGATTGAACTACCATGGCCTCATCTAAGTGGAAACAGTCTCCATCCCTTTATAATAAAAGTTGACATTTATATAGTGCTTTAAGGTTGACAACACTTTTCCTCAAAAACACTGTGAAGTCAATAGTAAACTGGGATCCAGAAAGGAAATATGACCTTTTTTTAAGGTCACAAAATGAATAGCAGAACTGGGATTCAATTCAGTCTTCTAAGTGCAAATTCAGTCTTCTAACTGAAAAATCAGTGCCCTTTTCATGACAGCATGAGCAGAACAAATCACCATTGCCTGGGTAGACCTGAGAAGAATTCTGTTAAGAAGGAGCTGGGATACATTCTCTTTTCCAGCTAACAGAGTGACTGCCAAATCCTCAAAACCAAATGTCAGGCATGTAGGGAAATCTCAGTTCTTGAATCAAAGGGCAGCTTGGCCTCCCAATGCTCCAGCAATTAGGCAGGTGTTTTGAAAGCCCCATAAGCAATGGGTCTAAATAAACCCAACAGCTATACTCCAGGCTGGATGGCTGCTTCTGTATTTGGAATCCTGTTTCCCAGTGAGGGTAGAGTGGAAGGGGGTATTATTTGCCCTAAAGATTAGAGATGTCAGAACCTAGACTTCTCGTGGAGGAAAAGTAATTAAAAACTTATTACAGCTAGCAAGGAAATAACTTTCAGGAAGAATTTCAATTTATTGAAACTATGGTAACTTTGCAAATTCCAACAAAAAATTCAATTATACAAACTAGAAAGAAGAAAAGACTCAAATACATTCCCTAGGTGCAAATTCAGATTTGCATCAAAATGAAACCAGCAATCTGAGTTCCACAGTCACACCTTCCTTTTCTTCCAATTCCAGTTTTAAAGTTGGGGGAATTAAGAGTGTCAAAAGAACAGGATTGCTCCTCATTATTCACTTCCCTTTATATTATTCGAGTGTACCCCATATTCTTTTTATAATGCTGGGGCAAACTTTCTCAAACCATCTTGTTCTCATCCTGTGACAGACTATTGAAAAAGCTCTGGAATTCACACAAGGAAAACGGGTTCAAGTCTAGTGTCTTAGTGTGTTTGTCTGTGTATAAATTATATACTTATGCTACTATATTAAAATTATGTATTGTATAAAATATACAAAACAGTTAAAAGAATGAAAGATGAACTGCATAATATATTTAAATATTTTTATTCTTTTTCTTAATAGCAATTAAACTTTTTGCAATATGATTGCATTTTTTTTAATTTCTATGTATGTTCTGGGGAATAGGGAAATCTTGTAATAATTGTTTGTTAGTAGTTAAATTATTCAAGTTAACTTGATCATTGTAACTAACCTAGGAGGTAAGTAGTTTTTGTTAGATTTTCTTTTTCACTAGAAGATATCACAATACAACAATAAATGAATAGGCCATAACAGTCAGTGAATCTAGCAGCTTTTCAGCAGGATTCCTGTTTTTCTGTGTGTGAGTATTCCACAAATAATGCAAAAATAAGCAAGTGAATTGTGTTTGATTTCAACTCAAACTCAACAGAAAGTTTTCAGTATAAATCACCCTTCCTTGTGGTTCTCTTCAATGAATGATAACCTTAATTTCCTATTCAGGTTTGGATATTTTGGCTGCATTTTTGTCAAGGCATGAAGAATAGTAAATATATATATCTATATATATATAGATATAGATATAGATATATATACATACATACATACATAAAATAAAAAGTCTCATTTGGCTGTACCATAGACTACAAGAAGAACAGTGTATCATGAGGCTGAAAAGGTAGCATAAATTGAGATTGTGAAGGGCTTTAAATAGCAAACAGAGAAGTTCATATTTGATCCTAGAGTCAACAAGGAAACAGGAAAGTCTATTGAGCAGTGCAGTGACATGGTCAGATTTATACTTCAGGAAAATCACTGGTTTATGGAAGATGGACCCAAGAGGAGAGAGACTTGAGAAAAGGGAACCAATTCAAAGGGTATTAGAATAATCTAGACAAGAGGTGATGATGGCCTGAACCAGAATAACAGCTGTGTAAGTGGAGAGAAGGGGACAGATGAAAGATGTTGTAGAGCTAGAAATGACAAGATTAGGCAATTGTGTGGATATGTCAGATGAGTGAAAGTGAGGAGTTGAGGAGGACACCAAGGTTGTGATTTAAAAAAAGATGCGTTGGAAATAAGCTTATCTTTTCCACACCCTATCTGTAGTCAGTTAATTATGGAAAATGAATTTATGGCCTTGGGTTGTGGTCTTACTTCCTGTTATGTTGCCTATGCAAAGATGTTAAAAGAAATAATTTATTCTGCAAGTAAATTAAGGGCATGAAATGCCTTTTGGCACTATTACCAGGAATAGTAATAGTGTATGCAGGATTGCTTAGAGGACAGAGAGGGTAATCACATGAGAGTGACCTAGGGTTGTCCTCTTTTCTCAGGGCTCCCAGCTGGCCTGCCAGCCTCTCAGTCCATTCACACCTATTGAACAAATCCTCCCACTCATCTCTATTCCCAAATAGGAATTTTCCATTTCCATGCCCCACTGTACTTCCTCAACACTCTTAGGATGGTCTTGATTGTGAGTTGAGGGCAATCATGTGTCACTTTTCATCTTTGTATCATCCCAGTGCCCAGCCCTATGTCTTAAATACGTCAGTTACTAAATAAAGATTTGCTTGTTGAATTGCATTGATGTTATTGCCCCCTGGGATGGCTCTAAGAGTATCTCTGATGGGATAGAAGCTCCCCAAGGAGAGCCTATGGAGCTCACAGAACTCATTATGGAAAGTGCATTTGATTTAGGGCAGGTGTGCTGTCAGATCTAAATGAAAATTATAAACTATAATAAAAAAAAATCAGACTTGCCCAAGTGCTCCGCCCAACAGGGTCCAAGCAAACTAGGAGCAGGTTTTATTCTGGTGGACTTAGCCTATGGATTTTATTGAATTCCATTGACACAAGACTTAGCAAGGCAGAGGAGATAATCGCCCATTATCTGGTGAACAGCAGCCACCTGAGACAGGGGACACTGGGCTAATAGCTATCTCCTCTTCAGCTGCAGGAGATCACTCATGTGCAGCAGAAACAAGCAAACTACAGAGATAAATTAGCCAGGACTTCTCCCCAAAGGGTCCTTTTTCCACTATCCCCCAAAAAATCAGGTTGGCAATTATGGAAAATAGATTCCCACTTTCATAAATCTCAGGCATATAAAAGAAGCAATGTTTCACCTCAGTGGGGGGCCCAGTAATATGAACATAAAAAATTTGTTTTACAAATGCCCACCACTCAGCAAAAGCCCATAGACCTACTAACTAAAATAAACACAATCTTGTGGGAAAGGTGATATATAGCCTTTTTAATTTCTTGTGGTACAATGTCAAAACTACTAGTTCTGGAGTCAGAAGACCTGGGTTCAAATCCTGGTCTGCTACTTACTACCCATGTGACCTTGGACAAGTTACTAACCTCCTTGGACCTCTGTGCACTCAACTGCAAAGTGAGGAGGTTGAACCAAATGACTTCTAACCCTTCCAGTCCTGGATCTGTGATCCTATAATCTTAGAACCAGGATGAGAATGAGGTGAAATTGACCTCTACTGAGTATGTAAGTGTCCTCCAACACATTGCTAGGCAGAGCCTAAGTACCGAATGAGAGAAAGGAGACCTTAGGTTGTTAACAGAGTATTGATTCCCAAAGGTCAGGGCCAGCTAGAAATGGGCTGGGTGAGATGACATTGAGTTGTTGGCTTTTTATTGTTCAGTCGTTTCAGTCATGTCCAACTTTTCATGATCCTATTTTAGAGTTTTCTTGGCAAAGATAATGGAGTAATTTGCCATTTTCTTCTGCAGCTCATTTTACTTAAGAGGAAACAAAGGCAAACAGGGTTAAGTGATTTGCCCAGGGTCTTGCAGCTAATAAGTGTCAGAGGCCAAATTTGAACTCAGGTCTTCCCAACTCCAGTCAGGTGCTTTATTTACTGCCCCACCTAGCTGCCTATTGTTGGCTTAGTTTACTATACATACAATAAATATATGTATTATTATGAATATGTGTATATTATATATAATATATTTATATGTGTATTAATAAATGCTTATTCCCTTCCCCATTCTCTAACTAGGGTACTTGGTCTTACCCACAAACTTGATACTGATGTGACTTCAGATCTAGTACTACCATCGCATGAAAATATCATATCTGTAAGTAAATTCAGGATATGAGGTACACCAGCCCACTGTCATTATTAATAGAATAGTTATATGAAATGAAAGGGTGGCTGGGAATAAATTGAAAGGTGGGCAGAATGAGTCACATGCTTTCCACTCAGTCAATCAAACAAACAAATGATCGGCATTTATTAAGTGCCTACTATGGGTTGGGCACTATCTTCAGTGCACACCTCTCTCTCAAACATTTTTGATACAGATGAAATCAGGTTAAAATTCACAGTATTATAATGAGGAAATAATAAAAACGTTAGCTCCCATGCCCATGGCACTAGAAGGCTTATAACTCAGGAGATCTGAGCTTGAACACAAGCTCCAATGCTTACTAGCTACGTGACCGTGCAAATGTTACCTAACTTTCCCAAGCCTCAGATTCTCCAACTATAAAGTGAGGTTAAGAATAGTTGTGCCTCCTACTTAATGGGGTCAGTGTGAGGAAAGTGGTTAGTAGGCAGCCAGGTGGCTCAGTAGACAGAAAGGTAGACTTGGATTCAGGAAGACCTGAACATAAATGGAGTCTGAGATGCTAGCTGTGTGCCCATGGGAAGTCATTTAACCTCTGTCTTTCTCAGCTGTAAAATGGGGAGAATAGTATCTACTCACAGAGTTATTGAGAGAATCAAATGAGATAACATATGGTAAGCACTTTACAAACCTTAAAATATTGCATACATGCTAGCCATCATTATTCTTTAATAGCTGCTAAACCTAAATGGTGTACAAATATGAGTTATTATTGTAGTAGGTAAGGATGGGAACTTTTAATCCTCTTCTTCTACCCATGAATGTGCATGCAAAGGGAGAGGAGAGGGAGGAAACAAGCATTTATTAAGCACCTATTAAATCAGGCACTTTTAAAAAATTCTCTCATTTGATCCCCACAACAATTCTGTAAGGTAGGTGTTCTATTATTATCCCCATTTTACAGTTGGGGGACTGAGGCAAACAGAGGTGAAGCAATTTGCTCAGTCACACAGCTAGTGTCTGATATATTTTTGAGTTTGAACCCAGGTCCAACACTCTATCCACTGCAACACTTAACTGCCTCTGTTTCCGAGAGTGCTGCAGGCCAAAAAGATGTGAAAGAATCCATAGAGTACCAGCATCATTCAGAGAAGAGCAAAGACTGTAGACAGGAAGATTGGGGGAAGGGCAGAAAACTGAAGACTTTCCGCTTTATGTATCTGTATGGGAGGCAGAGGCCTCACTAAAAAGAGTGAGTTAGAGCAGAAGGACCACAGGTAGCAGCAACCAGCTGTTAACAAAGACAAAAACATGAAGAACCATCCGAGAAAGGAGGGCAGTGGTTGAAGAATCAATGTCGGCAATGCATGGTAGAGGAGCCAGCTGACAGTGATGCAGAACCTCAGCTTGTCATACATAAATAAAATGCGTTTATGTCCAAATGCTTATTAGTGGCCTTGATCACTAACAAGTGAGCTGATCCAATTACCTTAGAAGGGAGCCAGATTCTGATGTTCCAGGGAAACTCTGCCTGGGGCCAAATAATCCAAATTCTGATATGCCCAACTGCCCCCATTTTTAGGCAGCAATCAATAAACATTTATTAAGCACCTACTGTGTGCCAGGCACTGTGCTAAATGCTGGGGATACAAAAAGAGGCAAAAGACAGTCGCTGTCCTCAAGGAGCTTACAATCTAATGGGGAAGACAATGTGCAAACAAATATATACAAAGTAAGCAATATACAGGATTAAATAGAGATAATAAAAAGAAGGCACTAGAATTAAGGTATCTCTTTGGGGATTTGGAAAGATTCTTAGGGTTTCAGAAAGCTTCCAGAAGACAGCTATGCTGCCTCCTTGAATACATTCACCTGTACTTTTTACACGTCTTCAAGAGTCTGAAGCATTAGGTAAAGTCCTTTCAGAGGGGACCTCATCATGGCCCATGGGGGCATCCCCAAAATCATCAGTTCTTGGTGAGGGTGGATATCCTAAATGGTCTACCAACTCTCCAATGCTTGCTCAACTTCAACATAGTAATATAAAGCTCTTTGGACTCAAATTGAAAGTCTAGTAGAGGAGATGTCAGGTGGGAGCCTGACCTATGGAAACAGGTTTAAAAATATTGTGTATTCAGTCTGAAGAAGTCTGGTCATGTCATGTCCCTTCTCAAGAATATGTTTTCATTTAATTTTTTGTATCTCCAGAGCCTCAAGCAAAGCAGGTGCATGATAAGTGCTTACTACAGTAAATAAACAAAAGCAGAAGAATGGCAGAAATCAACAGAATCATGAGTGACATGGACAGGGTGAGTTTGGGTTTATCCACCATATCCCACAATGCCAGAATAAAGAGACATAATGTGAAGGGTGTCATGTGGCACAGAGGAAAGAACACTGGTTTCAGATCCAAAGGACTACCGTATAAATCCTGGCTCTACTACTTATTGCCTGCGTGACCTTGGGCAAATCACTTAACCTCTCTGGTCCTCGGTTTCCTCGTCTGTAAAGAGAGAGGGTAGTATTCATTGGCCTCCAAGGTCCCATCCAACCCTAACTTTATCATTTTACAATCCTATGGTCTACAAACCTAAATACATTCATAGATGTCTTCTAATAAAGTCCTTATCACAACATGGAGGTGTTCATGAGTCCTCAAAGGCTATGCCAGCAGAGCATCACCTCTGAAAGGTCCTAATAAGCTTATAAGGCTTTGATTATCATCTCCAAGATGGAATATATAATTGTAATTGTCATATAAGGACAAATCTGGATAAGTCTAGAGAGACTCATCATGAGGGTGGCCATAGGGTGATGACCTCAGTCACAGCAATTCTGCAAGAACAGCCAAAGTTACAAGGGGTGGGGGTTGCGATCTGTAGTGATGGAAGGGATACGTACACCAATGATATTAGTGATCCCTGAAGTATGACTTCACATAGCAAGTAATAAGCCTATGGTAAAGAAC
Organism: Vombatus ursinus; assembly: GCF_900497805.2. Taxonomy (NCBI): domain Eukaryota; kingdom Metazoa; phylum Chordata; class Mammalia; order Diprotodontia; family Vombatidae; genus Vombatus; species Vombatus ursinus. Next base: position 15,002,631 of record NW_020954639.1, on the reverse strand, counting down.
TCATATCCCCAAGAGGTGATGCAGGTTAAAAATATAAATAGATTCACAAAAGATAGATAAATTATTGGATGAAAGATTCATTAAAGGAAACTGGAGTGCCTGGGGTATGCTCCTTACCTTTCGAATTTAATGTCACTGAGAACAACCAGGCCTTCTCACAATGTTCCCTTTGCTGTCAACATCAAAGACAGAAGATAGAGCCAGAAGATGAATCATGGTTCTGAACCAGAATGGTTGTTCTCATATGGTTCTAATGAGTTCTTGGTTGTCATTCCTCTTAAAGTGAGAAAGTGTCACATCCCCACTTATCGACAGAGAATAATCACTGTAGAGCTAGAAGCAACCTCAGAAGTCGTGAAAGTCAACCCTCTCATTTTACAGATGAGGAAACTGAGGCAAGTAGCAGAACTGGGACTGGAACCCAGGGCCTGTTTCCAAATCCAATTTTCTTTCCACTATAGAGTGGAGGAGGTAAAGGAACCTGAGCATTATGAGGAACTGAGACCAAGGAACTAGAGCTATGGGGTTGTACTTCAGAATTTTCCATCTAGAAAGCCAGGTGGGGCAATAGATAGAGGGCTGGGCCTAGAGTTAGACCCAAGTTTAAATTTGGCGACATTTACTAGCTGTTTGACTCTGGGCAAGTCACTTAACCTGTTTCCTCCACTGCAAAATTAGGATAGTGACCTTTTTTTAGAGACTCCTGTGACTTCAAGACTTGCACCCTTCCCCATTTCTTTTTCTGCTGCAAAATGCTACTGATCGGCTATGCACTTAATCGAGACTAAAAAGCTACAAAAATCTAATCTGTACCATAAGGAGCTGCTTTGTACACTGGGGTTTTTTTCCCCTTTCAGACTACTCGTTTTTTAACCCCCCAGTCTTTCAGACCTTATGGTAATGAGATTTTTGCTGGACTCATATCATATAAAACCCATGCTGGAAAGCGCCTATTTAAACTTTAAATTGGAACTTGTCTTGTTTTGAACTAGGTTTTTGTTTGTTCACAATTTTTTTTGATCATGCATCCTTGCATACAATATTCTGAATATATAGTGAAAGATGAAAAAAAGTTATAGGTTAATACTCAAAGGGCTCCTAGGAAGGGATCATCCAGCCTTCCATGGATGGGAAACTGAATTTGAATTCCACTGAAAGGCCTCCTCTAGGATCCATCACTGTGTGTGAGACCTGTAACAATTACTTTCATCTTTCTGGGTCTCAGTTTCTCTGTCCAGGAAAAAAATGTCTAATACCTACCTTCTTAAATGTATTTATGAGCTAATATAGATGATACATTCTCAGTGTTTACTCAAAGATACTGCAGATATACAAGCCCACTGTTTTATTCTTTTTCAAAGTCTCAATAAAAATATGTGGAGGAATATAACAAGATTTTTTTGTTGGTCAAAATACAGCGTTTAAGTGGGGGAGAGGAAGGGAGAAAGTTTGCTGATGATAGATACACAGACTAAATGAGTGGAGAAAAATGACTTTGTCTCCTTTGTATCTTTTGTGATGGCTCAAATTATGTGTGTGTTAAGCAAGAGGAGCTCAGGAATGTCTTATCCAAAATTGTAGAGTGCTAAAATCTCTACCCATACATGAGGGATGAAAAAAAATGTAATGTAAATCTTGCATTCTGTCTAACTTTTATTTTATTACTGTGACTTAAAGCGCTATCAAACTGACTTATCAAAGAAAACTTTAAGCCACTATATGCTAACAGACTAGAGCTAAGGTGAGTGGCAGGCAGCTTTTAATAAATGAAGCTCCCAGACTGGTAGTAGGGACCAACTCCTAGCAGTGACTACATGCACAGAAGCCACCACAAGACCATCAGAACCACTGAAGTTGATACTACATGCCTAGCAGTTACCAGTAGACCCCATCGTATTAGCAGGGACCAGAATTAGCATGTCCAGCAAACATACCATACCCAGCAAAGCGCAGGCCCAGTGACAGCAGTGCGATAACACTGCCAAAAGACATCAGTGACCCTATCACAACTGAGGTGTGAATTGACCCTCCATGTATGTACCTGGCCACATGTGATCCCTGCCTGTGTGCCCCTCATCTATGATTTATATGCATGCCCACTTTCCCCACTGATGTACTTATTCTTGGGAGAGGACATCTTTTTTTGTTTTTTGTTTTTGTAATTTTTCTTACTTTCATACTTCATTAAATACTTTTCCTTGAACTGAGTATATCCTCTAGCTGACAAGAGGAAAAAGTAAACACATCAGTAGGGGGCTTGTAAATTATGGTTTTTGAGTGAACACAGATCTACAGAGTACTTTGAACCTGGAGGCCCTTCTCATGTGCTGTATACATAATAAGTCTGTATAAGATCTGATTTGTAGCCTGGGTGATTCTGCAGGAAAAAAAAAAATCCATCTAGTCTGGATTTCCCATTTGTATCTTCAATAGAGTAGAAAACACAATTTAAAAAACGTATGTAGTCAGGCAGCAACCTGTTGGCCTCACTTCTGAAGAAATCAAAAAGTATAAATAATTCTTTCCAAAGTCAACTGTAATTTAAACTCACTGACATGCACTCCAGGTCTGTCCCTTTTCAACTATTGCCCATTTTGCCCTAAGAGCACCCCCATTTGAAGATTTGCCATGAGAAACACAAGGTTCAGAAAAACAAGGAAGAATACTAGCAAATAAATGTAACCCTTTCTTTGCTTCAGTTTGTCTTTACCAAAGGATTTCTGTGGCCACTAGGTGGCACAGTGGATAGAGCACTGGGCTGGGAACCAGGAAAACTCATCTTCCTGAGTTCAAATCCGGTCTCAAACACTTACTAGCTATATGACCCTGAACGAGTCACTTAACCCTATTTGTTTCAGTTTCCTCATCTGTAAAATGGGCTGGAGAAAGAAATGGCAAACCACTCCAGTATCTTTGCCAAGAAAACCCTAAATGGGGTCACAGAGAGTCAGAAATGACTGAACAACAAGAAGGATCTTAGAATAAGAGAGAAGGAAAGGACCATCTTCTATCTAAGGGAGAAGATCCATAGTAGAGTTATGTAACACCATGGGAAGAACAGTGGCCTGAAATAAGAAGAGTCTTGTCACTACCATGGAATAGCTTTTTGACTCAGGTCAATTACCCAACTTATTCCCCAGATCTTGCTTTTAATGACTTCCTCTCCTCTTACTCCCTTTTCAACCTCTTTGCCATCTCGTTTCCAGTCTCATCATTTACCTCAAACGGCTCTCTTTCAAGTTACCAGGGACATCTTAATCACAAACCTGGTGGACTTTCCTCAATCTTCAACCTCCTTCACCTCTACAGCATTGGGCACATACTAACAACTCTCTCCTCCAGCATACCCTCTTTTCTTTTTTTTTCTTTTTTTCTTTTTTTTTCTTTTTTTTTATTTTTAACATGTGTTTTTAAAACTTTGGGTTACAAATTTTCTCCCTTCCTCCCTCCCCACCCACCCTCATTGAAAAGGCAAGCATCTCGATACAGGTTATAGATGTATAGTCATGCAAAACACTTCCATAGTAGTCCTGTTGTGAAAAACTAAGTATATTTCCCTTCATCCTGTCCTACCCCCCATTCTATCCTCTCTTTTGACCCTGTCCCTCCTCAGAAGTGTTTGCTTTTGATTATCCCTTCCCCCAATCTGCCCTCCCCTCTATCAACTCCCTGCTTTCTTGTCCCCTTCCCCCCTTATTTTCCTGTAGGGTAAGATAGATTTCCATACACCATTGTGTATGTTATTCTCTCCTTAAGCCAAATCCTATGAGAATAAGATTCACTTATTCCCTTTCACCTTCCCCCATTTCCCCTCCACTATAAAAGCCTTTTCTTGTCTGTTTCATGTGAGATAATTTACCCCATTCTACATTACCCTTTCTCCTTCTCCCAGCATAATCCTCTCTCACCCCTTAATTTTATTTTCCAGGTATCACCCCTTCATCTTCAACTCACCCTGTGCCCTCTATCTATCTATCTATACATACATAAAATTTTTTTCCCTCCCACTAACCTAATACTGACAAAGGACTCATGAGTTACAAATATCACCTTTCCCTGCAGGAATGTAAACAATTCAACCTTAATAAGTCTCTTATGATTTCACTTTTCTGTTTACCTCTTCCATGTTTCACTTGAGTCTTGTATTTGAAGGTCAAATTTTCTATTCAGCTCTGGTCTTTTCCACAGGAATGCTTAAAAGTCCCCTATTTCATTGAATGACCATTTTTTACCCTGAAGGATTATACTCAGTTTTGCTGGGTAGGTGATTCTAGGTTGCAGTTCTAACTCCTCTGCCCTCTGGAATATCATACTCCATGCCCTCCGGACCCTTAATGTAGAAGCTGCTAAATCTTGTGTTATCCTGATTGTGTTTCCACAATACTTGAATTGTTTCCTTCTGGCTGCTTGTAATATTTTCTCCTTGACCTGGGGATTCTGGAATTTGGCTACAAAATTCCTAGGAGTTTTTCTTTGGAGATCTCTTTCAGGAGGTGATCAGTGGATTCTTTCAATTTCTATTTTGCCCTCTGGTTCTAAAATATCAGGACAGTTTTCTTTAATAATTTCTTGAAAGATTATGTCTAGGCTCTTTTTTTGATCATGGCTTTCAGATAGTCCAATAATTTTTAAGTTCTCTCTCCTGGATCTATTTTCCAGGTCAGTTGTTTTTCCAATGAGATATTTCACATTCTCTTCTAATTTTTATTCCTTTTGATTAGTGTTACAGTGCCTTGATTTCTCAAATTGTTACTAGCTTCTAATTTCTCCATTCTAGTTTTTAAGAAAGTATTTTCTTCAGTAAGCTTTTGGACTTCCTTTTCCATTTGGCCAATTTTGCTTTCTTCTCATCATTGGCTTTTTGGACCTCTTTTGCCATTTGGGTTAGGCTATTTTTTAAGGTGTTATTTTCTTCAGTATTTTTTGGGTCTCCTTTAGCATCACTCTCAGTTTTTCCTCTACTTCTCTTACTTGCTTCTCAAAATCCTTTCCGAGCTCTTCCATGACCTGGGACCAATTCATATTTTTCTTGGAGGCTTTGGATGTAGGAGCTTTGGCTTCATTGTCTTCTTCTGGTTGTATGTTTTGATCTTCTTTGTCACCAAAGTAAGATAATATAGTCTGACTCTTTTTGCGCTGCTTGCTCGTGATCCCAGCCAATTACTTGAGTTATAAACTCTTTGTTAAGGTAGGAGTCTGTTTCCAGTGTGGAGAATGTTCTGTCCCAAGCTTCAGAGGTTTTGTGCAGCTGTTTTCAGAGATACTTCTAGGAACCTGTAAATTTTCAGTTCTTCCAAGGTGCTATGATCAAGGGCAAGGTGTTTACTCCTTTCTTGGCCTATGCTCTGGTCCATGAGTACTCTTTTCTGTCTTGGAACTGTGAGGAGAATTTCCTCTCCACAGCCACTACAAGCTCCACCACACCAGTGCTTCTCCTCGCAGCAAGACCGCCACCCAGAACTGTGACCCAGATCCAAGTACAGGCAAAGCAAGAGATTCCTGCCTCAGCACAGGCAAAGAGATCCCTGCAATCCTTCTCTGATCAACCACTCGATTCCCCCTCAGTCTGTGGGCCGGAAGCTCAGGAGGCAACCACGGACCACCCTTGGGACTTGCGGCTCAGACCTAGCTTCTCTCTCACTGAAGTCACAAACTTTTCCCACTGACCTTCCAAGTTGTCTTTGGTGTTCGTGAGTTGAGAAGTCTGGAAACTGCCACAGTTGCCTGCGATTCAGTCCTCTGGGGCCTGCTCCAGGGTCGTTGCAGCCTGCGCACCCACACCAAACTGCGCTCCTCCCCCAGCCTGGCACAATATACCTTTCTGATCAACCATCCAAGCTGTCTTTGGCTGGAAATTTGTTTCACTCTGTCTCTTTGTGGGTTCTGCTGCTTTAGAATTTGTTTAGAGCCATTTTTATAGGTATTTGGAGGGGTTTGGGGGAGAGCTCAAGCAGGTCACTGCTTTGACTCTGCCATCTTGGCTCCTCCCCCCCCCCCGAAGAAATCCATACCCTCTTTTCTCTGGGTGTTCATGACACTACTATGCTCTGGTTTTCCTCCTACTTATCTAACCATTTATTTCAGTCACCTTTGCTGGTCCATCTTGCAAATCACACTTCCTACACACTATGAGTGTTCCCTAAAGATCTAGCCTAGATCCTCTTCTCTCTATATAGTCTCCTAGTATACCTCATTAGCTTCCATGAATTTAATTATAATGTCTATGTCAATAGCTCCTAGATATACATATCCAGCCCTAGTTTCTATCCCAAGCTCCAACAGCCTCTCTCCAACATACTATTGGACATTTCAGATTGATATCCTAAATGCATCAGTACAGAACTCATAGTCTTTCCCACAAAATTTACCCCTTTCCAAATTTCCCTGTTTCAGTCTAGGAACCACTATCCTTCCAGGCACCCAGGTTCATAATTTCAGCATCATACCTGATTTCTCACTCTCCTTCACCCCATGTAGTTCATCAGTTACCACATTTTATCCTACTGCCTCCACAACATCTATCACATATATCACCTTTTCTCTTTTCAAACAGCCACTACTCTAATAAGGCTCTCATTACCTCACCTGGACTTTCCCTATAGCCTTCTAATTGATCACCTTGCCTTGAGCCTCCTCCCACTCCAATCCATTCACCACAGAGCTGCCAAAGTCAGTTTCCTAAAGATCAAGTTTAAACATGTCACTTCCACACTCAATAAACTCCAATGATTCCCTATTGATATTGTGATCAAATATAAACTCTTTCGTTTGGGGTTTAGAGTCCTTATAACTTGACCCCACCCTACTTATTATTATTCCAGCTTTGTTATTCAATGTTTCCCTTTCTATATTCTATGGTCTAGTCAGACTATTTTTCTAGCTGTTCCTCAAATATGATACTCTAAGTGTCTTTCCACTAGCTGTCCCCCGTGCCTGGAATGCACTTCCTCCTCACCTTCATCTCTTAGGATCTCATTTCCTTCAAAACTCAGATCAAATACTGTCTTGTTTATTAAGACTTTCCACTGAAGAAAGAAAGAAAGGAAGGAAGGAAGGAAGGAAGGAAGGAAGGAAGGAAGGAAGGAAGGAAGGAAGGAAGAAAGAAAGAAAGAAAGAAAGAAAGAAAGAAAGAAAGAAAGAAAGAAAGAAAGAAAGAAAGAAAGAAAGAAAGAAAGAAA
>NW_020954639.1:14985296-14995443 GCF_900497805.2 Vombatus ursinus | reverse complement strand
AAAGAAAGAAAGAAAGAAAGAAAGAAAGAAAGAAAGAAAGAAAGAAAATAAAGGAAGGAAGGAAAGAAAGAAAGAGAGAAGGAAAGAAGAAAAGAAAGAAAGGAGGAAGGAAGGAAAGAAAGAAAATAAAGGAAGGAAAGAAAGAAAATAAAGGAAGGAAGGAAGAAAGAAAGAAAGAGAGAGAGAGAAGGAAAGAAGGAAGGAAGGAAAGAAAGAAAATAAAGGAAGGAAGGAAGGAAGGAAGAAACAAAAAAGAAAGGAAGGAAGGAAGATAGAGAGATCAATAAATAAAAAGAGTTGTCTTTGAAGCCAGGAAGACCTGGGTTCAAATCCATCTCTGACATATACTGGCTATGACTCTGGGCAAGTCACAACTTCTTAATGCTTTAGGCAATACATATAAGTTTTAAATAAGATGCTCATCTGCATTGGTAGAAAGAAATCATGATACCGATTTTCTCATCAGGGCAATAGGATCCAGAATTACAACCCAGCACCAATCCAATGCAGATGGCTCATAAGATTCAAGTCAATTAATTCAATTGAGCAACATTTCTTGGGGCAGCTAGGTGGCACAATGGATAGAGCACTGGCCTTGGAGTCAGGAGGACCTGAGTTCAAATCCTGCCTCAGACACTTGGCACTTAGTAGCTGTGTGACATTGGACAAGTCACTTAATCCTGATTTCCTCGCCAAAAAAAAAAAAAATACACAATGAGCAACATTTCTAAAACACCTTCTATGAACCAGGCATTGTGGTAGGTGCTGGGGATACAAAGGCAAAGGGGTGGTAGGATAGAAATCAGAAGTTTTGAGGTATTCAAGTACCTGCTGTCCTGGAGAACGAGGGCTTACCCAGCATTCCAAGTCCTTGTGAATCCAAAGAGGCTTGTAGAAACAAGAAAGAAAAGTTAAATGAAGCCAGGGAAATGAGAGAAGCTAGAGGCCACTGCAAGTACAAGAGTGTAACAGAGAATGAGGAGAACCGCCTTTCTGACTTTTAGCCAACCATATGTGCTACCTCAGGACTTAGATACTTTAGGGAGAATGAAGCCCCTCACTACTTCCAACTAATGTGTGGCTCAGTGCTGATGGATTTAGGTCTCTTGGGGGGGGGGGCAAAGCAATCCCCTTATTTGCCACTGTGAAGAAAGAACCAATCACTTAGTGGACACTTTAAAAATGCCCTTAGTGGCCTCTTCTTTTCATGGGTGCAGTGAAGGTCAGAACTCTTTGAATCTCTCCCTGGAGAGGTGAGGAGAGAAGATTAGTGCCCTTCCCTCCACACCTGGGGAAAATGGCAGACTTCGACCACATGGCAGTTAGATCAGGTGCTTGGCTAGGCAAACTGGGGGTGACACCTTGGGACCCATGGCTGCCTTTTTTGACAGGGAGAGGAGAGAGTTGTGGCTTTGGCTCCTTTCCTGAAATTAGGTTATTGAACTGGAGATAGGGGTATCCCATCTTGAAGGCAACTTTGTGTGTTTGAGAAGCTAGAGATCTTGGGTCTGTTGGTCAAATATGATCAGCATCAGGGGGAGCTATCACGTCAGAGAAGATGCCACCAACTGGAGAAGGAGCACAACAACCCCTTGAGCTGCCTTGCCAAAAGATATGAACTGGCAGAGAGCTGAAGTGAACCATAACAGTGCCAATTCAGGTGTCCCAGAAACTGCTTCAAGTTCCAGTGTTTAAGTCTGAACCTACCAGCAGAGTATAGCAGCAGATACTACTGCCAACTGTTTAAGCTTGTGCCAACGTGTGCTCAGTAGAATGGTAGTTATGTTACTGAATTCTGTTTTAAGTCTTCTTGTAAATATGTACTAGTGAGGGCCTTTTGTGCTTAACTTGTATTTTGTGTGTCAGATGTTAATACATGTCCCATAAAAATTTATATTTTACATTTAGTTACTTTTCTACTCTCCCCTTTAGGGAGGCATGAACCCAGTTCTAAACCTAAAATTTAAGTAATCTTACCCAGGTGCTGGGGTTAGGGAATAAGAAGTCAAAAAGTGAAAGAAAAAAATCCTGACCCTTCTAGGTGGTCAGCCCACCCTAGTCTGACTACATTCATGCATCTAGAAGAGTTGGGGCTACTTAGAAAGGAGAGAAGGAAAAGACATAGCACCCCAGGCTCTTGGACTAGCACTGGTTGTGGTTATTATACAAGGAAGAGAGCTGTGTCATAGAGAATGACAGCCAGGTGTCATTGTTGAGGTGAACCCCCACACTTGGGATGCTAGATAAGTACAGCCCACCCAACAGGTCAAGTACCTGAATCCCTCAAGTTTCCTGAGTCCTTGCCCTCTGTAGTCATTGTCTTAAGCAGGACTTTATTCATATTATTAGTCCCATTTTACATATGAAGAAATTGAGACTCAGAGAAGTTGGGACTTACACAAAACCACTTCTCCATCTTCTTTACTGGCTCATCATCTATACCATGACCCTAATTGTGAGTGTTTCTCAGGGATCTGTTATAGACCTTCTCCTCTTTTCTCTTTATTCTCTTGATGACCTCATCATCTTCCATGGGTTTCATTATCATCTCTATAGCAATGATTCCCAAAGCTATCTAGATAGATAAATAGATAATTAGATAGAAATAGATAGATACACAGATACCTCCCAGGTCTATATCCTGAGCTCCAGTACCCTATCTCCAACAGTTTATTAGATATTTCAAATTGAATATCCTATAGACATTTCAAACTCAATATGCCCAATATTTCTCACAAAAGTCACCGATCTTCCTAACCTCCTTATTTCTGTCTAGGGTGGCACTCAGGTTCAAAACCTAGCATTTTACCTAACTCCTTACTCTCCCTTAATCCATATATCCAACCAATCGCTAGATCTTGTCATTTCTGCCTTAACAACCTGGTACCAACCTATCCTTCCAGCTTCACCAGAGATAATTCACACTCTTGCACTCTATGGTCCACCCAAAAGCCTTCTCTGTTCCTGACACACACAACACCCCATCTCTCATCTCTAGGAAGATAGGAAGCTACTCTAGTAATTCAGGAAAAGATTTCTGATCACTTTCCCTGCTACTCGGACAATTCTTTTATAATACATATGCACATATGCAAAGTACCAGGTAGCCTGATCCAAGGAGTGGGATAGAATGCTCCCAGGAGCCCACTCAATCTCCCACTATATCATTTTTGAGGTTTTTACTGTTAGCAAAAATTGGAAACATGGCAAAAAAAGTATCTTTTCTGTAGCCTTCCCTATTTTTTTTTTTTACTTAGCCTCTATAAGTAAGAAAAAAGTCACTTGGATAATAGTGCTGGGTGGGAAGCAAAGAATGAATGAAAGAGGAGATGCTTAGATCAAGGTCAAGAGTTAGCTAGCTTGTCAAAGAGACAAAACTAGAGAAGGGAAGAATAAATGAAGTCCTAGAGTTTTTGAGATGTGAAAAAGGACCTTTGAGGGAGTTCACATCCAGTAGCCTTAACCTTTTTAGAAGAGTAGAAATTTGTACTCCAAATAAGACCCAAACTAGACTAATCTATCTAATTTCCCAAAGTTCCCAGAAAAATCTCAAAACATCCACATTCTGTAGGGTCCCTGTTTTCAGTCTTATATTCTGGGAGTCCCTTCTATTCTGAAGCATATAACAAGCCACTAAGGAGAGAGATTCTAGGCATCTCCATGTCATCATAGATAGTCTGGTCTTGAGAAGCAATCAAGGGTCATCCTGGGAGGTGAATGAATTCTTGTGTGTGCATGCTTGTACCTGTGTGCATGTATATGCCCATGTACACACACATGTAAGGACCCTTTGGCAAACTAACAAATTAAGTGCTAGTACTGTGTAAGAAGTAATTTACCAAACAGCTCCCTGGTGAACTGGAAGCTTTATTCACTTCCCACTAATTAGAACTTTATCCCCAATCCTACACCATAAGCCTTAAAAGAAAAGTGCCTAAGATTCTGGAACAACAAAGTCATTTGATCAACAAAATTTGTACCAACTGCTCCAATTGCTTCAAAACAAGTAAATACTAGCTGAATGGGAGTGTGGGATGGTAGATAGCAAGCCAGCCTGGGAATCAGAATCCTTCATTTAAGTCTTCCTTTGGTAGTAGTTGTTATTCTTCCACCATTCTCGATGAGGACCAAGGACATCAGGAGAGTGATGTCTTGACTTGCAAGTGAATTGGATTTAAGTGAGGCAGAGCTGTGAAAAGTCAACAGCCTCACTCTCTCCTCCAAAGTCATCAGAGTCCAAAGGCAAGACTCCAATGAGGTCAAAGATAGTGAATAGTAACCCATATGTACAAAAATGTTTATAGAAGCACTTTTTCTTGCAGCAAAGTACTAGAAAGAGAACAATTTACATGATGATCACAATAAAGTAATGGAAAGCAACACTGAATGAGTTCTGATCAATGTAGTGACCAATCAGGACTTCAGAAGACATGATGATGCAAACTTCCCACCTCTTGGCAGAGAGGTATTGGACAAGAAGTGCAAAATGAAACATATATTTACAAACATTAACAATGTGTTCACAAACAAAACCAATGCAGCCAAAATTAGAAGGAAATGAGGAAACTGGGGGGAAAGTTTTTACAGCAAGTTTCTGTGATACAAATTTTATTTATCAAATATATAAGGAACTGCACAAATTTGTAAAAAGAAAAAAAAATAAGAAGCATTTAACCTATTGATAAATGATCAAAGGATATGAACAGGCAGTTTTCAGACAAAGTAACCAAAGCTATCTATAGCCATATGAAAGATGTACCAAATCACTATTGATTAGAGAAATGCACATTAAAACAACTCTGAGTACTACCTCACACCTATCAGAGCGGCTAAGATGGCTGAAATGGAAAATGATAAATGCTGGAGGGGGTGTGGGAAAATAGGTTCACAAATGTATTGTTGGTGGAGTTGTGAACTGGTCCAATCATTCTGGAGAACAATTTGGAACTATATCTAAAGGGTAATAAAAGTGTGCATATTCTTGGACCCAGAAATACTACTAGGTCCTGATTCCAAAGAGATCAAAGAAAAAGGAAAAGGACGTATTTGTACAAAAATATTTATAGCAACTCTTTTTTACTGACAAAGATTTGGATATTGAAGGGATGTCCATCAACTAGGAATGACTGAACAAGTTGTGATGTATCATTGTGACGAAATACTATTGTGCTGTAAGAAATGACAAACAGGATGGTTTCAGAAAACACCTGGAAAGTCATATATGAATTGATGCAGAGCAAACTAAGCAGAAACAGGAGACCATTGTGCACAGCAACAGCAATATTGTAAGAAGGATCAACTGTGAAAAACCTAGCTACTCTGGTCAAGACAATGATCCAAGACAATTCCAAAGGACCCATGATAAAAAATGCTATCCACTTCCAAAAGAGAACTGAGGAATTCTGAGTGCAGATTGAAGAATACTTTTTTATTTGCTTTATTTTTCTTGCTTTTTTTCTTTTCTTTCCAACATAGCTAATATAGAATTATGTTTTGCATGACTTCACATGTATATTGATATATTGCTTGCCTTCTCAACAGGTGGAAGAGTTGGAGAGAGGCAGAAAATTTGGAGCTCAAATTTTTAAAATTAATGTTAAAAAGAAAAAAACCTGTTGATGTTTGCCTGACTACACTTATTGGTTATGAAGAAGGTCTCCTATTTAATGGCAAGAAGGGGAAGAGTTGGTGGGTAATGAGAGAGATGCAAAAAAGGAAGAAAATAAAGAAAAAAGCATCCATGAAACATTTTTAAAATACAAAGAAAGGAGAAGGAAGGTCAAACGGGGACACAAACAAATAGGACAATTTTATTATAGTCATTTTAAATTTAAAACACTTTTTAAAAGAGTATGTAATGGAAGCTCACAGTTTCATGTTGAAAAAGAAAAAGCACTCACATGAGGGAGTTCATTACGAAAAATCAGTCACTCAGCTGGCTCAAGGTGAATTCCTGCCAAGAGGGGTCCACGTTGCTCCTTTATTCTGTTAAGAAGCATTGTAATACTTTAGGTGTTTCAACTGCTTCTTCTGTATTCCTGAGCCACTTCAGACATTTAGATCCTGGTGAGGGGAGCTAAGCCTTTGACCAGCAGCAAAGAGGTAAAGGAAAGGATGAGCAATCACAGTTTGGCTTTGTGTTGCCATATAACTAAATGCTGTCACAATTCATTTAAAAGCCGAATTAAATGAGAAATTGTGTTTGCCAGTCAGACACTTTTAAGCTGTGCTAGGGGCAACATTTTCTTAATCTTCTGTGTATTAAGACTTTCCTACAGGCTCAGTAGGGGTGGTGAGGTTATGAGAGGGGAAATAGTCGATTAAGCAAGAAGATCTCTCCCTTAAGGGGCGAAGTTCAAGTGGTAGATGTAGGTACTAAAGAATAGACAGTCCCAGACTCTAGAATATACGGTTTATACCTACTTCCCAGAATTCATTTATGGGATTTAGAATCCGAAGAAACCTTAGAGATCACCTGCTCCATAGCTCTCATTTTGCAGATGAGGAAACAGAGTTATGAAATGCCATGAGTTACCATGGACAGAGTGCTGGACCTGGAATCAAGAAGCACTGAGGTCCAGTCCTTCTTCAGATTCTGACTAGCTGGGTGACTCTAGATTAGTCACTTAACCTCAATTTCCTCATCTATTAAATGGGGATAATAATAGCACCTACTTCATGGGATTGTTGTGAATCAGGTGAGATAATACATTAAAAGCATTTTGCAAACTTAAATTATTAAATAAATACTAGTTATTATTATCATGATCATTGCTATTTCCTATGGTCACACAGGTAACTAGTAGCTGAACTGAATCTGGAACCCATGTCTTTTGACTCCCAATCTGTCGATCTTTTCACACCATCTCATTGCTCCATTACACAAACAATTTTTAAACACCTGCAGTGGATCAAACAAAAAATATTTTTAAGTGCCTGCTTTGTGCCAAGCATTCTGCTAGATTCTAGAGATACAAAGACAAAAATCAGATAGTTCTTCTCTTAAAGAGCTTATATTCTGTGGAGAGAAACAACAGGTACACACAGAAATATAAACAAAATTAAGACAAGGTAATTTGGTCGGTGAGGCACTAGTATCTAAGAGATCAGGACAAACTATCTGTAGAGCCACTACCTAAAGGTGCAGTGGATAGAATGCTGAGCCCAGAGTCATACTCAGATTCAAGAAGATCTGGGTTCAAATCCAGCCTCAGACACTAGCTGTGTGACCTTGGGCAAGTCACTTACCCTCTGCCTCAGTTTCCTCACTGTAAAATAGGGGCAATAATAGGACCTACCTGCCAGGGTCTTTGTGAGGATCAAATGAGATAATATTTGTAAAGCCTTTAGCATAATTGCTGTAATAAATAGTTGTTTCCTTTCCTCTTTCCTTCCTTCCTCTGCTTAACCCCAATGATCTTCTGAAAGTCTCATAGAGAATGTGTACATCTCCGATTGGGCATGATCACACAACTGGTGTCTCATAGCTCATAAGGATCAAAGATGGAGGGCTGCAAGGAATCTAGTGAGATCATGTTTGAAAACATTTGGCACAGTGCCTGCACATAGTAGGTGCTTTAAACTAGAATCTTTCCAATTATTTAAACATAAATGGCAGCTGAGTCATTTTAAACTCAAGAAACAAACTCCTTATGATTTACCATTTGTGCTTATGCACAGTCACTTTATCAAGATTTCCACCGTCTTAGATCTATAATCTCTACACCTATTCCTTGCCCCCATCCACTGGCAATCAAACTGTCTCCCAGGGGGTGGAGCCAAGATGGTGGAGTAAAAGCAGTGATTTGCTTGAACTCTCCCCCAAACCCCTCCAAATACCTATAAAAAATTGCTCTAAACAAATTCTAAAGCAACAGAGCCCACAAAAAGACAGAGTGAAACAAATTTACAGCCCAAGACAACCTGGATGATCGATTGGAAAGGTATATGTCGCCAGGCTGGGAGAGGAATGCAGCTCAGCATGGGTGCGTAGGCCACAGTGAACCTGGAGCAGGTCTCAGAGGACTGAATCATGGGCAGCTATGGCGGTTTCCAGACTTCTCAACCCATGAACACCAAAGACAACTTAGAAGGTCAGTAGGAAAAGTCTGTGTCTGGGGTGAGAGAGAAGTTTGAGGTCCCAGCCCCAGTCCCCAAGTGTGGCCCCGGGGGCAGCAGCTGTCTCCTGAGCTTCTGGCCCACAGACTGAGGACAAATCGAGTGGCTGATCAGAGGGGGATTGCAGGGATCTCTCTGCTAGTGCTGAGGCAGGATTCTCTTGCTTTGCTTGTGCTTGGAACTGGGTCACAGTTCTGGGTGGCGGTCCTGGGGCGAGAAGGAGCACTTTCATAGTGGAGTTGATAGTGGCTGTGGAAAGGGAATCCTCCTCACAGTTCCAAGGTAGAAAAAAGTGCTTGTGGTCACTCATTGACCAGAGCACAGGCCAAGAAAGGAGTAAACACCTCATCCCTGATCACAGCACCTTGGAAGAACTGAAAATTTACCATTCCCTAGAAGTATCTGAAAACAGCTGCACAAAACCCCCAAAGCTTGGGACAGTACATTCTCTGCACTGGAAGCAGACCCCTACCTTAACAAAGAGCTTACAACTGGGATCATGAGCAAGCAGCACAAAAAGAGTCAGACCATAGCATCTTACTTTGGTGACAAAGAAGATCAAAACATACAACCAGAAGAAGACAACAAAGTCAAAGTTCCTATATCCAAAGCCTCCGAGAAAAACATGAATTGGTCCCAGGTCATGGAAGAGCTCAAAAAGGATTTTGAGAAGCAAGTAAGAGAAGTAGAGGAAAATCTGAGAGTGATGCTAAAGGAGACCCAAAAAAATACTGAAGAAAATAACACCTTAAAAAATAGCCTAACCCAAATGGCAAAAGAGGTTCAAAAAGCCAATGAGGAGAAGAATGCCCTAAAAAGCAAAATTGGCCAAATGGAAAAGGAAGTCTAAAAGCTTAGTGAAGAAAATACTTTCTTAAAAACTAGAATGGAGCAATCGGAAGCTAGTGACTTTATGAGAAATCAAGACACTGTAAAACAAATCCAAAAGAATGAAAAATTAGAAAACAATGTGAAATATCTCATTGGAAAAACAACTGACCTGGAAAATAGATCCAGGAGGGAGAATTTAAAAACTATTGGACGATCTGAAAGCCATGATCAAAAAAGGAGCCTAGACATCATCTTTCAAGAAATGATCAAGGAAAACTGCTCTGATATTTTGGAACCAGAGGGCAAAATAGAAATTGAAAGAATCCACCAATCACCTCCTGAAAGAGATCCCCAAAGAAATACTCCTAGGAATATTGTAGCCAAATTCCAGAGTTCCCAGGTCAAGAAGAAAATATTGCAAGCGGCCAGAAATTCAATTTCCACAATTCAAGTATTGTGGAAACACAATCAGGATAACACAAGATTTAGCATTAAGGGATCACAGGGCTTGGAATATAATATTCCAGAGGGTAAAGAATATAGGATTACAACCAATGATCACCTACCCAGCAAAACTGAACATAATCCTTCAGGGGAAAAAATAGACATTCTGTGAAATAGAGGATTTTCAAGCATTGTTGATGAAAAGACAAGAGCTGAATAGAAAATTTGACTTTCAGATACAAGACTCAAGAGAAACATGAAGAGGTAAACAGGAAAGAGAAATCATGAGACTTATTAAGGTTGAACTGTTTACATTCTGCATGGAAAAATGATATATATTTGTAACTCATGAGTCCTTTGTCAGTATTAGAGTAGCTGGAGGGAAAAAAATTATATGTATGTAGATACATAGATAGATAGATAGATAGAGGGCACAGGATGAGTTGAAGATGAAGGGGTGATATCTGGAGAATAAAATTAAGGGGTGAGAGAAGATTATATGGAGAGAAGGAGAAAGGGAGAGGTAGAACGGGGTAAATTGTATCACATAAAACAGACAAGAAAAGGCTTTTACAGTAGAGGGGAAACAGGGGAAGGTGAGAGGGAATGAGTGAATCTTACTTGTGCCGGTCCAAACCGCGCACTCTCTTACAGCCTGATCAGGCAACCAGGGTCATACTCACTGGTCTTTGGGATCACCCGGATTTACCAGAGACGAGCCGATCGGGGGGTGCAAAAACCTGAACTTTATTCA
>NW_020954639.1:14899317-14980296 GCF_900497805.2 Vombatus ursinus | reverse complement strand
GGTGTCTGGGGTCAGTGCTACACCTAAGGAGCATAAGTGACTCAGGAAGTCAGGTTTGGTCACAGGAAGGAGGCGTCTAGGGTCAACATAGTACCTAAAGAAGGAGGCTAGACAGAGAGAGCTCGTTCTCTGCCGTCCCCCTCCAAGTGGCACAGTCCTTGCCTCAGGAGCACACGCTCCAGCCACTTCCCTGTACCCCGCTTCCTCCCCAGCCTGTCACAGCTCCATCCAGCACCGCTCCAGTCTCGGGAGCGTGAGCTCCGGTTACCTCTCCGAACCCAGATCTCATCCCACTACGCCACAACTCCGCCCAGCACAGCCTCTGCCTCGGGAGCAAGAGCTCCAGTACTTCCTAGTACCTAGTTCCCATCCCATGTTGGCACAACCTGCACTTGGCAGCAGCTAGCATCAGACAGTCCCTCACACTTACTCTCATTGGATTTGGCTTAAGGACAGAATAACATACACACTCAATTGGGTGTGGAAATTTATCTTACCCTACAGAAAAATAGGTGGGTGGGGGAAGGGGACAAGAAAGCAGGAGGATAATAGAAGGGAGGGCAGATTAAGGGAGGGGATAATCAGAAGCAAACATTTCTGAGGAGGGACAGGGTCAAAAGAGAGAATAGAATAAATAGGGGGCAGGATAGGATTAAGGGAAATATACTTAGTTTTTCACAACATGACTACTATGGAAGTGTTTTGCCTGACTACATATGTATAACCTGTATGGAGTTGCTTGCCTTCTCAATGAGGGTGGGTGGGGAAGGAGGAAGGGAGAAAATTTGGACCCCAAAGTTTTAAAAATAAAAGCTTAAAAAAAATTGTTTTCACATGCAACTGGGAAATAAGATATACAGGAAATGGGGTATAGAAATCTTTCCTGCCCTACAGGAAACTTGAAGGGGAAAGGGATAAGAGAAGGGGGGGAGAGATAGAAGGGAGGGTAGATTAGGAGAAGGGGCATTCAGAATGCATGCCATCTTGGGGTGGAGGGAGGGACAAGATGGGGAGAAAATTTGGAGCTCAAAATCTTGCGGAAGTGAATGTTGAAAACTAAAAATAAATTAATTAATTAAAATGTTAAAAAAAATAAAATAAAAACAAATTGTCTCTCACAATTTTTTATTTCGTTACTTATTCAATTGATTTTAAATCTTTATCTCACAGAGAAAATTAAATATTAATACAATGTCCTAAACTCATTACTTAGATGGATTATAGTAGAAATTAATCAAATTAAGGCCTTCCCCCCACCTCAGTTTTTGCTCTCTTAGGTCATCTGATCTGGCTACTGGGTCAAAACTAAGGGATGGTCTCAATTTTTATCTCAAGAAATGGGAAGAAAGAAAATAAATTGAAAAAATAGTAATAATACTTATTATCAAAAATGACAACTGACATTTATACTGTGCTATTAAGTTTGTAAAGAACTTTTTTTCCAAAGAAGCATATTGACAGTTATACACAGTCTGGACTTTATTTGGATAACTATGCACAGAAGAGAACCTTGGTAAGGAAAGTCACAAAGAAAAAATCAGGAAAGTGGAAAATGAGTAAATGTGATCAGACTCTCTGATTTGGCTGAGATAGTTTTAGTTTTTTGCTCCATGACCAATCTGTAAAATGTCCTGGGAGACTCCTCTCTGGGGTCCCTCACAATTAAGAGGTTGCTATAGTAATTCATTAGACACAACAGTAACTTTAAAGTTTTTCTACACTTTATTTATTCCTTGACTTTAAAGGAGTCTTTCATGACCCCACGGCCTCAGCATTGTTTTACAAAAAAGTCTAGAAATATCTGAGGAACTTGTCCCAAGTCTCATTCCCCAATGCTTTCTCTCCAGGGCAATCTTCCAAAAGAACTGCCTGTTCTTGCTGTCCTCAGGCTAATTGTTTAAGCAAGAGCTTCTGTCTTTAGGGAAGTCATTAGTACATGACAGTGTTTGTATTTGGACATCTATTTGCTTTCCGCAGGGAGTCAGGCTCAACCAAGACAGTAACGTGTGTTAACATAATAAGTGAAAGAAGTCCTTTTGGAAACGTATATTAGCCCTTATATACTCAAACCAAAGCACCGTGAGTGAATTTGTTTGGTTTTTCCCTCATTGTACACTTTAGTTGGAGGTATATTTACCTGTGATACACACATATTTTAAATGGGTTGATAGATAATATCAGTACAATTAATATTCTGAAAATTCCTTTATCTGATCGTAACTTTTATCATTCTACCTTTCCTACTACCTTACAATCCCTAACCATACATAGTTTTTATCTTTTACTGTGACCTCCAATTCAGTTCAACTCAAGATTGTCCACTTCTCTTGAGATCCCTGCCCTCTTATCCTTTCTTCCCATGCCAACTATGGTAGTAATTCTGCTCAGTTGTGTGTGTAGAATGCTCACATATACATTCCTCTTATAGAGTCCCCATGACATGTGAAAGGCTTTCTATCAGTCCTAGACAATTTCTAGGATATAAAAGATTTTTGTTTTTAAAATTTTATATATTTTATTCTGAACTTAAGAAATAAAACAAACATATCCATAGTAGAATAGAAAAAAAAGGTGATTGTGCATGAAACTGCAAATCCATTATGTACAATTTGCTATTCCTTTTAAATGTATAATAAAGTTATAATGTAACTTTCTTTTTTTTTCTTTTTTCTTCCTTCCCCCCCCTCCCCTGCCCTAAAGATGGCTACCATTAGACACAAGTATGTAATATATATGTATATATATATATAAAATACACACATATATACACATACACATATATGTACATGTATATGTAAAACCATTCTATACATACTTCTATTTATCAGTTCTTTCTCTGGACACAGATGGCTTCTTCCTTCATTGGTCCTTTGTAATTAATTTGGGTATTTATAATAGTCAAAATGACTTAGTCACTCAAAGTTGTTCTTAAAACAATATTGTTATTACTGTATACAACATTCTCTTGGTTCTGCTCATTTTGCTCTTTATTATTTCATGCAAATCTATCCACATCTTTCCAAGATCATCGAGCTCATCATTTCTCACAGGACAGTACTACTCCATCACAATCATATACAACAAGCTGTTCAGCCATTCTGCGATTGACAGGCATCCCACAACTTCCAGTTCTTTGCTGCCACAAAGAAAGCTCCTGTAAATATTTTAGAACATATAGGTTCTTTTCCTTTTTCCCTGATCATCTTTGGAAGCAGACCTAGTAGTGGTATTGCTGGGTCAAAGGGTATAGGAAGTTCAATAACTCTTTAGGTATAGTTCCAGATTGCTCTCCAAAATGGTTGGATCAGTTCACAGTTCCACCAACAATGAAATGGTGTTCCAATTTTTCTACATCCCCTCCAACATTTGTCGGTTTCCCCTTCAATCATTTTAGCCAATTAGGTATAAAATGATATCTCAAGGTTGTTTCAATTTGCATTTCTCTAGTCAATAATCATTTAGACCATTTTTTCAAAAGAATTTAAATTGTTTTGATTTCTTCCTTGAAAAACTGCATGTTTATAACCTTTGACCATTTATCAATTAGGGAATGACTTGTATTCTTATAGATTTGACAAAATTCTTTATATATTTGAAATATGAGACCTTTATCTGAGAATCTGCCCTTAAATTTTTTTCCCCATTTTCTGCTTTTCTTCTGATCTTGGCCACATTTGTTTTATTTGTACAAAAACTTTTTAATTTAATGTAATCAAAATTATCCATTTTACACCTCACTGCTCTCTATCTCTTGTCCATTCATAAATTATTCACCTATCCATAAGTCTGACAGGTAACATATTCTATATTCTTCAAATTTTCTTGTAATATCTCTCTTTATATCTTGATTATATATTCATTTTTATATTATCTTGATAAATGGTGTAAGATATTGGACTATGTCCAGTTTCTGCCAGATTGCTTTCCAGTTTTCCAAACAATTGTTACCAAATAATGAATTCTTATCCCAAAAACTTGTCAAATATAAGGTTATTATATTTATTTGCTACTGTTAATTGTATGTTTACTCTCTTCCACTGATCTACCTTTTTATCTCTTAGTACTGAAGTTTTGATAATTACAGCCTTATAATATAGTTTAAGATCTGGTACTGCTAAATCTCCTTCCTCTACATTTTTTCATTAGTTCCTTTGATATTCTTGACTTTTTATTCTTACAAATGAATTTTGTTATTTTTTTTCTAATTCAGTAAAATAATTTTTGGTAATTTAATTGGGATGGCATTGAATATATAAATTAGTTTAGGTGAAATTGTCATTTTTATTATATTGGCCTTGCCTACCCATGAACATTTAATATTTCTCCAATTATTTAAATCTGATTTTATTTGTATAAGAAGTTTTTATAATTTTGTTCACATAGTTCCTGGATTTGTTTTGGCAGGTGTATTCCCAGGTATTTTATACTGTCTAGAGTTATTTTCTTTTCTTTTTTTCTTTTCTTTTTTAGGCAATTGGGGTTAAGTGACTTGCCCAGGGTCACACAGCTAGTAAGTGTGAAGTGTTTGGTCTGAGACCGGATTTGAACTCAGGTCCTCCTGACTTCAGGGCTGGTGTTCTATCCACTGCACCACCTAGCTGCCCCTAGAGTTATTTTCAATGAGGTATCTCTTACTATCTCTTCTTGAAGGGTTTTGTTTGTGATATATAGGAATGCTGATGACTTATGTGGATTTTCTTTATATTCCACTACTTTGCTAAAAATTATTAATTGTTTCAGCTAACTTTTTAGTTGAGTCTTTGGCATTTTCCAAGTATATCACAATATCATCTGCAAAAAGAGATAAAAGATGATAAAGATAATATAATTTAATCGACATGAAATTGAAAAGCTTTTGCACTAACGAAATCAATGTAACAAGAAGGGAAACAATTGATCATTCCCTATTGAGATTCTTTCTATTTCTTTTTCTTCTCGTATTGTTATTGTTAGAGTTTCTAATAATATATTGAATAATATTGGTGACAGTGGGCATACTTGTTTCACATTTGATCTTACTGGGAAGGCATCTAACTTATCCCCAGTATAAATAATGCTTGCTGATGGTTTTAGGTAAATATTTTTTATCAATTTAAGGAAAATCCATTTATACCTATACTTTCAAGTGTTTTTTAATGAAAAATAAGTATTGTACTTTATCAAAAGCTTTTTCTGCATCTATTGATATAATCCATATTTTTAATTTTGATTATTGTTGTAATTAATCATGTTAATAGTTTTCCTTATGTTTAACCATCCCTGCATTCCTAATATGAATCTCACTTGGTCATTATGTATAATCTTTGTAATATATTGTTGTGATCTTTTAGCTAGCGTTTTATTTAGAATTTTTGCATCTACATTCATTAATGAAATTGATCTACAATTTTCTTTCTTTGTTTTTACTCTTCCTGGTTTGAATATCAGTATCCTTTGTTTCATAAAATGAGTTTGGTAGGATCCTTTCTTTGCCTATTATTCCAAATAATTTATTTAATATTGGAATTAGTTGATCTTTAAATATAAAAGATATAAAAGGTTCTTAAGAGATTCGCCATATGGACTTTCTTGCAATGAATGTCAGACTGGAAGGGAATCTCTCGTATGGATATGGAAAGGATTTAGAGGAAAATAATTTTGAAATTCATGAAATAGATTCCCAGATGTACAAGCTTATTACTTACTGGCTCCCTCCTCACTTATCCTTATCAGAGAAACCTACTGAAAAGGAAAGGATCTGAAAGTTGTTGGAGTTTTTTTATGAGAAATGAAATTTAAATTATTTCTTTGCTCTGTCCTAAATAATGTCACATCATTATTATTTAATTAATTGATTAATCAGGAACTGAGTCATCTGGACCTTACAAAAGTGCTCACATAGGGTTCACTCATAAATACTTTTTATTTATGGGACGCTACTCTAATATTTCAGCTGCTCTAACATCAACTTCCCCGTAGCATCTCATTTTCTAACTTAATCCAAATTTTTCTTTGTTTTGGTAAAACATCAGACATATAATTTGTGCCAACATATAGAAAGCAAAGATATACTAGCTCAAAGGAACATTATCTGTCATTTTTTTAGCCATTCCCCAAAAGATGGATATCCACTTTGTTTCTAGTTCTTTGCTGCCAAAAAAGAAGTGCTGCTCTGAATATTTTGAAATATATATCTTTTTGTCTTTGACCTCCTTAAGGTGGGATCTGTAGGTTAAAAGGTATGTATAATTCTAAATTCCTTCCCAGAACAATTGACTCAATTCACAGAACAGGGAATAGAGTCCTGTGTGTGGAGTCCGGAAGACCTGGGTTCAAATACAACTTCGCTATGTGAACCTGGGCATGTTGTTTAGTGTCCTCAAGACCAAGTTTCCTCACGAATAAATGAGAGAGCTGGACTAGGTAATTTTTAAGTCCCTTTCAGCTCTGAATCTGTTGTCCTATGAATCTTTCAGCATTGGTTATTCCTACTTTTTGTTATCTTTGCCAATTTGTAGAGTGTTGGGTGAAACTTCAGAGCTGTTTTGCTTTACATTTCTCTAGCTTGATTTAGAGTAACTTCCATATTGTTGATAATAATTTGCCTTTTTTCTTTAGACAACTATTTGTTCATATCCTTTGACCATTAATTTGTGGGGGGATGGATCTTGGTCTTATATATTTGTGTTAGTTCTCTATATATCTTAATTATCATAGTCTTATAAATATTTGAAGAAAAACTTTTTCCCAATCGTTTCCCTTCTTATTACATTGATTTTGTTAGTGCAAAAGCTTTTCAATTTCATGTCGATTAAATTATGTTATCTTTATCATTTTTTATCATCTTTTCTCTCTTGCTTGGTAAAGAACTCTCATCCTTGCTACAGTTGTGAAAAATATTTTATCTGGCTTGCTTACAAGTTTTTTTCAAGCTCTGATCTTTAATATCTAGATAACATATCCATTGTGAATTTATTGTGGCATATATTATAAGATATGGTTAAATTTAAATTTGTCAAACTGCTTTCTAGTTTCCCAGAAATTATTGTCAGATAAGGAGTTTTTCCCCAAAATAATTTATGTTCTTGAGTTTATCAAACATTGAATCGTTCCTTATCTAGTCTGTTTCTGTAGATCTATTTTTCTTTTTTTTCCTTTGTAACCAAGGGCTCAAGTCCATTTGCATAGATTCTCCTCATTGGAGGAAGTATATTATTCAGATGCTACATGCCAATGTGAGGGACAGAGTTAGTGAGAGCTTGGGAGAAGAGAAAGCCTTGTTCTTCGGGCTTTCAGATTCAAAAGAAAAGACACAGCACCCCAAATTCTTTTCAGGAAGACCTTGAAAGGGAGAGAAAAATTCTTGGAAGGGAGAGAAAAATTCTTGGAATAAGCCAACATGTAAAGGAACCAGCACCCCAATTATGTCCCTATTCCTAACTTACCATACTAAAGTCTTTGGGAAATTTACCCTTGGTTGAGATATAAGACTCTTTGTCTTGTTTGAGCTGAGATATCTTATTTTCAGTGGGAGAGCTCATTCATCCTGTACTGTCTGCAGGACACAGTACTCTCTGGTACATCCCCATCTGTATAAACTCCTCTGAATTGTATTTGTTATCAGCTTGAATAAATGAGTTTCTTTGTTATTCACTATGTGTGGTCTTTGTGTAACTGGCATTTGGTGGGAATAGAATCAGCCTTGGATATATAGCATAGGCGCTCCTTTCCCATCAAGAGCACAACATGAAGCTAAAATTTCCCCTAGACTAACGATATTTAGGAGGGAAGAAAGATATAATTCTAGCCTGATACTCTCTCTCTCTCTCTCTGAAAAGAGCAGAGTGGCTACCCTCATGGCTCCAACCTCCTGCTTCCCTCCTTGCAGGAATCCAAGTCTCCTTTGGAGAGGGGTGGGCCAAGGAGACTCTAGTGAATGCTATCCACATCCTCCTGAGAGCACCATCTAAACAGATCTATGTAGACATACATAACTTACATGGGTAACACACACACACACACACACACACACACACACATACATTACGTTCAAAAAGTACCAATGCTTTTGGATGATTACTGCTTTATAGTATAATATCGAGTCCAGAAACACTATACCCACTGTATGCCTACTTTTTTGTGTCATGGATCCCTTTGGCAGGCAGGCAAAACCTATCTGCCCCTCTCAGAACAATGTTTTAAGTGTAAAAAATAAAATACATAGGATTACAAAGGAAACAAATTATATCGAAATAGGTATCAAAAAATTTTTTTGAGTTCATTCATAGATCCCAGGTTAAAAATTAGCTGTGTAACCCTGAGCAAGTTACTTAACCTCTGTTTGCTTCAGTTTTCTCAACTGTGAAATGGGAATAATAACAGCACCTTCTTCCCATGGTTGTTGTGAGGATCAAATGATACGTTCATAAAGCACTTAGCACAATGCCTGCCGTGTAGCAGGTGCTATATAAATACTTATTTCCATCCCCCTTGACATTTAGTTACTCTGAATGAATTGTGCTTTAGGATTTGCAAGGTATTTTATCTCATTTAATCCTCACTCAACCTCAGAAGGTAAGTGCAACATATATCCTTTCACAAAGAAGAAAGCAGCTGGGAGTAACCGACCTAGGTCATACAAGTATCTAAAGCAGAGTTCTAACTCAAGACTCCGAGGCAAGCACCCCATCCTTTACAACAATACAACTCTCCTCCCCTAAAGTCTGACTGAAGTTCTTTATCACAGGGTTGAGGTAACCATGGATTTTCCAAAGTTCTGATAGTAGAGAACAAGTTCCCACAGGTTCTACCAAGCTAGAAAGAGTATGAGTCATCTAGGAGGTCATCAATGAACTGACTATCTGTTGTCCCAGGACCAGCCTAGTTAAATTCCAAGAGGGTCATCATCAAAGGACTAGCCTTCAGGTGATAAAGTTCCTCAGCCATTAAGACAGTCTACTGAGGTATAGAGGAGTTGCAACCTGCTTTAGTATCAAGGATAAAAATGAATGAACCCCCATGAATGAAATCACAGAACCATTAACTATCAAAGTAAGGAACAGAATGCTATCTAGAGATTGGAATTTTTGCCAGTATGAAGTATCAATTCCCCTTTCTATAAGAAAAATGAAAAACCACAAAGAAATCTTTACATCTCTGCATGCCTCCTTGGTGACTGATGGATACTTGGCTGGTGGAAGTATTCCACATGCTACTAACACAGTCCAGTAAATTATTAGTTTTCAAAGTATGCTATTTAATCAATTTGAGAAAGCAAAGCAGACTGAGGGTTTCCTGCTCAATGCATGACTCTGCAATCAAATGCATTTTTAGCGTGCTCTGAATGGTAGGATTTGAGAAAACATGAGACTCTATTTTCTAGCATAGGAAGGACACAGCTTTACAAAAAAAATCCATAGGAGAGATTGTTCTGTGGTTGAAATATGAACCACTTTACAAAAGAGTTTCTGGATTGGTAGTATCAGAAGACCTTAATGGAAGCAAGTGTGTTGGTCTTTCTCTTGTGAGAGAAACAAGGCTTCTCAGACACAAGCTGTTATTTGTAATGTGGTTCTTAGGCTCAGGTTTGTTTGGTCTATAAGTTAAACAGACAAGGAATGGCACAGGGATATTTATTTTCGAATGGCATTTCTTTATACAATGAAAATCCAATGTGTTTTCCCTCTTTTTTTACTCACTTTCCAACTATTCATTAACATTTTTGGCACTGAGAGGTACACAGAAGTCCACTCAATGATTCTTTCCATATTGCTACTTGGTCTGTTTAAAAGTGGAGAGAGCCAGGAGTAGGGTAACTACAGTGTTCATAGGATAAGCAAAAATCGCTGAAGGGGGGATGCAGCCATATGTCCATTATAAAGAACATGGATGGGTCTAAATGGCCCCCTTTTCTTGTAAGAGATTCTATTATCAGAGTTGAAAATAATATAGATGATGTAGGAATTTGTTCCAAGATGTCAAAAAAGGAGGGTTTCCAGTTTTTAAAAATTATTAAAAACTAACTAAAACAATGTTAAATGCTTCCAAAAAATAAAATATTTAACTGGTATCCTCTAGGCAGAGGAAAAAGTGGTGTTAAGATCAGAGAAATGAAGAGAAAGAAAGCAATGAGTACAAAATGTAAGAATGTCCATGACACAACTGAAGACATTTCCTTTCCTGTTCTATGGACCCCTAACTGGATTTTTAAGTTCTAGTCTGTCTGTCTGTCTGTCTGTCTGTCTGTCTGTCTGTCTGTCTGTCTCTCTCTCTCTCTCTCTCTCTCCTCTCTCTCTCTCTCTCTCTCTCTCTCTCTCTCTCTCTCTCTCTCTCCTCTCTCTCTCTCTCTCTCCTCCATTCTCAGCAAGGTAGGTGCCAAAAGAATCCTCCCAAAGCACAAGTCTGATCATATCACTTTCTGCTCAAGAAATTTCAGTAGTTCTCTACTATCTTTAGGGTGACATAGAAAGTCCTCAGTATAACACTTAGAGTTCTTCACAATCTGGCACCAGCCTACCTTTCTAGGCTTCACATTGCTATTTTTCGCATACTCTACATTTCAGCCAAACTTGCCTGCTTTCTGTTCCCCAAACTTAGCACACAACATCTTCTACCTCTGGTGCCACCATGACTTTGCACCAGCTTTCCTCCATACCTGGAACACAATCCTTTCTCACCTCCCTCTCTTAGAATCCTAGTTTCCTTCAAAAACTCATGTGCTATCTCCCTTGGTGAAGTTTTCTAAAACAAAGATATCAAAATGAGGTACCCAGATGCATGTAGATCAACACTCCCTAGTGATCTCTGAACCAGTTTGAAATATAATTGGGAAATATTTAACAAAATAAATAAAAATACAATAGAATATTGATGTTAATATGTGCTTTTCTAAGTCAATATGCACAATCCTTATGTATGGTTTAGTAGCCTCTGTTTCTGTTTGGGTTTGACACTACTATTCTTAACTATAAGAAGCACCACTTCTAGGGAGAGGCCCTATGCAATGGCCAAAACTATTGGTTATTTTCAAGTACAACTCTCACATAAATACATCTACTTTTTTTCAATCAAAACCAATCTTAAATCAAAGCAAACAAAAGCAAGGTGAACACAGTGAAAAATTTCTAGTGGTTAGTAATGTCAAAATTTGCTTCTGATATAAGTTATCAGAGGGAAACTTATGTCCCCAAAATCATGTTAGCAAAATGGAAAAGGAGAGGGTTAATGAACTGCATGTGCATTTTCAAAAATCAGAAATCCAACAAATAAACTCAAAATACACCCAAAAGAGGAAATTTCAAAATTAGAGGAAAATTTGATAAATTGGAAACCAAGAAGTCCATAGAAATGATAAACAAAACTTTGTCTTTGAAAAGACAAAGAAAATTGATCAGCCTTCAGTGAACCTGAATTTTTTTCAAAAGAGCAGATCAAGAGGACCTGAGTTCAAATCTGAACTTAGACACTTGACACTTATTAGCTATGTGACTCTGGGCAAGTCACTTAACCCCAATTGCCTCACCAAAAAGCAAAAAAATAAAAAAGCAGATCAAATTAGCTAAAATTAAATGGACAAGTAAAATCACAAAAAAAAAACAGAAGAAATAAAAAGAACTATCAAAAGCTATTATGTACATTTATATGCCAACAAAACTAAGGCCAGAAAAGAAATAGATTACTTTTGAAAATATAAAATACACAAATTAACAGAGCACCAAATAGATATCATAAATAATCCAATCTCAGAAAAAAAATATAAATAACTATAAAAGACTTACCAAAAAGAAAAAAACTCCTGATCCCGGTGGGGTTATAAGAAAATTCTACCAAGCTTTTAAAGAAAAAGTAATGTTAATACTACAAGTTATTCTCAAAAAAAATTGAGAAAGAAAGCACAGTGAATGCAATGCAATGATTATTTAAAACAGTATTTGATACTTTAAAAGATCAAATTTGAGTCAGTGTGTGTTGAATCTCAATGTCACTATGATCTGCCTCCATCACGACCAATTGGCATCTACTCACAACACAAATGAGTTGTCAAGAGGAAATGGAAGTTTGAGGATGACTTAAAAATGTGGACCCTTGTGCCATTCATATTCATTGCATGTTTCACAATCACTTGTACTGAAAAATACGAGTAAGGATTTACATACAAAATTCCAAGTTGTTTCAAGAGTAAGCAACTTCATAAGAAAACAGACCATTAAAAAGAATGTTCTTTGCAAAATCATGTGACAATGTGGGGGCAAAGCAGAGGGCACATCTATGTTATTGGGAAACTTGCTGACTTTCTATTGCCAAAATATCTCAAGGAGTGTTTGAACCAGAAGAAGAAATGGTCACTTGTATTAGTGATAATAATAATGACGAAGCAAATTTTTTATTTCATAAGTGATGGATATTTTTGAAAAACTAAGTATTCCAAATAAATCAATGCAAGATCCTCAAATTCATATTTCAATCCAGAGAGGTAAGATGTCTACACTTAAGAAAAACTTAGAACTTTATATACTGTGTCCTAAAAGTCTCAGTGCAGTTTTAGGCTTTTGTGAATATCCTATATGAATAAATTTGTAAAATAATATTTTATAATAATACGCACACTTATGTTGTTACTGTTCAGTCATTCAGTTGTGTCTGACTCTTTGTGACCCTATGGACCATAGCACGCCAGGCCCTTCTATCCTCCACCATCTCACAAACTCTGACCAAGTTCGTGTTCATCTCCTTGCTGTCCAAGAGACTCTCAAAAGTCTTCTCCAGCACCATAATTAGAAAGCATTAATTCTGTGGCACTCTGCTTTCCTTATAGTACAACTCTCATAGCCATGCTACTGAAAAAACCATAGCTTTGACTATGAGGACTTTTGTCATCAAGGTGATGTCTCCGCTTTTTAGTATACTGTTCAGATTTGCTATAGCTAAATCAATCATAACAAATGTTGGGTGATAGACAATCATCTATCATATGGTCCTGACTAGTGACAAAGGTAACCTAGAAAAATAATACAAAGCTCTCAAGAATAAAATTATGAAAATGAAAAAAATATAGTTCTGATGAGTAAGAAAAAGGAACAAAGAGACTAACACATATAAAATCAATTCATTATCCAGCTTACATTTTAGAAGGGCATATATAGAAGGAGAAAGCAAGGTTAAGTCATTGAATATAAAGACAAAAGAGTCATATATTTCTATAAGAGAGCTAAAGCCCAAAATAAACTGAGGCAAAATGTGTGTACGTATGTATGTGTGTGCACATGCACACGCATTGCACATGTTTGTGGTTTTGTTTAACCTATGTTGGATTAAATAGGAAGATAAGCAATAAATGGAATAATTACAGTGGTCAAAGGAAAGAAGACTACTCAACCCTTACTTTGTTCATGTTTTCTCTATAAAGGAGAATGATCTTGAGGCTGAATAAGGGATTAAAGTGAATTTAAACTCACGATAAATGAGGAGTCAGCAAATGAGCACCAAACTACTTAAATGAATCTGAGGTCTCTTGCAGAAAGAAGCGATTGAAAGTAATCTACTTCTGCCCATGGAGTCATATACTGCCTTGTATTTTTATAGAGGCAGCATTGTGTAGTGGGAAAAGTATTCAAATGGAAGTGAAAGAATCTGGGTTTTGATACCATCTCTGTTACTACCTGGGTGACCTCGGACATGTGACTGAAGCTCTCTAGGCTTCAGTTTTTTCACCTATAAAATGAAGGGACTTACACTTACCTGCTAAGATTACTTTCAGCTCTAAAGCTATAATTGTATTTTTTTCTGTTTAGTGAGTGGATCTTGTCATCCAACTAAATTGTTAGTTCCTCAAGAGCAAAACACTGTCTTATATTTCTCAGTATGCCTCAGAAGACTTGGGTTTGAATTTCAGTTTTTCTGCTTTCTGTGTCTCCTAGACCAGGTCAAACCGATCTTCCTCTGAAGGGTGGGCAGGGGGTTGACATGAACTAACTTTTGTGATTCCCTTCAGTTTAAAATTTGTGATCCTATAATTGACCCTGTCACACAGCTGGGCATGTGATACATACTTGATATATTCGTGGTTATTGATTTATTAAGTTGTTAAAGACAATCAGGAATCTGACATGGGTATTGTGAAGCTTCTAATTTTAAAAAATAATAATTCCTTTTAAATAGATCCTGATATTAGTGCATTCAAGAATCTATCTAGGTTATGGATGGCAGGTGTATCCTTTACAATATCTGTTTTCTGGGTGGCCTTAGTCTTCTTGGAAGTTGGATAAGATTTAGTTTAGTTAGTCACTGGTTCCAAGTTGTCTTTTAGTTCACGTGTTACCATAATTTCACATTCACCTGAAGTCTGAGGAACTAGAATAAGAGGTTCTGGACTCAAAAGCAAATCATTGTCCTGACCCAGTTGTTATGAGGTAGAATAATGAGCAAAAGGCTATAGAAGAATTAAACACATTTGTTTCCTATGAATGTAAGTTAGCGTCACATTTCCACAAATGAATATTTTGGAATTGGTTCATTTGTCACCAGTTTAAATGAGTAAAAGCAATTAGAAAGATAGAAGGTGATAACTAAAAAGATATGCTGAGAGTAAATCTGAAAATAAAACTTTGACATGGGCTAAATGTGATTAAAACACAGAAGCCATGTTAAAAGCTATATTTTGGGTAAGTTTCCCAACAGATTTAAAACGTGCTTGGGGCTGCATCAGGGATTTTGTAATGATCCCTCTTGATATGAAAAGGCATGAGGTATAAAATCAGATGTCATGGTGTACTTATTGTTGTGAAGATAACATCCAATTACCCTTATCCATTACTAAGAGACTTATTTTAAAACATTATGATTTGGCTGATCACAAAGACCAAATTGACTGTCCTGTCAAAAATTCTCATACAACCCACCATTCCAGCGAGCCCTGAAATACTGGAAAAAAAAAAAGCAAAAGAATTGCATCTTGGTAGCACAGTACAAGGATCTTAACAGTTTTGGTGGCAGTGAAGATTTATAAGAGGAGAATAAATATAAATTATAGGAACTGATTTCAATTGTTCTTTGTGCCAAAGAATCCTTTAGGGATGCGTATGCTAGTCAGATTCAAGATTTCTAGGAACAAAGAAAAAGCTTCACACTAGATTGGTCCAATCACAAGCTTTGTAATGATGTAACTCCATGAAAGTATTTATACAGGAAGGATACTAGAAGATGTATGCACATAGAGATAGTAGGGCAGCATAATGGATAGAATAATTATGCTTACCTGCCATGTGACCATGGACAAGTTACTTAATCTTTCTGAGCCATTTTCAGAGCTAGTTCTGGGGTTCTGCAAGTTTTTAATGCTAGCTCTCCTCTTTGCCTTGGAACTTCAGCCAAGGCCCTTGCTCTCTTGTGGCTGACCTAGCACTCCTCTCCACTCTGAAACTGCAACCCTACACTGCATATGGGTAATAAAGTTGCCAATCGGCACCGGCTGTACCCAGTGCCAGCAAAGGGTCTCCTGTAATCTCTTTGTGAGCAGCTGTAGGCTCCATACAGACCTTCACCAGACCTACACCCTGGTGGTACAGACTTCTCCTGCCTATCTCTTAAGTTTTCTTAGACTGGAAAAATATCTCACCTCAATTTTTTGTTGGCTCTGCTGCTACAAAATTTAATTTGAGGTGTTATTTTAAAGTTGTTGGGAGGGGACTATTGGGGTTCAACTGGGTGGCTGCCTCTAATCTGCCATCTTGGCTCTGCCTCCCATGTATTATCTTACTTGATCCTCACAACCCCTCCCTGGGAGGTAGGTATTATTATTATCCCCATTGTACAGAAGAGAAAAGTGAAGCAGACTAGTTGAAGTTAAATGACTTTTCCAGAATCACACAACTAGTAAGTGCCTGAGGTAGAATTTGAGCTCTGGTCTTAATGACTACAAGTCAAGCATAGTATTACAAGTATAGCACCTAAATTTTAAAATCCCTGCACAGTAGATAGAGTGTTGGTCCTGAAGTCAGGAAGACAGTCTCAGACATCAACTAGATGTGTGATGATGGGCCCAAAGTCAAGAAAATCTGACTTTAAATTCTATCTCAATCAATAGTTATGTGGCTTTGGGCAAGTCATTTAACCGCTGACTCAGTTTCCTCATCTGTAAAATAGGGATAATAATAGCATCTACTTCCCAGAATTGTTAAGAGGATAAAATGAGATATTTATAAAGCAATTTGCAAGCTACAAGGCACTCTAAAATACTAGTTATAAAAAGAAATAAAAGTAAAAACCTGCTTATTGATCACTTGACCATTCTACAAACTCAATCTTTCTTCTATTTTAAAGACCTCGCTATTTTTAAATAAGAATTGATAAGAAACTCATTTGCCATGGATAAAAATGATAAATTTGGACTTACTCCCTGAAGAAAAATGATTAATAGACTTGTTTTGTGAGAGCATATTGAAACAAATATTTGAATCTGAGAATTTTTATCACATTTTGGTTACAGGAAAATAAACAGTTCTCTGGTGCATCAAAGATAAATATATTTCACTATCATTCATAATATTCTATTTATGTGAAATGGGTTTTCTGCAGTGGCTGTTATAAACACATTATATCAATCTCAGTGATGAAAAAGTAATTATGAATAGCCATATCATCAATATCCTATATTTTGAGAAATTATACCAAAAAAGCAAGTCCCGCCATCACAGTGATAACATTAGAATTATGATTATTTTTATAAGCTATAAATATAAAAAGTTAATGGATTTTGTAAAAAAAATGTTTTTATTATATGTTTGAGATATGTTTTGTTATAAAATATGTAATGAATTCTTAACTTTATATGAATTAAAAATAGGCCAAATTTTTTTGTTTTCATTGTTTTATGAAAAATGAAGGGGCAAAAATTTTTGTTAAAAAAAGGAAAGCTACCAGGTCTCTGGTAGCCATAATTAGACCAATACCTAGCTTGGCTTTATGTCCTGAAGCTTATGATAGGCTCTTTAAAAAGCCTGGGGAGTGAGGTCAACTAGAGCAGCCTAATAACTTGTTCTGAGGCTGAAGGTAAGATGTAATTCATTATCATATAGCTTTTGTTGTGACCCGCATCTGCATTATGAAGCAACCTAATCATACAATCCAAGACCCATGTAGACAATAGGGACGAAGCTTTCAGTACCACTAGAAATAAAAAATCGCCAAAACATCTTTTGGAGCGGATGTTCGGCAAGCTGATGATCATGCTTAGATCTCACAGGCCCTTTGGACATCTTCTGACGATGGTTGTGGTGTCGTTACTGTTGCTTAGTCATTTCAGTTGGATCTGACTCTTTGAGACCCCATTTGGGGTTTGCTTGGCAGAGATATTGGAGTGGTTTGCCATTTCCTTCTCCAGCTCACTTTATAGATGAGGAAACTGAGGCAGATGGGTTGGGTTTTTTTAATTTGCCCAGGGTCACCCAGTTAGTCAGTGTCTGAGGCCAGATTTGAACTCAGGAAGATGACTCTTCCTGATTTCAGGATCAGTACTTTAATAAATATTAATTTCATCAACAAAAATTACCTTTTTTCTGATCTTTAGCATTTCATTCATTGTGTTGTACTACACATAACGAGCATCAGATTTTTTTCTTCATTGCAATGGTCAGCTGCTGTTTTTAAACTAGCCTTCTTGATATTCTTCCAACTTCAGGAAAACCATGCTGCACTATAGGGGAAGCAACAACAATCCCTCTCATTGCACTCATTCTGAAGGTCTTCTCTTGTTTTCCTAGGATTAGGTTTTTTCATATCAATAGTTTGTCAGTACTTGGCTTTTTGTTTTTTTTAATTTTCAACCACGCTTTCAATTGTACTTTGGTGCAACTACTCCTGTTTCACTGTGTGCTCGAATCATTCTTTTGTAGCCTTGGCCCCGGGTAGGCTTGGCTGTACCCTGGAGGACAGCTCTGTGACCTGTAAGCTGCAATGTGGAGGGAGAAGCGACTCCTGCTTAGCTGAGAGAATGAGCTGAGCCGAGAAGCTGCAGGAGGAGAGAAAGAACTTTAGTCAATTGGTTGGAGGCAGACTTTAAGAAAGGACCTCAAGGGAGATGGTCAAAAGAGAAGTAAGGTAAGAATAATTGAAAGCCTACCAGGAGCCCTCTGAATCACGGACATGTGTGGGAAGCTGGTCCCCCATGTCCCTTGACTTGCAGCATTTGTAACTATAGAAACCACTTAAGTAGATCTCCTCTGAATGAGATTGTTTTTTTTCTCTTGGCTTAGACTGAAATCTTATCTTGCTCCTGGCTAAAGATCTCGTTTACTATTGTACATTCATTGATACATTTTAACCCAAAGAACTGCTTCAATTACTATTTATTATTTTGCTTTTTTAAATGGGTTTACTCATTATTTGCTATTTTTTTATGATCTTTTATGCAATCAGTATTTGGTGAAAAGGGGCTAAGCTGGCAAGTGTAAGCTAAGTGCAGTCTCCTCCTTGAGATCAGGGAAGTGACTTTCCTTCTGAACTCAGACTTACAATCCTGGAAATATTTGGTTCATGGCAGATAAATAGAATTCAAGCCAATACTGCCCTTGGAAGCTAAAGAAGAGATAGCCCCGCCTCAGTGGTCCTGAATCCTGCCTGTCCCTTTCCAAGCTAGGCTATGGTAGTGCTGGCACAGAGAGGTGGGCCAGTTTTATCTATCTATATACCACCCATGAGCCATGTGTGTACGTATTTAAACAACATACACATTTGTATATATACACTACACTTGAAATATTTTACTTCCCACAACCAACAGCTACTGCAACATCTCTAACAGTCACTCAGGTGGGCTCTTTTGGAGCTCCAGTCTTTGCATGTTTCCTTACAGTAATGTCCCTCTTAAAAACACAATGAAAGAGATCAGCGAAACGTATTTTTAAGGCATGAAATCCAGCACTCAATTGAGACAATATTAATTAAAAGTAGGTAAACCAGCTTAATCCAGTTCCATCAATCAAAGTCAATCATTCCGATCAGCCTAATTAACGAGAGCAGAAACACTCATACATATCCATTGGTATCACAAAACAAACCTATATCAAAGTAATTACTTGTCTCAAGTAATTCACACACCACTATGGTGTTGTTGTTGCTGTTGCTATAAATACTTATTATTATTTCACAAGATAAAAAGAAGTAAGTATTCTCATGCAAGAAAATGATCTCACATTCAGTAGCAATGAAGGCAAAAACTAAGAGGGATTCAGCTGGTACATTCCCAAAGTCACTGGGTACAAGCCAACGCTGTTTGCAAATCAATGTCTTCGTTTTTGCCTCATGGTCTGAAGCATCCCTTCTTTAAAAAGACCTTCCACTTTTGCCAATCTGTTAATTAGTAGAATGGATCTCCTCCACTATCCCCCAGGATTGTAGTGAGGATCAAGTAACACAATATTTGCAAAGTGCTTAGCATAATGCCTAGCACATAGTAGGTGCTATATAAGCACTTTTTTCCCTTCCCCCTACTTAAAATATTGTAAATCATACCTAAAAATGGATCCAGTACTCAGAAGGTGACAAGGCCAAACTCCTAAAGGCCAAGAATAGCTGGAGTCGGTATGCAATGCAAAAAGCACTGAGAAGTGACAGAAATTTTTTGAAAGTATTAATAAGACAATGTTTAATGTCTTGGGCACGAATATTCTAGAAAAGGAATCCTTAGCATTTTTTACTTTATAGATCTCTCTAGTAGCCTGGTAAAACCAATGGACATCTTCTCCAAATAATGCTTTAAAAAAAAGATTTATGATTGCAGGAGATGCTAAATGTTACTTAGAGGTTAGTGAAAATAAAGATATAACTTCTTCTCATCCAAGTTCACTGAAATCTACCCGCAAGTCCATGGACCCCAGATTTAGAACTTCCGCTCTAAAAGACAGTGGTTACAAGTTATAGAAATGGTGAACCCTCAATATATTGGCAGGTTTTGCTTTGTCTTGTGGTTTTTTGTTTTTTGCAAGGACATTCAGTCAACCATGCAACAAACAAAGGCACAGATTTGCAAATGGTTCTAAACTGGGGTACAGGCTAAGGGGCCACAGGTGCCAATTCTGGGTTAGTAAACAAAGTTCTGGTCCCCACGAGAGTCTTTTTAACCTCCCTATCTTTGGCAATTGCCCATTTTCCGCTTTCAGCCCCATAACTAGCATTCTGTGTTAAAAAAAAAAAAAAACAGTGAATAAATCTTTAGAGCTCCTCTATCAGAAGCCAGAGGAGATCAGCATCCTGATAAACTGCCTATGCCCTTGGTCAAAGACACAACTAAACTTTTATAGCATTGGATAAGCCAAGAACTAGTTAAAGAGGTCAGTAACTCAATAGTTGGAAAATTGACCTCAATCTCTGCTCACTGACCCTGATCAGGCCTGAAACTATTCCTGAATGCTTAAGGAGCTCTAGGAAGTGAGGTCAGAAGAGGTGGAGGTGGCTAGGTATACTGGGTTCTTAAACACGGAAAAATTGTTTCTCTTAACAAAATGTGCAGGAGGCAAGGCAGGACCTACAACATATTATGGTTTCAGGAGAATAAAGAGATTCCCTCTCTAACCCATCCATTTCTCCTCATCTCCCAAAACAACTCTCATGCCTAGTCTCAGATGCCTGAAAGTTCTTTAAGTGTAAACAAATGCCTTTCACTTCTCATTTAAAGATAAAACTAAAAATACAAACACCCTAGAAAAGTACAATTCTATTGAATTCATACTGAAATATAAATGACTACCCAGCCTCCTGAGAGCAAATTTGGAGGAAGGAAGAGGTTCAAATGGAGAGACTGGTTGGGAGAGGGAGGTTATACCCATGTAAGGGGATAAAGACCCCAGGAAGTTAAGGTTGGAATCACAATGTGGTATAGGATGAGTACAATAGGAAGATCATGAATTTACACCTAAAAAGGACCTCAGAGGCCAGCGCTCCAAATCCCACCCCACTTCCATCATTTTACAGCTAAGGAAACAGAACCAAAGACATTAAGTGATATACTCAAAGTAACAAAGGTAATGGTAGAGGCAAGACTTGAACCTAGGTCCTCTGAATTCTCTCTTCTAACTCTCTACTCTAACATGATGTTCCCAACTCCCTAACTGATAAGTTCCCTACCCAGAATGCCTTCCAACTTGTCAGCCCTCTTTCTACTATATCACACTACTTCCAAGGTTTAGAGAAAGCATGAATTTTTTTAATCTTTTAAAATCCAGGAACTGGAATAGGCAATTAAGACAGCAAAAAAATGAATAATTTGTATAATGGTATTCTCAGATTCAAATCTCCTGGAAATTACACTCAAGAGATTTATGCCTTTGCTTGCTTATTAATAGGATATGGAATTTTTATGAGGAAATTAGGAAAAGGAAAAAAGTTATTGGTAAAAATTTACCAAAACTCACATAAACATTAGATTGTTTTATCTTTTATTACTTTGTCCTACTTCATTCACTTTTAAGGATCCTTTCTTACTGTTTTAGTTGAATTCAGCACCAGGAATAGGAGATATTTTATGAGACACGCATAGTGTTTCCATTTTCTTGTTTGGCGAATCAGATCTGGTTGGTCAGGTGACTGCCTCCTCTCTCCATTGCCCTAGTGACAACACCCATCTACAACACAACCCATCCTGTGCCTTCCCTTCCATTCCCCACCCACTCCTACTGTAGGTATCACATGTCCCATATTCTCAATACTAAAATTCGTAAGATCTTGGAGTTGGAAGTGGCCTCGAATCCAATTTCCTTCCACATTCAGGAGTTCTCTCTACAACTTCCCAAACAGATGTTCACCCAGCCTCTGATCCAACACTTCTAGTAACAGAGAGTCTCACAAATGAGCCCATTTTAAAGGCTCCAGTTGTTAGAAAGTTCTCCCTCATCCTAACCAGAATCCACCACTCTCTAACTTCCCCCCTCTTCTTCCTATTTCTACACTCTGGAGTTTACAGAGGTGGCTAGTGGCACAAAGGAGAGAGTGCTGGGCCTGGAGGCAGGAAGACCTTAATTCAAATGTGGGACTCGGACACTTACTTAGATGTGTGTAGCTCTGGGCAAGCCACTTAACTTCCGCTTGCCTCAGTTTCCTCAATTGTAAAATGGGGATAATAACAGCGCCTACCTTGCAAGATTGTTGTGAGAATCAAATGAGATATTTGTAAAGTGCTTAGCAGTGCCTGGCACATAGTAGGTGCTATATAAATGCTTATTCCCCTTCCTCCCTCTCTCCCACAATAAATATCATTGCTCTTCCCCATGACAGCCATTCCAACAGTTGATAGTTTTCATGTGCCTTCTGTCTTCTCTACTCCAGCCTGATGTTCCCAGATCTCCAACCAATTCTCATGAGAGTAAATCCCCTCTTTAAAACACCTTCCAATTTATCAATGCCCTTCATTAAAATCTGGCCCCCAGAGTGGAACACAATACTCCAGGCATTGTTTAACCAGTGTAGAATATCACATCCTGAGTTCAGAATACTATAATGTTGTTCCAAAAGTCTTAATTCAGCTTAAATCTGAACTAAGACTTTCAGGGACACCTTTGTACTTCTATAAATGCAGCCTGATGAACAGCTATTGTGGCACAATAAAGAGCTGTCCTGGGAGTCAGAAAACCAGAGTTCAAGTCTTGGTAGAGTCTTGGTACTACTGATAGGGTCACCCTATGCAAGTCTGTGTCCCAGGTAACATTCCGAGACTATAAGTTGCAGGTACCAATCTGCATTGAAGAGGGAGTTATCTTAACTAGTGTTCCTTAAAATAATAGATCTAATTTTTTAAAAATCCACCCTAAAGTCAATTCTTTTTTTAATTACTTTGTCACATAATCAATGAGTGTGCAATAAACTAAAACTCCTAAGGTTTTGTTTTATTTGGGGGTTTTTCTACATGACTGGCTTCCTATACAGTGGGAAACAGGAAGAGAGATGTACCCTCTCATTAGGTCTCTAGAGGATCCTCTGTGAGATGATGAGGGCGTTAAACACTGCTTCTTGCTGTAAGGAATTCACAAGGGCCTCATCTGGCAGCCAGGGGCCAAACTCTGACCTCTGTCAAACACCAAACAGCTCATGTTTCACTGAGCTGGAACACAAAAGTAAACGGTTCCTTCTATTCCATACAAATCAAGATTAAGTTCTACTAAGACTGGTAAGGCCAGCAGGGAAATGAACACTAAGAGTTTGCATCTTTAAACATGAAGGACAAACATCAGGGTCTCCTTTCTAATGTGATGCTAAGAGGATTGAACCTTTTAAGATTTGTGGTGTCAGTCTTATAAATATATAGTTATGCTCTGGGTAACATGATTTGACTAAGTATGCATCATAAAGAATCATGTTATAATAGAGTACATATATATATATGTATACATGTATGTATGTATATGTATTGAGGGGATCCTGAAGAGAGTCCGTGTTTCCACAATGCCAGAGGCTGAAAGCTGTATTCATCGGAGGAAATTCTCCTCGTACTATACAAAGTCATACCAAAGAATTTTGGCACACAGAGCAAACTCAGTTGGGGGAAAAAGGGGCTCAGAGGAGATGGCAGAGAGAACAGAGAGGAAAGTACAACTTCATCACAGAAGGTAAGGGCTTGGCTATGGGGGAAAGCAGGCCTTGAAAAAGGGAAGCCGTTCTTGGGTGAAAAGCAACCTGGGGATAAGTGAAGAGGCAGGAAAGATCACCCAATATATCATGGGCCATTGGAAGACCAAAAATTATGAGGATTATCATGGAAGAATGATCCTAAGATTTCAACACCCTGGGTCAAAGTCTTGATTACCCTGTCTCTGTTATAGCTATGATACCACCAGCCCCCTCCCCCACAACCTTTGAGACCTAAAATCCCAACCCCTATGCCCTGGGGTCCTCTGGGTAGGAACCAGTACAGACTGAAGCAGATCCCCTCATGGCAGGTCTTACAAACTAGAAGATGCTGATGAGCTTAGAAGCTCAAATATTAGTATCTCCATTGTTCACTAGAATTCTAGAATTTACTGGGAGGGGCTTTAGTGGCTTTGTAGTCAACCTTCATCTAATTTAGACGTGAGCCTAGAAAGCTTAAGTGATTTGTCTGAGGTCACTAGTATAGTTAACAGTAGAACTGGGAATAGAATCCAAATCACCCAATTCCTAAGATGATGCTTTTCCACTTTATCCTGCTGCTTCTTTTGGATCTTTTTATTTGGAAGGAAAGGAATAGAGGGTGGGAGTCCAGATTTGTAATTTCCAACATAAAGAATTCCCGTTGAGGAAACTTCATCTACCAACATAGATCAGCAACTATTCTTAGAAAGTTGCTTGGGGGCAATGTGAGGTTAAATGACTTCACGAGGGTCATTGAACCAACATATGTCAGAGACAAGTCTTCTTGACTCTGAGGTCAGCTCTCTATCTGCTACACCATGCCGCCTCTCAGACCACACAATGATGAAATATGAATTCTCCAATGGCCCCTTGAATTTCTTTGTAACACAGCCCTTTAATCTTCTTCTCTGCTTTTTTTTAAATTTCAAGAGCCACAAACCAAAATGTCTCCTCTCCATTCCATTTTATCATCCTCCCCATTCATGTCACAATGTTATTTTGCGACTATATTTTAATGTGATTACCTTGGCCTGGGCCTTAAAAGAGACTATTTTCAAGTTATCATTAATAATAATGATGTAATAATGTTGTGAAATAAGATTATATAGGAAAATAATGTGTAGTATAGAAAATGGCCAGGGTGTCCTATATAACTAGAGCATAATCGATGAGACACTAAGGAATATTTTATAGCCCAAGTCTTCCTGAAATGAATGGGATCATTACACCTTGTCAACCACTGGGTTCGGTGATAGAGCTGAGGAGTTAGGTTCTCATTGCTTGTGATGCTATGGTAATTCATAGCCAGACTGGAAGGCAGTTTAAATAGCGACTATTCTGTTCTGCCATGTAGTTCCAAAAGAGAAGAATGTGACCATTTAAAAGAGAGCATCATAATCAGATAAAACCACAGTTAGTGACTTATGGAATTTCGTACATATTTACTGACTACATGTGATACACGGAACTGTTGCAGAAACAGGAAATATTTGAGCATATCTATTTTTATACATATATAAAGTGCTTTGCAAGCCTTAAAGTGCTTATATAATTGCAGGTTATTATTATTTTTATCATTTTTGTTATTATTACAACAGACAAAACTTTCCTCAAGGGGACATTGTCTCCTCCCATGGGTCTACATCTTATTTATCACTTCCACATGCTTGAAGGAAAAATTAGCCTCAAAGACCACAAGCGTGAGGAGGGTACAGAAGTAGAAAAACAACAACCAGCGTCACAATTGCTGCCTCTCTCAAGATCAGAGACCCACTCTGCTAAAGAGAAGGCTTTATAATAATAAATGGCATGACATCACTCAGAGTTTCTCAAGTAACAGGCCAAGACCTCCATGGAAAGGTCATAGGAAGGTTCAAAAGCAGTTATAGAGTATGAGGTTAAAACTAGCAAAAATAAAATAAAACAAAACATAGGAGTTGTGACTTTCTACCAGGATTAGATTATCCCACAGAAACACTTGGAGGCAGAGGTGATTTACTTCCTGGTTTCAGAATCCATTGAAGAATCCATTTCTCTCCTTCTCCCCACCATACTTCTGCCTAACCCTTTACAGGAGGTGAGACATTTCCTCTTTAAGGGTTATCTAGTATTTGTGGCCCCATGTAAGCTGGCTACCTTCTCAATAAAAAAAATTGTTCTGTGTCTGCATAATGGTCTAGACTTTTCAAAGGGTTCTCACATGTATGATTTCATTTGATCTTCACAACATTTCTCTGAAGGAAGTTATTTCAATCTGAGGGTATCACAGAGAATGTCCAGAGCAGAGTGGAAATGTAAGAGGGATTCTCCATCAATGGTGAAATCTTCCTAAGCCTCCTGTTTGTGGATGGCATTTTGCTAATTAGATCAAACCCTAAAACAATAAAGCCTCCTATAAAACAGACCCATAACCATGCAAAACCATCAGCCTCATTATCCACACAAGGAGAAGTCAAGTGGGTAATGAATGACTACTGTGATCCAATATATCTTGGATGGACACTGAGGATCAGACAATTAAACTAAACCCAGATTGGAATGAGAGGAGGAGATATCAATGGAAATATTTCATTTCGTGGAAATTCCAACTCCATTCAACAACAATATGCCTCCATTGGTGTTGTGTGGCTCTAAATTATGATCTCTGATCTCTGAAGAAGTTGTGGGTTGCCCAAACATCAATGGATATGTATATGGCAGGCGTGAATAACCCATATTACCAATAAATAATTTGTGCGAGAAAAATATGTAAAAGACATCATCAAGAAAGATGTCTAACTAGAAAAGGAGGCAATGAGATATGTAGAAAGAGCTGGGGATGTTAAGA
This sequence comes from Vombatus ursinus, assembly GCF_900497805.2. Classification (NCBI taxonomy): domain Eukaryota; kingdom Metazoa; phylum Chordata; class Mammalia; order Diprotodontia; family Vombatidae; genus Vombatus; species Vombatus ursinus. Next base: position 14,953,898 of record NW_020954639.1, on the reverse strand, counting down.
GATTCAAAGAATATTCCTAAAGCATATTTCAGGGGAATTTATAGGAGGGTGTTGACAAAAGTCTCACAAGATGATAAAGCATAGATGGGTTGTGATCTGAACCATTGCAGGGAGTATTTACATCAGGAAGAGCCCAGGTACATCCAAATTTCAAAGCATTAAAGAAGGTACTTCACTATTTCAGTGGGTCTTGGATCCCATTGACGAGGCTAGTCCTGCCAAGGTACAGATTGGAACCTACTCACACATCATCCTTTGTAAGCTTTGCCTGCTACTCCTATAAATCATCCTCTGGGGAACCATCCAATTGCTGGGGGACTCTCCTAGATTTCTCGACATCATACAGATGCCAATACAGTCTGAAATTTGTTCTTCTGTTATTCTTCTCTCTTGAGACATAACTAGCCCAAGAGGTATGTAAGCTTGGTATTATTCTCCCCATTTTATATATGTAAACTAAATAATAGAAAGAGGTGAAGGGGCCAAGAGAGAAAAGCTTTGCGGCAAGGAGGAGGGAAGTTGAGGGAATCCCCATCAATGGCCTCCATCTTCTCAGTAAAATATAGATGAGGTCATTGGCTGACATTTTGGGAGATAAAAGGAACAAAGTAGGAAGTGCGAGAAGAGAGAAGGTTTGAAATAGGTACTTCAGAGAAAACTATGAAGAATGTGAAATATAAAAGCACTAATGAGTAGCAAGTGCCCAGGTGAGGTCATGTGGTATGAATTTATAATGGACAAAATTAAAATTTTGTGACTTTCTCTGGAGGCACTAGGTAATGTCCGCTGATAGATGGAAACCATCAGTGTTCTGTTATATCTTTTTATCCCCAGCACCTAGCACAGTGCCAAGAAAATAGCAAACATTTTAGAAATGATTGCTGATGGACTGATTGATGTCTTCCAGCGCAAAGTCTACGAAAAGAAAGCAAATGAAAAACTTTGCTCAATGAGTGAGCACCAAGTAAAACACGAGTCTGAGATTTCAAAGGAAAGCACTGTCTTCCTGTTGCCTGTTGTTTTTGCCAATGTACTACTCTTTTTTTAAAAAAGCATAATTTCTTGTGGAAACAATATTTGGAATATTGTTTTCATAGTTTCAGGCAGTAGGGGTTCAACTCAAGCAGACAGAGGTTAAGTATAAAAGCAACCTGAGTTTAAGGCAATAGCAAACTCAAGGTAATGATTTAGTTGATTATAAATGAAGCTTTTATAAAGTGTCTGAGAGGTTTCATCCCAACTCCTACTATCACTTTTGATTCCCAGAGGAAGACTACATCTCCCTCTCAGAGTCCAAGGGACACTCCTAAGATGTTGAGATGCCTTTCTGATGCCATTGGCTTAAACTCCCATCCCAGTGGATTTGCCCCAATATGAATTCTCAGCTACAGTTAGTATCTCCCTTATAGCACTAATTGACTAGTGTTTGAAACCCCAGCACTAACACTCCCCCTAACCCCAATGGAGGCACACCCTCCCTTCTAGCTCCTAGGAAAAGGGGCTCAAAATTAAACTGTTTACTACAAAGCATTTGGTCTGCCAAGTCTATTTTCAAATGCTGATAGAGGAAGTCACTCCATAAAATGGAGTCCTGGCTGTGTGTCAGATTTGCTGCTGGGCTGCATCTCATAGGTTGTTTCTCCAGATTGTGCTGGTGGCAAATTCCGGTATGGATTCTTATCCTTTTCACATTGTTTACTTAAGAACAGGAAAGAACAAATGCAAAAGGGGAAAGAAACAGGGGCATTCTTTCCAGAGTCACCTGTATGCCTAGGTGGGGAAGAAGCTGACAGCAGCAGGGGAGTATCGCCCACTGCTACTACCTCTCTCCTCACCTGGAGGCTGATCACTGCCAGGAAAGAGAAGAAAGGGCTAGCTTTGGCTGGTTACTGCCCTTAGAAGTGCACACTTGGTTCAGCATCCGTTGAAAAGGGCTTTTCTTCACTGTGCAATAAACAGCCAGGAAACAGTATTAGAACATGGATGCAGGCTCCAAAGTTCACGTGGGGAATTGCATCAAGCAGAGCTTGCTGTTCATGCTCATAAATACTGGGCTTTCATTGGCCAGTCTCCCTTAATAAATAAATGTAGCTCAATGAGACTGAGCTCTGTACATCTATGGCAATGGAAATCTGAAGGTGATATAGCTTCTAAGGAAACCAGGCATTGAGTGTTTTCCCAGAAGCCCATTCCTTGTTCAATGTCACCTCCCATCAGATATTAACTGTAAGGGGATGTGCAACCCATAACTGAAAGGAGAAAAGCTGCCCCTTTTATTACGGCTCAGCTCTTGGAATTCCCTGACCCCACCATTAGCAGTAGCTTTTAACCACTACAGATGGTAAAATACTGGATTGGTCTTCTCTTTATGCAGCTTTTAAAATAAGTTTAGCAATAAATTAACATTGTTCTCTCCAGCCCCTGACCTGACCAGTCCCCAGCACAGGAAATTCAGGCTTTGAAGTGTTACAGGGGAAAAAAAATCAAAGGATTCTTTCGTATTTCTTAACCTCTCATTTTAAATGGCCCCCACTAATCACTGTTCTTGCTGTTCTACCAAAAAGTAATATCATCTAGAAGGAAAATACCTCCTTTTTAAGAACAAAGAAATTTAGTTCAAACTCTAACAAAGATTTTTGTCCAAAGGGGAGTCAATTTAAGAAATATTTAATAAGGACTACCGTGTGCAAGGCATTGGGGACCCAGAAATGAAAATGACAAGTCTCTAAATTTAAGGAACTCATAATATAATTGGAGGAGGGGTGACATGCATGCAAATAACTGGTATGAAATAGACCGTAATTAGAACAAAGCAGACAGCCAGACAAATAAAATTTGAGGGAAACAGCACTTTCAGATGGTGTGATTCAGGGAAGATCATATGGTATCCAAACTGGACCTTGAAAGAAGCAAAGAGTTTCAACAAGTAAACATGTCAAAGGACAGTTAGGACAAGCCAGGACTGGAACAGGGAACAATTAGGAGTCCAGTTTGACTGGTGTAGAGTGTATGAAGGAGAATTGTGTGAAATATGACTGGAAAAGTAGGCTGGAGACAGATGTGGAGAGCCTGAAATTATAAGCTAAGGAGTCTGTACTTTTTTTATGAACGAAATAGGAGCCAGTCAAAGTTTTTGAGGGAGGAAGTGCCATTAGAATCATCATGACCATCAGAACATTGATGCTTTAAAAGCTGCATGAAGGATGGATTGGAGAGAGAAGACCAATCAGAAGACTACTAGTAGAGAGACCACTGGACCTGGAGTCAGAAAGATCTAAGTTCAAATCAAGCATCAGATACTTACTAGCTATGAGACCTTGGGCAAGTCATTTAACCTGTGTTTGCCTCAGTTTCCTAAACTGTGAAATAAGGTTCCTGATAACATCTACTTCCCAGGGTTGTTGTGAGAATCAAATGAAATAATATTTATAAAGTGCTTAGCACATTAAGTGCCTGACACATAGTAGGCACTTAATAAATGCTTCTTTCTTTCTCTTCCCCCTACTACAACAGAACTAGCAAAAGAAGGGACTCAACTAGGAATGGTATTATGCTCAGCTGAGGCAAAAATTCCATTCTTCAATTTTTTGAGACTTTCAAAATTCTAGATAATATCATCATACCCAAGCAAAAAATATCTATTTTTCGTCAAAATAGAAATATTAATAAGATTTATATGTTTATTGACACACATGCCTAAGACCATAAAAACATGCATGTCATTTGACAGAACTTCATGGAAAAGCTTAAAAATAGGGAGTCCAGATGAGAGGTGATGAGGGTGCATTAGCACGGTGGCAGGCAGAGCCAGTAAGGAGGACAGGACAGGCACAAAAGAGATTGTGGGGCAAGAATTGTCAGAACTTGGAAACTGAATGGATATGGAGGATAAAGGCTGTGGTACTATCAATAGAAATAGGAAGAAGGGGATGGATTTGGGATGGCGGAGGGTGAAGATGATTAGCAAGCTAAGGGCACGTTCCATTTGAGGTAACAATATTTTTCACAATACTGTAATGTCATCAATGACATTCACAATGAAGATTCTAATGTATTACAAAATGAGGAAGCACTTTCTAAATCACTAAAGAAGGATTAAATGATGTCCATCACAGCTTTAGTATTAAATCTGTGTTACTTTCTTCTAAATTCTTTGAAAGTTGGTAAGGCAAGCATGGCATCCCTTGTATTTGTGTAACATTTTATAGTTTACAAGGTCCTTTCAATCAGCCCTGACAACCAACCTGTTATTATTTCTATTTTCTAGGAGAGAGGCAATATGGTATAGTAGGTGGGGAACCATCCTTGAAGCCAAAAATCAGGCAAAGTCCCCCATCTTCATTCTTCTCCAAGCTGGACTGCTGACTCATCCCCAGAGGACTTTGTCTCCCATGCCATAGAAACCTCTTCACCCTGGAAGCTCACTCCACTTCAGGAAGACTTCTCACAATGGAAGTACCCTTGGTCCCTGAGGCTTCACCTCCTGATTGGCTGGTTCCTCCCAGAACCTCCAGATCAAGGTTTCATCATTCTTCTCCAGGTAACACTATCGACATGTCTCCTCAGAACTTTCTCTGCAGTGCCCAGAACAAGGTACCTTCCCCTTCCTTCCAACCTCCCCCTCTCCAGCTTTTCAGCTTCCTTTTATGAGTCATCTTCCCCATTAGAAAGCAAACTCCTTCAGAGCAGAGACTGTCTTTCTTTCCGCTAGAATTTGTATTCCTAATGCTCAGCACAGTGCCTGGTACCAGGAGAACACTTTAATTTTGCTTGTTGACTGATTGACTGACTCTGACATGGCACATACTGACTGTGTGACCCTGGGCAAGTCATTTAACCTCTTGACTATCTAGCCAAATCTCTAAGACTATTAAGTTTCAGAAAAGGTACCAGCTAGGTGGCACAGTGGTTGGAGCTCTGGGTCTGGAGCCAGGAAGATGTGAGTTCAAATCCAGCCTCAGACACTAACTAGCTCTGTGACACTAGGCAAGTCATTTAACCTCTGTTGGCCTGACTGTCTTCATCCGTAAAATGGGGATAATAACAGCACCTACCTCCCAGGGTTGTTGTGAGCATCAAATGAGATAATGATTATAAAATGCTTAGCACAGTGTCTGGCAGAGGGTAGGCACTATATAAATGTCAGCTATGAGGATGATGATGATGATGATGATGATGATAAATTTCCTCACCTGGGAATTCCCTATACCACTAAAATCATAGGTCCATTCCCTACCTCTATATGTTATTGTAGTTGAGTAGATTTTTAGTTGTGTCCAACTCTTCATGGTCTCTTGGGGTTTTCTTCGGAAAGATACTGGAGTGGTTTGCCATTTCCTTCTCCAGCTCATTTTCCAGATGAGAAAACTGAGGAAAACAGGGTGAAGTGGCTTGCCTGGAGTAATATAGCTAGTATCTGAGGCTAAATATGAACTGAGGAAGTTAGAATCTTCCTGATTCCATGCCCAGTGCTCCATCCACTGTACCACCTAGCTGCCCTCTACCCCTAAACCTACCTATAGATGTAAAAATAAGCTACAGAAAAGTTATCAATTACTCAAGTTCACAGAGCTAATAAGAACTCTTTTGCCTCCAAACTTAGTAGTCTGTCTTATCTTATTGTTATTAGATGGTTAGTTTAGTAGTGGTAGTAGTAGTAGTAGCAGTAGTAGCAATAGTAGTAGTAGCAATAGTACTAGCAATAATAGTAGTAGTAGGAGGAGGAGTAGTAGCAGTAGTAGTAGTAGCAGTAGTAGTAGCAGTAATAGTAGTAGCAGTAGTAGTACTAGTAGTAGTAGTAGTAGTAATAGTAATAGTAGTAGTAGTAGTAGTAGTAGTAGATTAATAGAACTAGAAAGGACCTTAGAGCCTCCAAACATCTTCTTTTTACAGTTGAGAAAACTAGTTCAGGGAGTGTTAGCTAGAACCTAAACCCAGTTCTCCTGACTTCCTAGTCTAGTACTCTTTCCACTAGACCATGCAACTCTGGGGAATTCTGGTTCTCCTCCCATATATTGATTCAACATAAGGTCCCAGGCTGTACCTGGGACACAAAGTGCTCACTGCTACACTAGAAATGCTGAAGCAAGCCAAATATTACTGAGCTGCTGTTGGTCTGTGTCTTTTTTACCACCTAAGAAACAAGGAAGTCAGGGAAAGAGAAGGAATCTGGAAATCCCCAGTTGAGTCAATGCCCTCAAATGCTCAACTGTCATTACAGCTCTGGGAACATTTACCATTTTAATATCCCTCCTACATTATCTCTCTTCATGGAGTATTTACAGTCCTTCATGAAAAAAGCTTTTTGGAGCAGTTAAGTAAAGGAACTATCACCTTCATGCAAAGGACTTTTAAAAAAATTCTTAAAACTTATTTTACCCAAAATAGCTTCTGTTATTAAGCTGCAAACGCTAAATCTAGCCTGAATTTTAATGTGCTCTGAAGTAAAATCCATGTGATTTTCTCTAATTAATGTCTTATCTGATTAATGCACATTTTCATTTATATCCAACAAATACCAAGTGCAGTTATTGCTGTGTCATGTTTAATCAAATACCAAGCAGGTACAAAGAAATGGGGAAGGCTGGTAGCAGTGAGGTTGGAAACTATAAAGCAAGAATGAGATGTGACTTGCAAAAAAAAAAAGTAGAAGCCATAAAAATGGAAACAGGAAAGCATTCCTTTAATAAACTCTAGAGGAGAAGAGGATAAAGGCAAATGTTGTTATCCAATTGACAGTGACATAACAAATGATACCAAGAAGCAGAAGCAATGGATGTTTATACCTCTAGATTGAAAAAAAAAGTAAATGGAAAGCATTTGAGGGGCCTGGCTGCTAGATTATAGGACTCATCTGGACAGCGGCAAACAGTTTTAAACAATGACATCTCAAAAATACCCAGTCTTAAGCTTTTCTAGTGAAAAATTCCCCAAATCAAAAAGCACTTAGAGTCAGAGCAATATGTGGGAAATAGTAATAGAGCATACAAAAATACTAACCAGCCCATTCACTATTCAGCAAGCTTGCCCCCCCTTTTCTTGCCTCTATACCTTACTTTACATCATTCCCTCTAGAACATCCTCTTTCTCATATCTGCCTACTGAAATCTACTCATTTTTTAGCTCAATTCAATTTAACAAACACTTATTAAGCACTTTCTACCTTCTCAGTTGCCCAATCCCCCTACTCAGAAGTGATCTCTCCCTTAAAGGAAGGAAGAAAGGAAGGAAGGGAAGGGAGGGAGGAAGGGAAGGGAAGAAAGAGGAAGGAAGGAAGGAAGAAAGATGGGAGGGAGGAAGGAAGGGAGGAAGGAAGGAAAGGGAAGGGAAGAGAGAGTAAGAAAGGAAGGAAGAAAGGTCATCACTGAGGCATCTTTTTTAATGTAGAGAAGAGAACAGAAGGATAGCCAGAAAGAAGCATAAACAAGCTTTGAAAACTGCAGGTTGAACTCATTCTATACTTGTCAACTGTACATAAGAGATCTGCACTTTCATATACAATTCCTTTTTCTTTTCTACTATGTATTTACATGGAAATACCCATTTTATTTGGTGTTTGTTAAGATCATAACAGAAATATCTCCAACTGAGCCTTTTTTGAGTCCAAGGAAAAACATTGGTACCTCTTTTTTCCTTTTTATTCACCTTTCTGACTTCTGTCATCCTCCTTGGTGACTATCACCAGGCCACAGAGATTACCCAGAGTTGCCGAAAGACAACCTGGACACCCAAGGGGGAGATGCAGAGCTGGTGGTCATGGCCAAAGAACAAAGACCCTGCTTCATATAGATGTCCAGCAAGAGCCCAGTGACCCCGGAAGAGCAAAGGAAAGAATCTGGCCCCCTATGCACCTCCTGTGTCCCCAACCAGCAGGCTCTTCATCAGTAAGCCTTTCCCCTGGGCAACATCAACTCGGAGTCCAGTACCTCTCCTGTGACTTGCACAATTTCACTTCCAAATAAAGCTTCTAGGAGTTTTTGTTGTTTAGTCGATCAGTCGTGTCTGACTCTTCATGACCCCTTTGGGGTTTTCCTGGCAGAGAAACTGGAGTGGTTTGCCATTTCCTTCTCCAGCTCATTTTACAAATGAGGAAACTGAGGCAAACAGGGTTAAGTGACTTGGCCAGGGTCACACAGCTAATACGTATCTGAGGTCAGACTTGAACTCCAGTCCTCCTGACTCCAAGGCTGGAGTATCACATGGAATTTTCTTTCCTTTCAACTCAGCTGCTGGCATTGAAGCTAGGTCCTGCGTTCACCTGTTTCATTTCAGTATTTATTCAAATGTGTTCCAAGAAGAATGAGTTATGTTAGCCACAGCACAGTTTTCAGAAACTGACCTAAGGAAGACATAATGTAACAGGGAAAATAAGCTTGATTTAGAGACAGTGGACTCAAGTTTGAGTCTTCCCTTGGCCTCTCACTTGCTAAAGGCTCTTGGGCAAATTCCTTAATTTCTGTGGGCCTTAGTGTCCTTACATATAAAATTAGAGGATTTGGGGCAGCTAGGTACACAGTGAATTGAGCACTGGCCCTGGAGTCAGGAGGACCTGAGTTCAAATCTGGCCTCAGACATATAACACTCGCTAGCTGTGTGACCCTGGACAAGTCACTTAACCTCGATTGCCTCACCAAATAAATGAATAAATAAAACCAATAAAATGAGAGGGTTAGTGTTAAAGTGCTCCTCAGGTCCCTTCCAAAGGTCCCTTCCTATGGTCCTTTGATTTAGGGAATCGCACGTAGGATTGGACCCACCAGTCTGACATTTGATTTGTCTCGTACTCTGTTCCTGCTGCAGGGGACGTGGTACACTATAGCATTTTGATTTGAAGGACTATTAACTTTCTCATACTCACACATTTGTTTTCTGAGTTTTCCATCAGCAGTCTTTTGCATTCATGTCATGTGCAATCTTTTTGCCTTTATTTCTAAGGACACATACAAAATTATTATTCAGCATTCCTGCTATTTCTCCAACTTCTCTATCCAATTCTCTGCCACTCTTAGAGGACAAAGCTTTTCTTTTGCCATTTATCTATTCTTCCTATATAATTAGGTCTCTTGGTTTCCTTGCATAAGGCAGAGGGAGGAACTGAAAGCATTTAAATCCCAGGGAAAATGTTCCAAATCACATTGCCAGCATTTTAATTTGGAAGGGAGTGATGCTATCACCAAAATGTGCAGACTGTAATTAGTCAAACATTTTAAGAAGTGAAATGGTCTCCAACTTCTAAGCACTTTGGAACAATCTTATTCCCAAGGGTTCATGTTTTCAGTGGACAACACATTCTTGTTGTGACAATCTAGCACAATCAGAGAATACAGTAAACCTTCTAAAAGTCCACCCACACTTAATAACATTGATTGTGGAGTAGGTAAGTAAAAGAAGTAGAAGAACATTGGGAAGTAGAAAGAGCACTGAATTTGCAGTCAGACTGAACTAGAATCCTGAGTCTGCAATGTCATACACATACGTTCTTTAGATGGTCACTTCATCTACTCTAGGCTTCCACTTCCTTTATCTGTGAAATGACAAGTTTGCATTCCACCAGGAGTTCTTGACCTGCTGTCCATGAACTGGGTTTTTTTGTAATATTTTGATGACTGTAAAGTCAATGTAATTGATTTCCTTTGTAATCCTATGTATTTGATTTTATACATTTAAAAAACATTTTTCTAAGAAGGGGTCTATAAACTTCACCAGACTGGGGTCTAAGACACATACACAAAAATTAAGAATCCTTCAACTTTGAGGTCCTTTACAGCTCTGTCTCTCTGGCCTAGAATCAGGAAGACTCCTCTTCCTGATTTCAAATCTAGCCTCAGACACTTACTAGCTATGTGACCCTGGACAAGTCACTTACCCCTTTTTGCCTCAGTTTCCTCATCTGTAAAATGAGCTAGAGAAGGAAATGGCAAACCACTCCAATATCTTTACCAAGAAAACCCCAAATGGGGTCACAGAGAGTTGAACACAAGTGAAAAATGACTCAACAACAACACAACACCTCTGTCTCAGTGATCCAAAGATGTAAGGCAGATGACTCTCCAATAATATATCTCTTAATGAAGTAAGAAAGAGACAACCAGTAAAACAAATCCACTGCAAAATCCACTAAAATGCAAAATCCACTGAAAATGCAAAAGCTTCATTACCACCATAAGTATTAAGCTCTCTTGGCACCTCCTTCCTCTTTATAATGCTTTAATTTTATGGCATTTAAGTGTTTACGAAACACTTAATGTGCATTATCTCATTAGCTCCTCACCTTAATCCTGTAAGGTAGATAGAGTAAGCACTATAGCCCATTTTAAAAATAGGGAAACTAAGGATCAAAAGTCAAATATTCATAGTCACATGGGTAAACAATATATTTATACCCAAACTCAGGTCTTCTGCCTTCTAATCCTGTGCTTTAGTCATTATATCAAGCTACCTCTCCACCAGTAATGAGTAGTAAAATCTCTTTAAGAGAGATGGGGAGAGAGAGAAAAAGAGAAAGAGAACCTGAGTAATCCACAAACCAGATAATCAATTTGTGAATATTTTAGCGTCAACTGTATTTTTTTCCAGGCAAACCTAGAGGAACCTAGATTAGAAGGAAAGAATATTGAGAAAAAGGGAGAGGGGGAGGGAGAGGCCAGTTAGGAAGCTTTTGCAATAGTTCAGGAGAGAAATATTCAGGGGCTGATCTAGTGTGGTAGCAGAGGGAAGAGAAAGGAAAGGACAGAAGAGATAGTAGCGAAGTAGAATCAACAGAATGTGGTGGTTGATTTGATAGGGGATGTGAGGTCCAAGATAATTATAGGGTTTTGAGCTCCTGGGAGGATGTTAGCACCATTGACACAGATAGGGAACTCAGTTCAGGGAGAAACAGTTTTGAGAGAAGGATGGCGTGTTCAGTTGGGGACACACTAAGCCTGATGTGCCAATTTCCAGAAAGCATCTGTAGGTGTGGGTTTGGAGCTGCTCCCTCTTGACTTTCATCCTATATTTGTCAGACCATGTTTTTGTCTCAAGGTCATCTGGAATTTTCTTCCCATTTTCCAGAATACTCGCAACCTCTCCTAATTTAGCAGCAGCCCATAAACCTGATGAGAATATTGTTGATCCCATTCTTGTTTCTTTCATTTGGACCATCAAGAAAGACATTTTAAATAGTCATTTGCCTCCCTGGTGGAGCATCCCAGAAAGTGCAGTGGTTCTACCAAAGAAGAGGGATGATTTGGGGGTGTGGGAGGGGGAAAAAGGAAGCAAAGAGCACAAGGTGATTGAATACATCTGCCCATGGTAACAGATGGCAGCATTAATTGTCGTTCAGAAAGTACATATTGTTTTAATTTTCTCAAGGGCAAAATATGAAAGTGGATGTGAATAGTTTTTTAATATTCTGTTCCTACAATAGGCATGCAAGCTGAGCATATTATATAATTTTCTTTCCTACGATTTTAAGAAATAAAATGATGATCTTTTGCTGGTGAATGAATGTGCCCCCTCTTTAAAGCAGGGAGTATTTTTAGAAGCTTCCTGAAGTGTGGTGCAAGTGGGGAAGCTGTCTGAAACAAAATTGTGTGTTTGCATGCATAATGAGGTGCCGGGCCTGTTTCCTTATTTTTTTTTTCCAAATCAGCATTCTGTAGCCAAGACAGTTCAGACTTTGGCTGATCTGATTTCCAGAGATACTTGCTGCAACAGGGAAGTACTGAGTTTCCTCTTCAGCTATGATATGAAACTTTAATGGAGGTCAGTAGAGATTGGATTGCATTCCATCCAGTGCAAGTTAGACTTTTTCTGAATACCTTATAGAAAGAAACACAGAGACAGAGAAATGAGAGAGAAAGGGAAGAGGTAGATGTGGGAGAAGGAGAAAGAGAGACAGAGAGACAGAGACAGAGAGAGATGGGGTTTTCTGAAAAGAAATGAAAGAGTGAAGGAGGTAATGGATCTGATATGACGATAATGTTAAATTGAAGCTTTGTCTTAAAAAGTCCTATCCACCACTTACAAGCTGTGTGACCTTGGGCAGTTCATCTATCGTTTCTGAGACTTAGTTTTCTAAGCTGCAAAAAGGGTTAATATATCCTATGCCCGTGCAGCCTCTTCCTCTGTTTGGATGGCTCCTCCCAAGGCCTCCTGGGTTACCAGGCCAATCATATCTTAATTTCTCATCAGGCCACACTGCAGACTTCTCTGCCATGCCTGTCACCCCAGTAATGGTACCTTTGTCCTACCTAGCCCCCCCTTTCAGCTTCCTTTTATGTGTGATATAAGCTCCTTGAGGGCAAGGACTGTCCTTTCTTTTTGCATGTATTTGTATCACTGGTGCTTAGCACCAAGACTGGCACAGTAAGTGCTTAATAAGTGCTTGTTGACTGAATAACACCTGCCTTACCCTGCCTACCACTTCTCTATGTTAGTGGAGGAATCAAATGAAACAGTGGATGCCAAACCTACCTATAAACTAGAAACTGCTACATAAGTATAAGCTACCATTCATTAGGATTTCTATTGGTATCTTTTATTTTTGTATCACCTTCATTTCCAAATATATCCTTCCTTTTCTACTCTATCCATTGAGCCACCTCTTGTAACAAAATCCATATTTTTTTAAAAGTTAAAGAAGAAAAGAGCAATTTACCAGTATATCAACTGAGTCTGACACTATATGAAATGTCCCACACTTACAGTCACACAGCTTTGCAAAGAGAGGGAGGTGCATTTCCATAACTAGGCTAGTAAGTAGATTAGTGGAGTCTAGAGGAGTACTCTATTTGGAGTCAGGAAGTCCTGAGTTCAAATCCTGCTAACGAGGGACTATATGACCCTAGGCAAGTCACTTAACATCTTTCAGCCTGTTTCCTCACCTGTAAAATAGGGATAAAAATAGCAACTACACCACAAAATTGTTGTAAAGATCAAAAGAGATAATGCTTAAAAGCATTATCCTTCACAATCTTTTAATCCTTTAAGTGCTATATAAATGCTTTCTATCATTATTATTACTAATTACTATTATTGTCATTAACATTTCTTTTCTGGAGCCAAATTTGGGTATTATATCATAAGACTTAATTTCAAAATTTTTGGTGCTGCTCTTTGAATTTACAATGTTGTAGTTCTTCTATATATCACTTTCTTGGTTCTGCTTACATCACTTTCCATCAATTTGTTAAAAGGAAAATTCTTTGTTCAGGCTTCCACTCTGATTAAGGAGGCAAAAGTCAGGAAAAAAAAAACTAAAAGGAGTTTACTAAAATATGTCAAGGTAGCAACACATTGACAACCTGATCACTGGACTTATCCCAATGGTCTTATCTCACTGAGAAAGTTACAAAAGAAAAAGCTGGCTCCATCTTGAATCCCTTGCTGATCTCCCCTACACCTCAGCACTTCCCCAACTGCTAGTACACAGGTAGGAGTTAGGTTTTAAATAGTAGGTAAATATAAAGGATGCAGACTGCACAATGCCTATGTCAACAGAGCCTCCCCCAACACTGATTTACCCAAAGGACTGAAAACAATGGGTCACTGAGTCAACATAACTTTCAATGAGTTCACATAAGTCTTCCCATGTTTCTCTGTATTTCTCTATAATAGTTATTTACCATTTTTTACCAGTCAGTAATATTCCATTTCAATAATGTACCACAATTTGATTAGACATTACCCAATCAATGAGCCTCAACTCTGTTTACATTTCTTTTCTACCACAAAAAGTATTACTGTAAATATTTTGGTGTATGAACATAGTTGGGGGCGAGAGTGGGAGTCTTTCTTTTGGTCTTTGACCTCCTTGAGGTATACATCTAGCAGTTGGATCTCTAGAGTTCCCTCCTCCACCTCAATTTAGAGGAATGAAAGATCATATTAGATGAAGACAATGATGGTGAGGGAAGGGGTGAGATAGGGAAGAGAGGACTGACTATAACATGATCAAGATGATGGTTTTTGACTGTGAACACTTCAAACTTGTGAATAAGTGAAACACTGCAAATATGTTCATTTGTCATGAGCTTTCTTTCAATCAGGAAGCCATTATACTCAAACTATATGGGCAATTAATAGGAACCATCCTGAGTACCAATCAGCTTTTCTGTTCTTTGAAATGGAACCACCTGTGTGGCCTTCCACCCCAACGATCCTATCCAGCTAAACAGATCCAAGAAAACGAGTATGAGGGACATTCCCAAAGGGATTGACTGAACAAATATTTCTTGACCTCCTCCTGTGTGCCAGCTCTTGTGCTAAGCACTGAGGGAGAAAATAATAATGCATTTATAATTTACAAACATTTATTAAAGACCTACTATGTGCAAGGCTCTGTGCTAGGTACTGGTACAAAGACAAAAGAAAAACCTGTCTCTATCAACAAGCAGCTAGCTTACATTCTAATAAAGGATACAGACCTAGAGAAGTGGGTAAGAGGTCAGTGAAGAAGCACTCACCATTGAAAGGACTAGAAAATGGGGCCTGAGCTGAATTTGAAGCTGAGGTGAGGAGGAAGATCATTCCAGGAATGAAGGGAAGACAGAGCAAAGGCATGGAAGGTGGACACCAGAGACAAGAGATAGAAGGCTGGATTCTGAGAGCAATAAACAGGCCAGTTGACCACTAAAGAGGAGTAATATAAAATAAATCTGGAAAAGTTATACAAGAGCCATTATGGGCAGCTACAAGGTACAGGGCACTGGACCTGAAGTCAAGAAGACCTGAATTAAAATCCATACTTACGAGTAGTGTGAAGAAAGATAGTAAAAAGGAGTGTCCTGATTAGGTCAGTTGCATGGAGGAGGGAGGAAACCAGTTACCTTCAGTCATAGGATTTGGTATCTCTAGGGTTGTGCTGGAGCCTTCTCCAGCAAGTTCAGGAGAATCCATTTTTAAATTTTCAGTGTGAACATTTACACCACAGAAATCAGTAAACACTACAAATCAAGATTTGACTTGTTGTTTGTTGATTGTCTAGACTTAAGAAAGGATGGGGGGAGAGAGGGAGAGATATTCATAATGTAAATTAAACTTGAAAGTCTGTCCTGTATAGTTAGTTTGGGTTTGTTGGGGTTCCCCCCCGCCAGACAGCTGATGGTTAAATATTTACCAGCACACTACTGGATATATCCATAATTTTAAAAAATTTTCATATTTAGTGAATCCCCTCCCAGGGTACAGATCGCAACTCTGTCAGTTCTTTGAAGGCAAGAACTATTTTGTCTTTCTCTTTGTATGGGCAGCACCTAGCATAGTACCAGTCACTCAGTCGGTGCTTAATGAATGCGTGTGGGAAAAAAATTGAATTGAAATGGCCTCAGCCTTCCAGCCTGTGCTATTCTTGCCCATTTATTTACATAAAGCTTCCTCTGGGAAATTACTCAACACTCTGGAGGCCTTTTTCTAGGTCTAAGTAAAACAGAGATGGAGATTTCTCGTGGAGTCAAAACTACCCCCCTCCTACCTTTCCAGTCTTCTTGTGCATCATTCCCCAACCCATAATCTTCAATTCAGTGAAACTGGCTTCCTGGGGATTCCATGAACAGGACCCTTTATCTCTGGGCTCCGGCCATTTGCTCTGCTATCTTCCACTTCTAGATTGCTCTCTCCTCCACTCTGCCTACTGACTTCCCTGGCTTCCTTTAATCCCAACTAAATTCTCATTGTTTTCTTTTTTAGTGGAAGTCTTTCCCAACTCCTCTAAATTCTAGTGCCTCCAACTCCATTATTTCCTACCTATCCTTGCTTTATACTGATGTGTTTGCATGTTATCTCACTCATTATATTGTAAGCTCCTTAAAGGCAAAGACCACCTTTTGCCTCTTCTTTGTTAGCATGGTGCCTGGCACATAGGAGGCACTTAATAAATGTTTATTGATTGATTGGGTCTGAAAAAGGAACTGCCTGATCCTGATTAAGAACTAGGATGACTAAAGGTCAGAGCTGGAATAGACTAAAATGATCATCAAAGGTCTAAATCCTTTTTCATTTTACAGATGGAAAAACTGAGAGCTAGAAAAATTACTTGACGTGACAAAATCTGCAAGGCTAGTAAGCAGAGAAGATTGAACTTAAACCAGGTCTTTTGACTCCAAGGACAAAGCTCTTTTCACTATGCAAAGCTTTGTTCACTGTCCGCTAGCACAGCCTCCTCAGTTTTACCCTACACTAATGAGCCATTTCCCCTCCTTTAGCCAATTTGTGTTTTCCTCAAGTCAATACAACTATTAAGCACCCAAGGTTTCCTAGCACCATTAGATGTTGTGAGAAACATCCAAGAATTAGAAGATATAATGAGGTTATGAACTATTTGGAGGAAGAAGACATAACATCAGAATAATACAAAGCAGGAAATAATCTGTCCTAATTCTGACTATGTTTGATTAGCTCAGTATCTTAGAACACCATATTAGTGAGATCAAGGTCATAAGTTTAAAATCTGTTTAGCAAGCACTTATTTATCTCCTACTATGTGCTAGATTTTGTGTAACGTATTGAGGATACAGAAGTGAAAATTACATGGTCCCTACCCTTGAGAATCTTACAGTTCAATAGGTTTGATTTTTGTACAGACCAATTAATTTTT
Source organism: Vombatus ursinus (assembly GCF_900497805.2). Classification (NCBI taxonomy): domain Eukaryota; kingdom Metazoa; phylum Chordata; class Mammalia; order Diprotodontia; family Vombatidae; genus Vombatus; species Vombatus ursinus. The sequence continues at coordinate 14,937,322 of NW_020954639.1, read as the reverse complement.
GCTTTTTATTCCTGGCCAGGATTGGAACCCTTAACCCTGATCACTCCGCGCCTTAGTTGATAAATGAGGAAGTTGAATGAGATGATCTCTGGGATTTCTTCCAGCTCTTGATTCCATGCTACCATGATCGCAAGTGATAGACATAGTTTGCACTGTTGCTGCCATACTAAGGGAGTAATAGACAAAGACACTCCATTTGGCCAAAGATGGTACCATCTTATGTGGCTTCCAGAATAAATGTTACCATTCCAATCATTCACTACCTCCCCTTGGGCCTTACGTTGTGTTTGCTTTACACATTTCCTTTGCAGAGCAGAGATTCAAACCCACGTCTTCTGACTCCAGTGCCACAGCTTTGTCTACTCCACCATGTTACCTTGTTTGCTTGTATACCTTCACTCCTCACCTAATCTAAAACCTCGTCAAGGATTGGAACTGCACTCTATGTCTTGTGTTTGTTGTGTAGCACTTAGCACGGTGATGTACACACAGTATGTGTTTCATAAATGTGTTGACTTGGGAAGATATTCAAAAGTATCCTTAAGATAACTCTTTGGTAGACTATATCAAAAGATTGCCACTTACCACCTGCTTGACCTTGAGTGATTAATCAATGAGCATTTATTAAGTGGCTCATGTGCTAGGAACTGAAGATACAAAAATCAAGCAACCCCTGCCCTCAAGCAGCTTATATTCTATCAGGAGAGATGAAGTGCGCTCGTGCATGCGCGCACGCGCACACACACACACACACACCACAAGTATAGGGGCTAAATCTGTGGTGGTTTCTCTAGTTCAGGGACCTCCCAGATTGAGGAAATGTCCTTTTACCAATTTGGGTCAGCTGTCACTTATTGTCTGTGAGTTGTTTGTCCAGGTTCACAGTAAGTATGTGTCACATCTAGTCACTCTATTCATTGCCTTTTCATATATGAGTGTAAACAAAATAAAGAAATGGACATTTCTATGGGGAGGCCCTAACAGCTAGGAAGAATCTAGGGTTTCCTCAACTGCAAAATGAGTGGATTGGGCCCAGTGACCTTTCTAAGATCCTTTTTAGCTTTAAATCTATGGTCCTGTCTCTTCCAAACCTAACCTTTCATGTCAAGCTCATCGAAGAGGACACAAAAAGTGGACTCGTTAAGAATCTTGGTTATTCTCACCAGCCAAACTCTTCCACGATACCTGTAGGAGAGAAGTATGAGGATGCAGAACTAGATGTGACAGTTGTATAATTAAAGGGCACTCAGAGTATACTGAATGTGTAATTAAAGGGGTGAGACACTAGTCCTGTTTCCTTTAGGGTACATAGTAGGAAAAAACTGACATCCAAAAATATAGATAGAAGAGTCTAATTGGACCCCACTCAATCCAGACCTCCTTTTTAGTGGGTCTATCTTTTCTGAAATAAACAAAAAAAAATCAGAATCTATGCTGTAACAAAGGTTTTGGGGTTTTTTTTCCTTTTTTTCTTGCTGCTGATTTGGAAAGTGAATTTGAAATCAGAACTGCCATTGGAAATCCAGGTTGTACCTGAGATGCCCTAGAAACAGAAGAAATGCAGGGAAAGTTAGCAGAAATGTGGAAGAGGGTGGAGACATAAAAAACTGGAATTCACAAAAGGGAATGGAAACATAGACAAGAACCAAAGGAAAGAACAGTGGCAGGTGTTGCCCCAGAGGGCATAGAACCCAACTTCACCTCTGACTACCACTCCTTAAACTCTGGGGTTACCTTAGCAAAAGTTGCAGGTCATGATAGGGACTAAAACTTGGAAGGCTGTGGAACCAGCAATGTTAATGGCACTGTTCTTGTCAATATAGAAGCCACTGGAAATCTTTGCCACTACCATGTTGTCAGGCTCAGCTCAGCCCAGCCCCTCCCTTGCCAGGGACTTGTAGCCTGCTCTACACAGCAGTTTTGCCTGAAACAAATGCCCAGATCCCAAATGCTATGCCATCTGAGATTCAGTGGAGGGGTCAGGTGGAAACAGTCAGGTTCCATCTTATGTATATTTCTTTTTAAACTCTTAAGTTGGTTAATGAGTTTCCTATGCACCCACATTGATCTTTTCAGACAAATTCCACTTTCCCTCTTATTGAAATTATTTCCCTCTCAGTCTTTAGAATTTCATTCTTGAACACTACCCATCCATCACTTCTTCCCTGAAGAATTCCAGTTTGTAGCATCCTACCTACTCTTTTCCTGAATTTTTTGAGATCTCATTCTCTAAAAGCTAGGGTGAATGTCAGACCATCCTTGGGGTTCCTCTTCTTCTCTATCATAGAACAACCAGTCACTTCTCATGATTGTCCTCCTTTTTAGTGAGAATCAGATGCAGAATAGAACATCCCTTGTTGGTTCTTTCATCTTTTGAAGGACAAAATTATTATTATTCAATTCCTTAGGAAGAGAAGACAGGTGTGCCATGATTCTGACTCTTTTTTTAGGAAGATGATTAATAATATAACTGCATATAATAAAGTTTTTGAATATTCATAAACTATATTTTAAAATCTTTACATGCCAGAACAGAATGTTTTCTCTGAGTAGGGAAAAAATATAAGGCTATCTCAACCCACCAAAGTTTAAGACAAAACAAATGGGAGAACTGATAAATACGTATGATCTTTTCCTTTTTTTCCCACAAGCTTTCTAGGAGAGACCTGTCCTTAAGAAATATCTCTCAAGGTGGTGCAGTGGATAGAGCACCAACCTTGGAGTCAGGAGGACCAGAGTTCAAATCTGGCCTCAGACACTTGACACTTACTAGCTGGGTGACTCTGGGCAAGCCACTTAACTCTGGTGCCTAGCCAAAAAAGAAAGAAAGAAATATCTCTCAGAAATTTTCAAGAAATGACCAGGCAGTAAAGTTTCTCCACATATTGTCTTCTACCTTGCCTTCTGAAACAAACATAAACATTAAATAGAGCTACCAAGAGCTTTTAAACCTTTGATTTTGAATGTATCTAAGGATTCTGAAAAATTCATTACTGTCTTCTCTCTGTGCAACTACAAATTACACTTACATGAGACTAGGCTGTTCTCCAGTTATAGTCTGACTTAACAGTCAGTGTGATTAAACTAGCACCTTCAGTCTTATTCCATTCATAGGCCCGTAAGGCAATCCATTTGTCCTAAAGATATGGGCTTAATTGAATGAGAATTGAGCACAAGGTTTTACACAATTTATAAAGATCATCATTTACAGTTTAAATTGAATTTACTAGAATCCTAGTGATTTTTGGAAGAAGAAATAACGTTTCCCATAATTTCAATGTACTTTTTAAAACTGGATCATTGAGTCAGTGGCAAACATTTGGGCAGCTTTAACTGCACTTACCAAGCTAAAGACTTGTATCTTTTCATCCATTTCATGTTGGGATAGCAAAGGTCTCCAGTGAATTTTGTTTAATTTGGATTTAGGCCACAAGTATCTTAAGACAAAAGATGCTCAATGGGTGATACTATTTTTGTTTCTCTCTTCTGCTCCAACCTTTCAATTTCATGTGTGCCCATGTCTTTCTTTCTGCCATATAGACCCAAAGCAAGTCATTCTATATGGGAAGAATAGGTTCTATGCTAGGGAAGAATTCCTTGTTTCTGGCACCTGGCCTACCTGCCTGAGTTTCTGAACCTTTGCCACCTGGACTGCTGGTCTGAATTCCCATTCCAGTGCCTTGACTCAATTTTTCAATTCTCAAGGCTCTCTGGCTCCTGCCTGGCCACCCAGTTTTCAACCAACTGTCTTCTCTTGCTCTTTGATATCTCCATCTCTCTGCCTACCTAGTTTGAGTCTTGCCTTGTATTTACAGATGTATATACACTCCATGTACTGCTCACCTAGCTCCAGACCCATGGTTCTACCTTATCTGCTAGATTTTAAATATTTCTCTTCTGGGTAATTTCTCTGGTTTCTGGTCTTCCAGCCTAACCTTAGCTTTTCTTGTCCTGATTTTCTATTCTGCCTCTATGCTCCCTTGACACCCACAGCCCTGATGTTCACAAACCACCCATCACCAAAACTCTAAGTGGGTAAGGTATCTCCATCAGGACCCCATGCACCAGTAGTCTCCATTATACTTCATTCATGATTGTTCGAGACATAAGAGTTTCTCAGTAGCAACTTCATGCTTTCTCTAACTCCTACTCTTGCCTCATATTCTTTAACAATAATTTCTTCCTCTTGTTAGTTTTGCTTTCCTTTCCTCCTTTATCATTTTCTCCATTTAAGGTTTATTCACCACTGCTGAGAGAGGACCTTTACAGTGGACAGGTGAATAACCAGGTCAGGAGCTACAGGAAAAATTAGAGAGAGCTAAAGGGCCACTCATCCTGGACATGCCCCCAAAATTATGAGTACAGCAAATTATGAACATTCTTTCTCAAACCCACACTTCTGTTATTTTATCTCCCTGACAAATTTGCTTAAAACCAGACTATATTCAAATCAGTTCTAAACCATAGTATTGAACCTACTTCTTCTAAAGACAATGCCTTGTACTTCCTTGTCCAACTGTTATCCATATCCTGGTCATTAATTCTAGCTTATTGCATGATGCTCCTAATCTATACAAAACTTTCTGGTTATAGCCTTCCCTCATCCTCTGACTGGGAAGGCTTCAACATGTGCAATGGAGAATTTCTCAATCTCAATATGTAGAAAGTCCCCAGGGAAATCTCCCCTCTATACACTATCTTCTCATTTTCATTAAGGACCAAAGTTTTCACCCTAATATTTGCTAGATGATCCAATGGAAATAATTTCTTGAGTTAAAAAATAATTGAACAGATAATAGTAATAACAGTTCACATTTATAGAATACTTGACAGCTCACAAAGGATCTTTGTCACAACAACCTATGGGGTAGGTAGTGCAAATATCATTATACCCATTTTACAAAAACTAAAGCACAGCGTTCATACAGCTAGTCAAAGTGAGAGCCATGTTAAAAACCCAAGGTTCCTGTCATCAGGTCAAGCGCTCTTTCTACTTCACTAAATGATGCTCCCCTACACAGTCAGAAGAAAATAGGAAAAGTATGGAGATGACCAGGAATAATAATGATAACTCACTAGCACTTTTATAAATAAACATGTAAATACCAATAATTATCAAATAAACAAGTGATGGTTTACAAAAGGAAGTAGATCCTTGCCCTCCCCCACAAAAGGGGAAGAAACCAGAGGATGGGAAGCAAAGATGGGGAAGTGGGGGAGGGGGAGCTGAAAATAGAAGAGGAAGTAGAAGAGCCAGAATGTGAATAGTAATTGGAAAAACTATCACATGAAAATATACCCTGCCAAAATGAGAAAGTGATCCATAGGCTCAAGGACAGCAAGGAACTAAGTTACCTGAATAAGATGGAGAATTGCTCAGGAAAAAGCAGAATGATTCAACAGAAGGCAAATCTACAAGAGGAACCTGGTGTACTTTATGATGTCTAGTTACAAGGGAAGCCAGACAGATTCGTATTATTTCAAAAATGCCATTTTAAAAACTGATTTGAAGGAGATGATGTAGGGCTGTGATCAGTGTTGTAGTGAACTGACTGGGGGGGAAGAGAGGTGCCTTCATGATTCATTTCCAAAATGTATTTACTGAGAGTCTAACGCATGCCCAACACCATGTGAGGCACTGGAGAAGTGGTGAGAAGTGGAAGGCATGCTCTCCAGATGTTTATAGTCTAGTTTAATGATACGAGGATAGTTCTTGGTAGCAGAAACCATCCCTGCCCATTCTCCTGATCATCCATCTGCCATCCCTGGCCCTCTTCTCCTCTCCAAGGGACACCCTTATCCTGACAGTGCACCACAGAGCTCCCCTGCAAAGAAACAACTCACCTGGAAACTCACAGAGTTGTGGGAGAAGTGCTTAGTGTAAATTATGATTACTTCTCAAAAGGAAAATAGAAACCAAGATGGGGTTTATCCATACCCTGATTGCTACAGTGTAATTTTAGCCTGGGAAGGCTAAAATACACCTTGAAATGTTTCATTGCAATTTTAAAGATTTGATTACTTGTGCTACAGTCTCAAAATTGGTTCCTTCTATGACAAGTGTAAATGTATCCTTCATAAGATCAGTAGAAAGACTAAAATATATAATACATGCCAAACAGAAAAGATTTTTAAAATAGCATCTCTACCAGGACACATGGGGATTTGGCTTAAAAAATGTATTGCTTTTAAAGCAAAAACTTAAAAAAAAAAGTAAAAACTTATTTTTCATCCATATTTGTGACCCTTTCAGGAAGAGCCCTCTAAAAATACAAGAAAAACATAGTTTGTTTATTATCCTTGTGCTATTCAAGAGGGGAAAGTCCTCTCTTGAAGACTATGGAGAAAAACACGTTTAGAGCATATTAGCCCAGGCTGTGCCAGATGGCTTCAATTTTCTACTTTGTCAAAATAGAAGTGATAGAAGAAGGAGATAGGGCAGAAGATAAAATGAAAATCAGAAAATCATTACAAATCAAATGCAAATGAATATAAAATTTATAACCAATCGAGTGAGAATTATCAAAGGCAAGAGAACTGTTTAAAATATGATGCAAAATTGTATCTGAGTTAACTTATGTCTTCAAAATGCAAATTTAATTCAATTCAACAGACATTTGTTGAATACTAAGTACAGAACATTGTACTAGGTAGTGAAGGAAACAGAAAAAATTAGTATGACCTCCATCCCTGCTTTCAAGAAGTACCTAATAAATAAACTTCAAAAGAAGTACCTAATAATAGAAATATAGATATAAATAAATAAATAGAAATAAATAGAAGTACCCATAAATGAGAGAAAATCACACTGTGGTAGTCATGGTATGGATGAACCACATCTTGGTTTCTTCTTTCCTTTGGGAGAAATAATTATAATTCATACTTTTATCTCACTTTAAGGTTCACCAAACACTTTCCCCAACAAACTCCATGAGATAGATAAGGCAAATATTAGAGTTTCAGTTTTATAGATGAAGAACCCTGAACTCAGACAGAGCAAGTCATTTGGCCAGTGTCACGCAGCAAGTAGGTGGAAGATCTGGGTCTTGATTCCAGCCCTTAGGACTCCAAGGGTGTTGTTGTTTTCATTATATCTCACTTCTCTCAATACATTAAAAAGATCTGCATTTAGACTCGAAAGACTGATCAGCTTAAAAAGTGTTTCCCTCTCTTCCTAATGCAAGTCTCAGTTTGAAAATTGTAAACGAACCTTTTTCCCCTTGGGAAGACAGTTCTGAGTTAAAGTAGCAGGCTCTCTTTTTAGTAAATGCCTCATGTCTGTGGTTGACACACATCAATCATATCTCAATTTCCAGCTGTGCAGTGTGTCTGTGTTACTGATTGGCTACCAATCAAACTGAAATCTGATCTGCCTCACTAACAACACCAGGCTGTCATTAGCTTTCTAAATGCTGTGTGCCTCTTCTTCTTCAAGGCACCAAACCATCTTATCCTTCCACTTTCTACTTTTTAAAAAATTGTTTTTTTATTTATTAAGTAAGAACCCCTGCCTTAGCCTCTGATTCATGAAAGAGGCACCAGCACCATCCAAGGCCCAGCTAAAATGGTACAACCTTCAGGAAGTCTTCTCTGATCCTCCACAAGTAGAAATGGTCTTTCCTTCCTCAGCCCTGGTCTAGCATGTGTTTGTGTAATGCCAAGAGCTCTGAAGGTGGGATCAGAAGACCTGGTTTAGAATTCTGGCTTTGCTTCTGACCTTGGGCAAATCACTAACTTTTCTGAGCCTCAGTTTCTTCATTGAAAAATGGTAATTATAAGACTTAAAGAACCCTACCTCACAAGGTTGTTGTGAAATAATGTATGCAGTATTTTGTAAGATAATGTATGCAATATTTTGTAAATTGTATAAGTACTATATGAATAGTAGTTATTACATCTCTTTTTCTTGTCCTACTTTGAAATTGTGTACATATTATATCCATCAGTAGTTTGGAAGTTTCTTGAAAGCTAACTTTTAACTTTTAACTAGAATTGGATCCAAGACCTCCAGACTCAGTGCAGTCATTTTTTTCTTACCCTAAGATTCAACTTCTTCATCTTACATATGTTAGGAAACAGGTTCCAAAAGACACTAGCTCAATGGCACATAGCTAATTAGTGAGAGACCTGGACTCAGTATTCATTCCATTATGACCTGCATCCTTAGGAGAGCACTCTAGGAAGGCTGTTATTGAGTTGTTAAGTTGTATCCAACTCTTTGGGATGCTGTGGACCATAGCACACCAAAGCTATCCATAGGGTATTCTTGGCAGAGATACTGGAGTGGTTTGCCATTTCCTTTTCCAATGGGTGAAGGCAAACAGCTTAAGTGTCTGTCAGTCTTGCCCACTTACACAGCTAGTGTCTGAGGCCAGATTTGAACTTAGGTCTTCCTGACTCCAGGCCCAGTGCTCTATCCGCTAAGGCATTTAGCTGACTCCTCTGGGAAGGCTAGGGAAAGTTTACTTGTCAGGCAGAAGTTAGAAGACAAAAAATAATAATAATTAGAGTACTTACGGGAAAGATAATACATTTCTGAATATAGACATGTCTTCAAGGCAAGCTATATCAAATACCTTTGAGGTGCCCAGGTATATTGTCAGTTCGCTAGTGGTAAGCCTACCACTAATTAGCTACATGACCTTAAACTAGACTCGGTGATCTCTTGGAGTCTGTTTTCTCACACATATAATGAAGATTGGCAATAGATGACCTATTAGTTGGACTTCAATCAAAGTTGGGTTGGATTTGGAGTCAAAAGAAGTACCTAATAAATGCCTTTTGGTTGAACAAAACATATAGTACATACCTCATATATAAAATAAGCAGGTTAAACTAGATGACCTCTAAGGGACCTTCCAGCTCTAGAATTGTGAGCTCTAAAATTCTACTGATATCACGAAATTTAGAAATAAGCAGTCAAGATTGCCCTGGGGCGATCTTGAGTCCTTGGTTTTCAAACAAATGTCTAAGGAGGCAAACTAATTTTTTGTGGCCACTAGATGACCATGTAGGCCTTGGAAATACAGAGCTGTGCTCTCATCATCCAGTCTCTCAAACTCATTTGTTAATTGTCTTATTTCCCAACAAGGACAGCAAAGCATTTCAAGGCATTGCCAACAGTTCTTGGTATGTCCCAAGGCCCTGGGTTTCATCACTTCCCTTTGTGATATTTGCTTAGGATGGTCATGGGTGGAGCTGGTGAGGGTGGTAACCATTCTGGGAAAAGAACAGAAGGTGGAGCTGGAGTGGTGGGTGTTTCCATGTGTTTTGTTGTTGTTGTTCAGTTCTCCAACTCTTTGTGGGTATTCTTGGCAGAGATATTAGAGTGGTTGACCATTTCTTTCTCTGGTTCATTTTACAGATGAGGAAACTGAGGCAAACAGGGTAAGGTAACTTGCCTAGCATAACACAGCTAGTAAGTGTCTGAGGCCACATTTGAACTCAGGTCTTCCTGATTCCAAGTCCGGTGCACTATCCACTGCACCTTAGCTGCCCCTTATTTGTAGGTAAATAGTGAAGATGGAGAGATTTCTAGACACAAGTCTGGTAATGAATGAAAGCTAATGTGTCCCAGTGTGTTCTATAGTCAGACTACACCCTTATATCCATAGCTAATACATCTATGTCAATAAGCAGTAAAGAAACAGAGTGGGCGAGTGTGGGTGGATCAATCCATTATGGCCACTGGAAAGTAAGACTTTATGTCCTAAACTTTTTGAAGTTGTAATCCTTTTTATTTGTAATAAATAGTGAGCAATATAACTATGGTAGCCAAATCAAAGGCATCATTTTTGCATAGAAGATGTGGCCCATTTTTCATTAACTCATGGAGGCTTAATTACTAGAAAAAGTTAAGAACACTCTCTTGAGAGGCTGTAGAGTGGCTAGAGTACTGGATTTGAAATCAGGAGAAATCTAGACTCAAAACCTTTCTCTAGCACTGTGCGATCATGGATAAGTACCTTATTCTCTGTTTCCTTATTGACTGGCATGCATTCTTTGCTCACCTCTATCTCTCAAAATCCCATTTCCTTTATCCCCTTATTTCTAGTGCCCCACCTCTGAAAGAATCTCATGTTCATCTTGTATATATTTTGTATAAATGTCTATGTTTACATGGTGTCTCCCTTGATGCACTGTAACCTCTTAAGGTCAACCACTATCATTTTTGATCTCCAGTGCCTTACACATAGAAGATGCTTAATAAATATTTGTTGACTGGTTAATTGATTAAAACCTATAGAACCTACCTCAAAGAGTCATTGTGTGGCTCAAATGAGGTTATGTATATGAAATCCTTTGCAAACTCTGAAGCAGTCATAATAAGCAAAAACTATCTTTTGCTTTTCTTTATATCACCAGGGCTTAGCATAGTACCTGGCACATAGTAGGTACTTAATAAATGCTTACTGAATGACTAACAGCTAACATTTACATAGTTCCAGAATAAGGGCCTGGACCCCATCAGTTTGCTCAAGTGATGCAACTGTCCCTCTTGGAGATGCTGGGAAGCCCTAGTTCTGGAATAGTAGCAATAACCTATAAAGAAAGTGCTTTGGAGAGACTGTAGAATACATGTGAACATTCTGGAACTAATTCTGGATGACTAACCATGTGATAAGGAGGAAACTCTGGCTACGGAGGCATTCCAAAGGCCTTAGAGTTCTTCAGCCATGTCTCTCATGCCTTTGTCCTTTTGACTACTCTGTTCCTGGTGGTGTTGCTACACTGACAATCCATTGAGAGACCATGCCCTAGGAGCTGAAGCAGAGACTACAGCCAGCGGTCATGCCACATCTAGACATGAATTTGGTGGGGCTAATGCTATATAGGAACTAAGTTTGGAGCCTACTCCCCTCATAGACCAAGGTTGTAGAGGGGAGAGTATGCCCCTAAGATATTGAGGGAATATGTTTGTATGTTCATATGTATGTATACCCTTAAAGGAAATATTGCTTTGTAAAAGCTAATTGATATTAAGTTAAATGGAACTGGAGCTAGGCATAGGTCCCTAAGGGTCTGGTAACACAGCCAGTGGGAGCTGGAGCTAATGACAATAGAGAAAAGACTGCCCCCCAAACCCCTTGGGGTTACTTAGAACCCAGAGGCCCAGAACCCCATACTACCTATAATGCTTTAAGGGGTTTGCAAAGTCTTTTACATACATTGCCTTATTTGATCTTCACAAAATCCCTATTGGTGCTATTATTACCCCCATTTTACAGACGAGGAAACTGAGACTTATCAATACTAAGTGAATTGCCCAGCTACCAAATTACACAGCTACCAAATGTCTGGGGCAGGATATAGACTCAGATCTTCCGGACCCCAAGTCCAACACTTTATCCACCAGTAGTCATAGTTGCTTCTGAAAGCACCTAACCTAGTCTTTGGGCTAGGAGTAACTTGAGCACTGAAGGAGACCCAAGTCCATTAGCAACTGTTTATACAAAAATCCTCCTATGGCCCTAAAAGAACAATAGTTATGTAGAGACCTAAGATGAAAAGAATGATTTCCTTCTCAGGCTTTTTTAAATCACCACCATCACCTTCCCCCACACCTTTAAAAGAAAATGCTTTGCAAATTTGTTGTGGTTGAATGGTTGTGCCATTATCTAAAGGCTATTATTGCTCCTAATAATGTAATGAGATGTAGTGAGCGATGCGAGCAGGGTGCTCAGTTCTTAAAATCACCCGGGTTTCTCATTTCACATTAATAGGGTCGCTGCTGCTCCCAAAATACAGTTCAATGGTTTTTACTATCTTTGGTATGTTGAGTTGTAATTGCAAAGTTGTTGAAATCGACCTTTATGAAATGTCCATGGTGACAATACAAAAATCTCTCCTAGGAATGGTGACAGACAGAAAATTACCTGGCTGTCATCTAAGATGGGAAATTCTCTATCACGACCTCTGCAGATTTCTTGCTTTTGTAGGGTATTTGAAGGAGTTTAAGTTTTCAATAATTTTGATTGGGAAGGGGAAGATGCAAAATTTATGCTTATGTTTTGCTCAGTGGTTCACAGGGAAAATAACTCCCTAAGGTTGGATCTTTAGGTGTTCATAGTGGGGGAGGGGGGCGAGGGAAGGGGGCAGAGAGGAGAGAGGCAGTGACCCAGAAGGATTGAAGCATGTCTTTAAAATTTCAGAAACGTGAACAGAAATGACCATAATAAGATATAGTAATATGCATATGCCAGGCAAATAATGTCTATGAAAGAGGTGATGCTATAATTTATATCAAACTGCTTACTGTCTCTGGGGAGGGAAGGTGAGGGAGGAAGAAAATTTGGAGCTCAAATTTTTAAAAAATGAATGTTAAAAAGTGTCTTTACATGCGATTGAGGAAAAATAGGATTTTTTTTTTTAAAAAAAAAGAGGTAGTGTGATAGAGAGGAACGGAATGCTGGGCTTGGAGTCCAGAAGACCTGGGTTTAATTCCCACCTGTTTGACCCTGGGTAAGTCACTGAACTACTTGTGCCTCATGTAATCTTATAGGCTTTAATGTGATACAGTGTAGAGAATGATGGATTTGGGATCAGAAAATCTAGGTTCAAATCCTGGTTCAGCATTTGCTACTAGGTGAGCACATAGACAAGTTATTCAATATGTCTGGCCTTCCATTTCCTCTTCCATAAAATAAGGAGATTGGACAAGATGATTTCTTAGGTTTTCTTCAAGCTCCAAGTTTGTGATCTACAGAGACATAGACATGTTGTGATGTGCTGGTGGAAGGAGATCCCATGCTGGGAGTTCTCCCATGAAAACAAAATCAGAGGTCCTTCATACCTGCATAGAAGACCTGTGAAAAATGAAAAAGTAATCTTCATTCCTGTCTCTCCTTCAACTTGTGTCCCTTAATGAGTAGCTTCCTATCATGCACAGTACTTCACAGATCACTGGATTACAGATTCTGATCTGGAGGGAAACTTAGTAAGTCACCTCATTCAATCCCTTCTCTTTGTGGATAATAATAATGACTAGAATTTATATAGCACTTTAAGGTTTACAAAGTATTCTAAATGTTATCTTATTTGGTCTTCATGACAATGCTGTAAGGAAGATGCCATGATTATTCCCATTTCACAGATAAGGAAACTGAGGTTGAGAAGATGATCCAGGGTCATACACTAATGTCTTGAGACAGGATTTGAACTAAGGTCTAGGCAGCTAGGTGGCTCAGAGGATAGAGCTCTGAGCCTGAAGTCAGGAAGACTCATTTTCCTGAGTTCAAATCTGGCCCCAGACACTTACTAGCTGTGTGACTCTGGGCAAGTCACATTACCTTATTTGCCTCAGTTTCCTCATCTGTAAAAGGAGCTGGAGAAGGAAATAGCAAACCACTCCAGTATCTTTGCCAAAAAAAAAAAAAAAACAAACAAACCATATGGGGTGAGAAAAAGTGGGACAGGATTGAAATAACTCAACAACAACAACAACAATGTCTTTACTCCAGGTCCAACACTCTACCCACCTGAAAACTGAGGCCCAGAGAGGTTAAGTCCCTTCCATAAGATCAGTCAGGTAGTAAATGGCAAAGCAGGATTCAAATCCCAGCACTCTGATTCTTCATCCAGCATCCTTTCCACTATGCTAAGCCTCTTCCCTTCCTACCTCAATTCTATGATCTTGACATAAAAGAGAGGGCACCTGAGTACAGTACAGAACAAAACAGAGACCTTCCTTTGGCTGACTCAGTTTACCTTTTTATAACACATAGCATTATAAATTATAATTATATTATTTTATAGTACATGCCTGTGCATTATATTATTGTTTTATAATGCATGGAAATACTGGAATCCATGAGTTAGTACTATCAAAATTTATAGAGTGCATGTCTGGGTCAAGTTCGGTCAAGTATTGGCTAAGATCCAATTAGCCCTTCTCTAAAATTTATTTTTATCTTGCCAACTTCTCTAAAACTGTTTCCCAGATCATCTAAAATTACAAAAACCCAAACCAAAAGCCAAGCTCCTACCACAATGCTGCAAAGCATCACTCATTTATTTGTTCCTGCACCTAACTGTGCTCTTTCCTTTTCAGGCCTCCGCAGGGGCTTCCTGTCTAACAGGCAATTGTTCGGCTATTTTAATGTCGCTTCTTAAACTAAAGCTTGACCGTGCCACGGTAACACCATCAAATACTATAAAGCACAAGCTAAAAAATAAGACCACAGAAAAAATGGTTTGACGTTTGTTTTAAAGTGTATGAATTTAACAAGTTTGTCTCATCTGATCAACATCCCCCCCGCCCATGCTCAGATCATGAGCCTGGCATTTTGAACTTCAGCAATGTTCACCTGCATCACTTGGCTGCAACAGTATTAAGCCTATTGCAACTATTCAGGGGGTTTTCCCCTCTAAATTGTTTGGGTTTTTTTTTTAAGCCCAGTCAAATTGCAACTCAGAAAAGCTTAAACAATAACCTTTCCCCAGAATGCCTTTGTGCCTGGATCACATGATCAGTGCACCTAGTTAATGGGGAAATTCTCCTTCACAGTGACAATACTGGGAGGCACCAAGGCTCTTCCTTCAGTGGCCTTATCTTAAGTTGGTGGTTCCTGAAAACAGGCTGAAGGGCAGAGGGATGGCTGAATGACCTCATGAAAACTGGTTAGCTTAACTGAAGTGCAAGTACAGTAAGCACATCATTCAAATTGGGTACTAAAGGGCTAGAAATGAAACCAGCTTCACAGCCCTCAAGTTTCCGTTATTGATCATCCAAATATCAATTATGATGACTATCTTTTCACAAGTTAATTCTCCAATATGACAACCATGAAAAGCTTTATCCACAAAAAAGTATGTGTGCATGTGTATACATATACATATACATATATATATATATATATATACACACATATATATATCTGATCTCTTCATGTGGAGCTGTGGAGAAACAATACAGTTCAGGTCACTGGAAAGAATGCTGAATTTGGAGTATGAGGACCTACCCCAAGCTACGTTTTGCTGTATGACATTAGATAAGTCACTTACTCTCTTTGACCCTCAGTTTCTTCATTGTCAAATGAAGACATTGGACTTCATGACCTCCAAGATCCCTCCTAGCTCTAAATCTATATCCTGTACTGTCAATGTTTTTGGTGATGCTGTCCTGCTGACAAATTCAAAGATGAAATCCACTCAAGCAATGAGATAGATCATTCCTAACAAGTCCAGATCTTAAAATTATATTAAAAGAGTTTCTACAGCCCTTCAGATAAGTCTGGAAGTCTATATTCTAGGCAAAGATATATTGGCTCACTTCTCCAACACTGTTATTTGGTCTATCAATGGATGGTTAGCAGAATTTGGCCAGACAGAGCAGGAACTAGTGACAAATTTGAACTCTCTGTTGATATTGAAGATCCTGGTATACTATAGAAGTAGGGTTTTCTTGAGTGCTAACAAAGTATGGGACCTTTCTCTTCTTTCACTGGTTGACTTAGGTCTTGCAAGTGGCCAAGGTCACAAAGGCAGTGTGTATTAGCTGCTGCTCACTTTAAGGTTGGCATTCTACCCACTCTAGTTCACTGCACTAGGGGAGGGTCATGGTTTGACCCCATGAAGTATGTGATCAGCCAACCAGAAGATGGGAAGATGAGCTGCATCCCATCCTCCCCATGACAGCTAACCACAAGGCTTGTTTCCAACACAGCTACCACCCAACACTCCACAGCAAGGACGGAAATGGACCTGGGGATGAAAATCTGAATGCTCACAAATAAATACTCAGTAAACATTTATTAAGTGCCTAATAGTAGGTTGTGCTAAGTACTAGAGATACAAACAAAGATAAAAGACAAACCCTGCTCTCAAGAAGCAATCTCAACAAAAACCTCTACCTTTACTGCTGATAATCTGGTCAGCATATGGCCAGGGCATTTTCTCCCTTGTTCTATCCCATAAGTGATTCATAACACAATTTTTAAAAAAAAAAATTCAATCCTTAGGGCCAAAATAATCAGTAAATACACAAAGTGGGAGGGTCACCTCTATTTTTAAGTTTCCAAAAAGAGAACTCATAGAGGGAAATCAATGCATGACATGACAAAGTGCAAGAATTCAGAATAAGAGTGAAGTTAATAAACAAATAAAAGAGAAACAAAACCTCCAAAATAGGTTTAAAAAAAGAACAATATCAAAAGAAATAAATAGTGATTAAAATAAATAAAAGTCAGTATAATTAATATGCTTTTCTTAAGGTTTGTATTTATAAATTGAACTTCATACTTACATTTAATTTGAAATTTTAGCAAGAGTTTTTTAACTTGACAGTGCCAACCTAACTAGTCTTGAGTAATCCACCATGGTCAAACATGCACATGAATTTCACCTTGGTGAAAGGAGTTGTTGGAACTGAACTGAAATGTACTGAATTTCTGTGGCAAGTTGTTTTTATTCATTTAACTTTCTCATGATATTTACACAAATTCTGCATTTAATATGACTATGCTGTCAAAACTAGAACCCAAATTGAATCCAATTTCTTAGAGGGGGTAAATATTAACAGTGCAAGTTGGTGATTTTTTTTAAAGAAAGTCTTCTCTTTGTATATATAATCTAACATCTTGAAATAAGAATATTTCTATAAAACCTTGTGCATTTTCACAAACTATTTAATAGTATACAATGTCCACAGAGTACCTTCAAAGCTACCCATCAGTTTTTCTTATCCCCCAAAAAATTTAAGATGAGATCCACAAAATTGATATGCCCATTCCACGTTGGTGAGCAATCTGATTGATCCTTCCACGAACACAGTCAAGAGAAATGGAGATCATTGTACCATTGTGAACTTCAAAAGAAGAACAGAGGCTCACACTGGTCCACATGCTTCCCTCTGGCATCTGACCTCCGATTTGTTGTGCAATTGCTGCTGGGTGTGTCTGATCCTGAATCAACTGATTTAAGGTAACCTTGATCACATTACATGAATGGATCAACTTTAGGTTAAAAGCAACACTGGCAACTCCCTTCTCTGTAAATATGAAATACCTCTGAGCAAACTTTCCAGAAGAAACCAGCTGTATCTGTTTCTCATTGGATGTGACAAGTTTGAAATCCAAAAATTTGTTCCTGACAGCTCCAGTAGGCAGGCCTGTAGTGGAAACAGTGGCTGAAAGAGCAGTAGAAACTGCAGATGGGATCCAGATGAGGCTAAATGTACTCACGCCCGAGCTGTCCCCAAAGTAGCGAACGCTACACTGAGCTGGCGAAAAAATCTCAAAGTTAATCTGATCTCCAGCCTGGACTCTAGTTGCCCCAGAGGCAGACAGAGAAGTGTCTCGGTAATTTACTCCAGATTTGAATGTGTTCATCAGTTCTACGTTGGTACCGTTCCTGCCGATGTAGGAAATCAAGGAAAACCCTTCTCGGACACAAGTGTGACCCATGGAGTACAGTGCCTGGTGGAAAACAAACTTGATGACACCAGCTTCGGTGAACCTTATGCCTCTTCCGTCGTGAGATAAGCTTATCATGTACGGGTCAGAAACAGAATTAATTTTAAACGTAGGGCGGTAGTTGGTCTGGTAGTGCGTAGCTGTGGACATCTGTGCACTCATGGCTACCGCCCCCGTGTCATGGGACAACCAGAACAAGCTGAGTGGTGTGTGGAGGTCATACACGTTCAAGTCTTTGCTTTGGTTGCAGAACTGATTTGGGCTTCTCAAGAACACGGCCAGGGTCTGGCGTGGCTCCACTTCGGCGGCACTACTTAAGCTCGCGCTCTGGAAATACTTTCCTTCTGGCTGTTCGATGCGAACCCCGCTGAGCTCAGACCCCTCCTCGCTGCTATTTGACTTGAGGGAGAGCTGGAGAAAGTTCCTACAGTTGTGTTTCACAGCGAAGTTGAGGTCAACCCAGAGTAAGCCATGCTGCCTGAAGACGAGCTTGTTGTCCTCGATGAAGGCGATATCGAATTTCATCTTCCCTTTTAACTTAAGGTTTAAGCCAGGATAGACCTGAACAGAGGCAGACTTTGCTGAGGGCAGCTGGAGATCTGCAGCCCAAGACTTGGTGAGCCGGCTTTCACTGGCTGCCGCGCAGACGGTGTCACTAACTGCAGAGCAGGGGAGAGCCACCATTCCGTCTTCACACTCCCAACATGCCTGGCATTCTTGCACTTCCCTATTGAAGAAATAACCATCCCCGCAAAACCCAAGAGAGGCATCCTTCTCCGCAATGCCCAGACATCGGAAGCCACCTGTTTGGAAGGGAAACATAGTGCTGACTTTGGGAATATTTTTTAATGACCTATAGTTTGGAAAATGCAAGTTCAAAATTTTAACTATTGAAATGCCCTATCAAAATAAAGCCTTTAAGTGAGAAGTGAAAGAAGTACACTGAGAGTGGGATCTTTTCTGCAGAAAACTTTTCATGATTCTCATTCAAACCACAATACATTTTAGCTCCTTCTACAATGGAATTCAGAGCAATGTTTGCTAAAACTAATTCCCCAAAGGTCCCATCTAGGACATTATTAAGCTTTCTTGGTAGGTAGTGAGTCTTTCACAAGTGCTCTATTCAAGTAAAGGCAGGGTAACCATCAATCAACTAACAAGTATTAAGTACCTATTATGTGCTAGGCACTCTAAGCCCTGGAGATACCAATATCAAGGATGAAACATCCCTACTCACAAATGAGCTTCATTCTGTCAAGGGAAAAAGGTTGGTCTAGAACCTCCAGGATCCCTTCCAACAATAAAATTTTATAATGCTAAATTAAATTAAGATAATGCTGTGTTATATTGTTCATATATGTGGGTTTGTATGTGATTCCAACCTAGATTTCTAATAGAGTACAGAAGAGTGTCATAAGTTACATACTACTAGAACTTGAAGGAAACATAAAACCACTTAAATTCTCATATGGACAACCAAATAAAAAAATTTAAATGTCTCTTGAATAAATTAACTGAGGATAAAGTACTTTCAGTTATCTCTTCTTTCATTAGTGTCTAACTTCATCATATTGTAAAATCAAGTATTAGGTAAAGGCCTAATTTTTCTCTTAGTGAAAGCACAAGGGATATTGAAGACTCAATTAAGTGACTCAAAAGACTCGTTTGTCTTTAGTCTCTCATTCTGTTTTAAAAAAAAAAAAAAAAACAACCTCATAAGCCAGAGGCCAAGATTTCAATTCCAAGGACAGGAGCAACGTAGTACTTTCCTCAAGAAGCCCCCAACAACAAAGCTGAGGGTAAGAACCACAAGACAGTGTCATGGAAACATTTTCTATTCCTGGCTAATTGAAGAATTGAGGACAGAAGCATCTGGAGTCATAGTCTGACAAGAGATATCAGAGCTTTCTTAACCTGATAATGACCCCACCATAATTCAGTACAAAAGATATTCATATCCCCTTCTCTGTTTTTCATTCATTAATTTCTATTTCACTCACAGCACTCCATTGTACATCATTACATCCCCCCCCCCGCCATAACTTCACGACCCTCTTTTCTTATACTGACAAACAAGCAAAATAGTGAAAAGTAGAAAATGTTTAGCTTCTGAACAAGCCAAATCCTCACTCAAATATTACATAAAGAAGAGAGTAGGGGTAGGGGAAAAAGAAAGTGGGAGAGACAGACAGAGACAGAGAGAGACACAGAGAGAAAAACAGAGACAGAGACAGGGAGAGAGAGGAAAGAGAGAGAGAGAGAGAGAGAGAGCCTTTTGAACCATAAATACTAATTTTTTCTTCTCACAATGTCTTGTTCAAACTCTAAATCCATAGCAGTAAATTTCAACGAAGCTTTCTAATTCTATAACAAATAAACCTAAGTTTGCTTCCCTGGGTATTTAAGTATTAGAAGTTGATCCAATTCAAAAAGTATTTATTGATTCCCTACTACATGCAAGGTACTCCAGATATAAAGACAAAACCAAAAAAAAATGGTCCCCTTGAGGAGCTTATAGTCTACAAAAGATTGTGAATAGCTGAGCTGATCTCTAAACTGAGCTGATTAGGCAATAGGATGTCCTTCTCCAAATACAAATATCTATACCTCCAATTATATCCATTGCTGGGGAATTCTAAAGCCCTTACATTGGCAAAAAAGGAAATCACAAAATCAAAGGGACCTCAAGCTATCAATTAGTTTATTCCTCTATTTTAGAAATAATTTAGTAAATAATCCATTACAGGTGGCTACCTTTTTTTCTATAAAATCCTCCAGTATCTTATTCCAACATTTTACTGACTTTGGTAAATGAAGTTCTACCTTATACCCAACCAAGCAATTTCTCACTTTAATTGAATTCTTTTCCCCCTACTGCCATCTTTTTTTTCAATTGGACCTGTGATTTCATCATTATAAGGAACCAAGGTGAGGACCTTCCCCAACTAATGCAAATTGGCACTGACTCTGCTAATTAAGAGAATTAGAGAACTGCCTGGGAGACTGAGAGAGGGGAAGTGATGTGTTCAGGGTCAGTGTGGGTTTGAAGCAGGACTTCAACTCAGCTGAGGAAAGTGCTTTGCAAACCTTAAAGCATCACACAAATGTGAGTTATTCTCAGTCAGTCTTCTGTAGACAGAGAGAACACAGAACAACATCCTCCCCATAGAAATGCTTCATGTATTTGGAGATAATAATCAAGTGACTTCATGACCGTCCCTTTCCCAAGTTCCTCTAGCCATACTTGCAAACTCATGCCCCAACTGTTTTCCTCATGAGGCAATAGTGAGACAGGAGAGCTTGTGAAAAGGAAGCTTTCAAGGGGCAGCTAGATGGTGCAGTGGATAGAGCTCCAGTCCTGGAGCGAGAAGGACCTGAGTTCAAATCCGGCCTCAGACACGTAACACTTACTAGCTGTGTGACCCTGGGCAAGTCACTGAGCCCCAATTGCCTCACAAAAAAAAAAATTAAAAAACAATAAAAAGGAAGATTTCAGGTGTTTTTCCCACAATAAATGGAGGTCAGCTGCATGATTATGAAAAGGAAAAAAAATAGGATGTCTGAGCTCTGCTTGATCATGACAGTATGGGGATGGGCCTAGAGGAGAGAAGAGAAGGAGGAGGAAAGGAGGGGTAGGGGAGAGAGAAACAGAGACAAATAGGAGACAGAAAGGCAGATAGATAGAGAGTGACAAAGAGATAAATGCATACATATAAGTGTGTGTAAACAATTTATATATACATATATTTTACATATGTGTATACATACACACAATATTGAAAGGCAATGTGGTATAGAAGATAGAGGCAGGAGCCAGGAAGATGCGAATTCAGGTCCTACTTCTGACACAAACTGGCTCTGTGACCCTGAACAAGTCACTGTCAGTACTCTAGTACACTCTCCAACTCCACATTCAGTACATGGTACAACTGTCCAAGACCATAAATTGCAGAGAAGGCACCACCTGCATTAGAAGAAGGAATTTCCTCACCTGGAGGCTCCCATGTCATTGAAATTACAGGTGCAGGGCCCATCCCTAAGTCTACTATTACAAGTATGTGTCCATATGCACATGCCCATATGTACATACAAAAAAACTTATACATAGAAAAGTATCTATACAGGGTGTCCCAGGGTGTTAGAGCCATTTTAAGCTATTTAAGCCTATATGTGTTCATTGCTAGTAGGGATAACTTTATCCTTTGGACTTTTATCTCCAGTGCTTATCAAAGTGTTTGGAGCATAACAGGCACTTAATAAATGCTTGTTGATTGACTGATTGATGGGTATTCGGCCTTTAAGCTATTCAAGCTTAAAACTGCACCAAGACTTTTGGGACACCTCATAGCAATGTATACATCCATGTATAAAAGAAGACAGTAATGTCTCATAGACATCAATGAAGAAGAGGAATGGTATAAGCCATCAAAAAGTCCAAACAATCTTAAAATCATTTTGATTTTGGCTCAGGAAGGCACTGCAGGACTTGTCAGCACCAAGTTTGCCTCCTTAATTATATTTTACTTGGGATAATATTAAAATTACTTTGCATTCCCGGAAGATACACATAATGATGGTTGAAGGAAGACTCCCACAAGGATACATAGTAGCTCTCAGAAGGCAATTTGGGATCGCAATTTCCCACAGCAAATCCCCAAAGCAGATCATTCACACAAGAGTGTGAATCAAGAGTGTTTAAAATGTCTAATGCTAATCTGAAAATACCTGTTATTTTCCAATCTGTCATACACAGAGATATATGCAAAGGAAACACAGTCCACAAAAGGTTACCTGGGGTGTTCAGACATTTTATTCTTTCACCACAAATATTTGGAGATTCAATGCATTCATCCCTGTCCTGCAAAATAAAATAATCTCATTTTATAAATATAATAATAAATATTTAAAAATCCCATTTTATAAATATGACCAAACATGAATGCTGGATAGAAATACTTTATAATGTTGATTCACTTTTAAAATAAGCTTGTTTTAAAAGAAGTATACAATTTTGTTATTGAATTACAGCAAGATAAAGAAATTTAAAACTGAAACCTATATTCCTTAGTTATGCTTTGTTTACCCATCCAGAAATGGAGCATTTATACAGGGTGTCCCAAAGTCTTAGTGCAGTTTTCTGTTATGTTAAACTTAAGGTTTAAAATTAAAACTTAAAATTCTGTTATTAGAAACTTAAAACTTAAAATTATTTTATATCAGAAATTTATACTTGGAATTTACTCTGGAAATTTATGTCTGGAGTTTATACTTGAAATTTATTCTGGGAATTTATATTTAGAATTTATATCTGGCAATTTCAATTTGTAAAAAGTTTTTTTTTCCAAGCAGGACCTAGAACAAATTGCCAGAAAAGCAACAAATATGGACTTACTAAGGAACTGTATGTCAGCTGTTCAACGACGAGGCTAAGAACCAGGATGACAATATACAAAATGATCATAATGATGTAAAATGAAGACAGCACTAGAATACGTCAGACATCAGAATAAACACAGTGACCAATCTTGGTTTTCAAGAACCAATGATGAGACACATTCCCCTCCTCTTGGTACAAGGGTGATACAGTAAGGGTATGGAATGTTGGATACATGGTCACATACAGTTGCTGTGTTAGTTGGTTTTTCTGTTAGAACAAAAGGTTCTAAGATGAGAAGAGGTACTGGAAAGTTGACTTCAATTGAATTTGAGTAAAATTTCCCAACACCTTACAAAATTCTTGAAAAACATCACTAATTGTAATCTATAAAAGTGTAACATTTTACCTGACAAATCCGGTCAGTATTTGCAGAACATTCAGACATTTGGAAAAAGCCAGCAGGGCAAAGAGTGCATTTTTCACACTGAGAGGGAGTCTTCTGGAAATTGCAAAATTCATCACTTTCACAAAGGCCACAGTCCAGTGAAGTTTCTCCAACATCAATCATTTTTGCATCAACTTCAACCTTATGCACAGAGTATGACTTCTGCAGATGATTTCTGACCTGGTTTTGAAGTCCTTGAAGGTGAGTTTGAAAATAATGCTGGATATCCTCCTGCAAATTCTGGAATGACATTTGTCTCACTGTGTCAAAAAGCATGCTGTACTGGACCTTAATGAGATTCATTTGCTCATACATTTTCTTCTGTTGTTCTAGGATTTCTGTTTGCTGGCTAATCAACATGTTCTGTTGCTCGGTGAGTTTGTGCTGCAAATCAGCAATTACTTTCTGCTGGCTTTTTAGCATCTCAACAAATTTTTCTTGTCCTTTAGCAAGCTGCAGTTGTAGGATAAGTGCATCTTCAGAAGGAACCTCATTTTCTCCTGTAACACAGCCCAAAAAATGACTACATCTCCCATGGTTTTGCTCTTAATTTTCTGTTTAGTATAAATAACATAAAAATGCTAAGTTGCCACAATGCAATGTAATATTGATGCAAAATGCTGATTATTTTAATGATCAGACATCTTCGTTTAGAGCCCTAGAAGTTGGAGGAAAAATCTTATGTATTACATTACAAACAAAATCTTTGTATAGCAACACAAACCCTAGGTTCTCTTCCTTTATTCTGCTGCGCAACCCTGAAATTATTTACTGAAGGATTTATATCCTCAAAACCAGGGCTGGGGAACCTGCGGCCACCTCTAGGTCCTCAGGTGGGGCCCTTTGACTGAATCCACACTTCACAGTGTGAACAGAACAAACAAATGTGAGGATCTAGAGGGCCATATGTAGCCTTGGGGCTGCAGGTTCCCCACCCCTGCTCAAAACCAATCAATATTTTAGAAGTCCAAATAGTAAGCTTTGGCATACAAACCACAGACAAATAACAGCAACAGAAGAAGCAACATGGTATAATGGAAAGAGCCCCAGACAAAGAGCTGAAAGATGTCACCCACATTTGACTATAGCCCTGAGCAAATAAACCATTTAACTGCTCTGAGGCTCACCATCCTTAGCTATAAATTGCAAAGAATAATATTCATGCTTTCTTCACTGGATAAATGTGAGCTTTTATTGACATAATTTTTGTGCATGTCAGGCCCGTGGCTTGATGTTCAGTGCTATATAGTCTGTGGATACTCAATTGATATCAACTAACTTTGGTTAGTTCAGTCGTGACTCCATTTGGGGTTTTCCTGGCAAAGATACTGGAGTGGTTGGCCATTTCCTTCTCCAGCTCATCTTACAGATGAGGACACTGAGGCAAACAGGGTTAAGTGACTTGCCCAGAGTCAGACAGTTACTAAGTGTCTGAGGCTGGATTTGAACTCAGGTCTTCCCGACTCTGGCACTCTATCCACTGGGTCACCTACCTGCCCCAATCAACTGATTTAGTCAGGTTATATGTTATGGAAGCAGCATGGAAGACTACAGAACTGTGGGGCAAAAAGACCTAAGTTCTTCCACCACCCACTAAGCTCTGGGGCTTTGTATCCCTCTTCTCTCCCCTCCCCACCCATTAGAATGTAAGCTCTTTTCGAACAGAAGCTATTCTCATTTTTGTCTCTGTATCCCCAATATCTAGTACGGTGCCTAGCATATAGTAAGTGCTTAAATGCCCATTCAATTGAATCCCCTTTTGGCTAACTGTCTCAGTGGTTTTGTATGAGGTTCCATAGCTGGGCTTTAGTCTTTTTTTCCAGGGGAATGCGCTAAGCCTGTTCAATATACCACAGTTCCCTCCACCACCACCCATACGCCACGTGTGCTCCTCGTTATTCCATTATTCACCTGTGTGCTAGATCATCGATGCTTTGATGTTTATAACAAAAAAAAAGCAAACTAGACACTCAATTGGAGTGAAATTAGCCTTTGTTCTGAAATATTTTGTCTCTGTACCTATAGATCAGTCAGCCAAGGAGTCCTAATCTCCCTCAACAACAAAGCATGAGATCTGCAGCCTGACCACAGAGTTGTCCTGAGTGAAAAAAAAAAAATGAGGTCTGTGGTGGAAATTTCTTTTAAATTTAATTATAATTAAGGACTCCCTTGGTATGAACACTGTTTTCAAAAATAAATACAAATAAGTGAGCATGTTTGCCAGAAGCATTTCTCCAAATCCTTTTATCTTTGCATAGCACCGAAACATTCTGGTCAAATTAATTTTCTGGAACACCCCCTCTTCCTTCCCCCTTAATAAGGAACCTAGGCTCCTTCATTTGAGCAAAACCATTGCAGGTCATGGCAATTACTGCCTGGAACAGATCCCAGTCCATTTTAATTAATCCAGAGGAAAAAGATGCCCAAAGATTGCTCAAATTAATTTTTTCTGGATTTAGAAGCATAATCTAATAATGTCTGTTCACTTTTACTTCCCGAGTTCTATACTCAAATCCAATTAAGTTCTTCCATGCTCCCCAAATAGAATTTTCATGCTGGAAGGATTCTTAAGCATTACTTATTCCAACTCCATCATTCTAGAAATGATGGTGCTGGCAAAGAAAGGTTTAAGGGATTTGCTCAGAGCATTTAGTTATTTAGGGGCTGAACTAGAATTAGAACTCATATCTCCTGGATCAGTCTACTGCTCTCAAACTGCTTTCCCCCATTATTAAAACAAGTTCACTGGTTAAAAATCAGATTGTTGTTGTTCAATTGTGTCCAAGTGAACCCCATATGGAGTTTTCTTGGCAAAGATACTGGAGTGGTTTGCCATTTCTTTCTCCAGTGGATTAAGGCAAACAGAGGTTAAGTGATTTGCTTGCCCACCTCAACTCTGTGTTAATAATAGCTAGCATTTATATAGCACCTACTATGTGCCAGGCACTGGGTTAAGGGCTTCATTTGAGGAGCTATCACCCCCACTTTACAGTGGCAAAAAGAGGTTAAGTGATTCGTCCAAGGTCACACAGCTAGTGTCTGAGGTCATATTTGAACTCAGGTCCTCTTAGCTTCAGGCACAGCACTAGATCCACCGAGCCACCTGACTGCCTCCAAAAATAGGTTTAAAAACGAAAATAACGTTAAATGGTAATTCTGGGTTCTAGTCCCATTCCCTTAGTTGGCTTGAGACAGCAGGTCTTAAACTGTAAAACAGGTTATAACTTTTTCATGTTTCTCAATAGAGTGTTCTACAATTTATACTAAAAAATATACCAGAAATTGGAAGCCTAGAACATACATGTTCATAGGTTATATAAAAAAATTAATATTTGAAAGAGGTTGCACATAATTGAACATAACAAAAATTAAGACAGAAGGCAGTAGTAACCAAAAACTATTAAAAATAATAATATAATTTAGGGGCAGCTAGATGGTGCAGTGGATAGAGCACCCTAGCTGAAGTAAGGAGTACCTGAGTTCAAATCTGGCCTCAGACCAAACACTTGACACTTACTAGCTGTATGACCCTGGGCAAGTCACTTAACCCCAACTGCCTAAAAAAAGAATAATAATAATATAATTTTACATAGCACTTTACTTACATTATCTTATCTAATGCTTAAAGCAACCCTGTGAGGTAAGTTACACTAATATTCTTCCCATCTTACAAATGAGAAAACTAGGATTCAGAAAGGTTAATGATTTGCTCATGGCACCCACCTATTGAGCAGCTTGGTGGCACAGTGGATAGAGAGCCGGGCCTGGAGTCAGAAATTCTGGGTTCAACTCCAATCTCAGACACTAGCTGTGTGATATCGGACAAATCACTTCATCTCCTTTTGCCACCGTTTCCTCAACTGTAAAATGGGGGTAACTCCTCAAAGGAGATGATATTTATAAAGCACTTAACACGGTGCCTGGCATAGTAGGTGCTACATGAATTATTACCACGTAGTTGAGGCTGCAGATTTTTTGGGGGGGGGGGCCCGATCTGTAATTTCATCTGTGCAGTGAAGTCCCAGTGAAAGGCCTCTTTCAACCAAAGCAGATAGGCGATGTATATTCGGCAACACATATTCTTACGAAAATTGTCTAGAGCATTGAAAGATTAATTAACTTGCCCAACGTCACACAGCTACCTGAATCCCTGTCTTCCCGACTCTGAAGTAGCTTTCTCTCCACATCACCATTTTATGCCTCAGGGAGCACAGATTAGGGGTTCTATATTGTGATTCTGGTTTTACAGAAGGGATAACTGAGCCCTTTTAAGAATGTAAGTGACGTCTCCGGGGTCAGACGAAGAGAAGGGCAGGTAATTCCACCAGGACGGCGGTCTCCCTTTCCCCCCCAACCCACCTGGCCTGATGTCGCAGGTAAGCTGCACGCCAAGGCCTGCGCCCCCCAGCTCAGGGGCAGGGTGGGCCAGCTCTGGGGTCACCTCCCCGATGAACTGAGCGGCTCGCTCGGTGACCCGGACCAGGGTGGGCTCTCCTGGCCCCGGCCCTGGCCTGGCCCCCGTGCAGCCTTCGCCCTGCTGCTGGAGGGCAGGGGCCCGGCCTCCGGCTCGGTGCTTCTGGCGCGCCAGCCTCAACGGGGGCAGCCGGCACTCGAGGCCCTTGCAGTCCCGGGAGCCAGGAGCCGTGGCGTTGGGAGCCCCGACGGCGGCGGCACAGTCGGCTCCCGGGACGCACGGGGCCGTCAGCTCCAGCGCGCCCCTGGCGGCGAATCGCTCCAGCGCCTGCGGCTTGGGGTCTGCGGCGACCCGGGGCTGGACCGAGGAAGCAGAAGAGGAGCCCCGGGCCGGGGCCGGCTGCAGCGGCTGCTTGACCTGGGCTTGACCGCGGCCTGCCGAGGCGCCGTGCAGGAAGGAGCTCGACGGCCGGCCGGCTCTCCCCGGGCAGCGGGCTCCCCCCGGGTGCAGGCACGGGGCTTTGGGCTGCGGAGGCTCGGGGTCCCCCCCGCCGCCGTCGCACGCAGGACCCAGGCACAGGTCCGCGCCGCCCCCTCCTAGCAACAGAAAGCACAGGCCCAGGTAGCCGTAGCAGCCCCCGCCAGCGCCGGCCCTGGGCCAGCCCCGCCGCGCCTCCCGCATGGTGGGCACCTGGAAGAGCAAACAGAGAGAGGACGGACGGATCAATGGCCCGAGAGCCCGCGGGCCGCGCGCCGTCTGTAGATAGGCTTCCCCAACACTCACCCAGAGCCCCCTTCCAGCTGTTGGCCTCGCCTTAAGGAAGGACCAAGGTTTTGCAAAGAAAGTCTTCAAAACGGTTCTGGCCCCCAATGCTGTCCGCCCAGTTATTCAAGGAACTGGCTAGTAGCTGGGCGCGAGGCACCGGGCCGAAGAAATCCCAGGGCAGTTGTGAGCCCCTTGCAACATCTGGAGATGTTGCCCAACTCCACTACCCAGGCCAGGGCGGCGTTCCCTCCAGCGGCATCTCTTTGCCCCCATGCTCACCCCAAACCTAGGAACTTCTGGTGGCCGATACAAACTTCATTCATCCCTCCATCACCTCCAAAAAGCTTTGTTTGCATATTCGTTAACTTGTTTTTTTACCTGAAGAAAGGAGCAGAGGGAACAGCTGGGAAAGGTTCTCTTAGAAATTGAGAGTCTGCAGGGTCCAGACAGTGATATGGATGGGAGAGTCAAGTTTCCCCTTGCAGCAGCCTCGGTGACCGATCTGCTGGGAAATGCTGGCAGGGGGATGTGTAACATGTGTAACATTCCTAAGACTTCTTTAGCATCAGATTTCCCAAGCACCTCCCTTTAACCCTATAAATCCCAAGCCCACATGTAAGGTTTGGAAGGCACCAGAAAGAAACTCGCTCAATCCCATGAGGAACTGCGAACCATCGACCTTTTTAAAACAAACTTGCTGCTGAGCATATTCCCAAAACAAACCCTGAAACAGCTCCAAATGAGACTTCAGCTTTCCTTTAGAGGACTGGTCAGGTTGAAAGACATGTAGCAGACCTAAAGCGGAAACGACTTCTTCAGTTTTCTTATATATTATAGTAGTTGTATCTCCACTTTTGAATCCTGTTGCTTTCCAGGTAATAACCCTCGACCCCTTGCAAAATAAATATTTTTTAATATATGACTGAATGAATCAATATAATTAATGATCTATTAGAAGACCTATGTCAAGTATATTTTCAAAAACTTCAGAGAACTGGTTTTTTTATATCATTTAAAACATCTCATGTTTCATGAAAATGAGATAGGTAGAAAGGAAAATATTTTCAATACAATGCAATAAAATGGGTACTCTGGTAATGATTTTTCTTAGCTTCCTTAATAAGGAAAGATTCAAACTTTTATGAGTACATCAATCTTTTTGCAAGTTTTCACAGAAAAAAATCAATGAAGTCTATTAAACAATTGCACTGTCCATGATCTCTGGGTTAATTGGCATCTTTCTTTGAAACTTCAGGACATCAGGAAGAAATGTGGAAACCAAGATTTTTTTCCCCATGTTTTTCTCTTATTGGTGTGCATAATTATTAATGTATTACAAACAAATTCCAAAATTTTAAGTATGACAATTACCGCCTCACTTCATGAAAGACCTACAAAAATATCTAAACATAAATCAAAGATCTAACAGAATTTCTCAAAACACAATCTGTAATTAAAGAAATTTGCCATTTCTTGAGTTAGATTATGTCTCTTAACATGTAACAGCTACATGCAGTAAATTCCGATAGGAGACAGCCTAGCCCCCAATGTTGATATTCCCCAAGGAGTTTCACTATGATGAAGAAAAAAGACAATGAAAAATTATAATTAATATTTTCCTTGAATAGTCACATACAAATATAAACATAACTCATGATTCTATGACTTTGAAAAATCAACAAGTTTTTTGGATTCTACGGTACAACAGAAGAGCAATGGATTTGAATGGAATTACCTGGGTTCAATTTCCAGCTCTGCCACTCACTACCTATGTGCCTAGTAAATCTTGCAATCTCTCTGGGCCCCAGTTTACTCAAGTATAAAGTGAGAGAGTTAGACTAACTGGTAGTCTCTAAGATCCCTTCCAGCTCAAAATTGGTGATTAAATAATGAATATCATAACATTTCTTAACACAAATTCACTTTTCTACAATGCCATCTAACTTTAAACTATTTTCACCACCTAAATCCTGATAATTTATAGGATTTCACCCAGACCACTGACCAGTAAAACCTGGGTGTGTAAAAGAATACTTACCAGAAGGTAGAATAACATTTAGGGCATGGTGGGGGTAACAGAACTGTAATTTATAACAGTGGCCTCTGAAAGAATAAACATGCTTTCCAAAGCATATCATTTACTTTCTAACTACTACAGAGTAATGTAAAGAACAGGGCAGTCTAACTTCATCGTTTCGTTTTGTTTTTTTTTAAGTTGGAAATTCAGCATGTTCCGTTTCCTGGAATGAGCTACACCTCACCCATATCCCCCAGTCAAGTATAGCCATCTTGAAAGAAGGACGTAGAGCTCAGAGACCTTTGACATCCTTAAGCCCAATCCTCTCATCTTATAGATGATAATGTTGGTACTTAAAGTAACTCACCCCAAAGTCAGTAAGTGGCAGACCTAGGAATCAAACTCAGGTCCTATGATTCTTTTTCCAGCATTATTTCTACTGCCATATTACCTCCAAAATCCTAACTAAGGAATCACTTTGGTAACACTTCCATCCATAGTTTCAGTGATTTTCAAGAGTCCTCTAGTACCAAAGAATAACCCCTTAGTAAAGAGACAAAAAAAAAAGACTTAGAAGAACCTTGTTATTCCATTCTTTATTTAGGAAAAGCTTCTATTAGATTCAACCAAATTTTTGGCTAAGTAAAGCATGCAGAATTAGGCCAACAGGAAATTGTCCCATAGTGTACCATTTAAGCAATCTTTGGTCATCCATTGTAACAAAAGAAGGAAAAAATATTATTGAAGTACATAGAAATAATTTTTTAATGTTTCCACCACCTCCTCAGAGTGGACTGATGGCAAATATTAAAATTGGTGGTCTGGATTTTTACTATCAGGAAATCTTTTTTTTATTTTTCGAAACTTGGATTTTCTAGAAATGTATGCTTTTTTTCCCCTAAACCCTCAAATTTATTTCTCTGGTTTATTAAGTTTCCACAATTTTTGTTCTATTCTCTAACTTGACTAGTAAATACATTCATTGTTTGTCAGAGAACTAGCCTTGGATAAGCACCTTCATGGACTCCACAGGCAAGGATCCCTAAACACTGAATTAAGTCCCAATACATCCTGCATCAATAACATAAAAGAGTTGAAACACTCTCCCTTTGAGAAGACTTCATTGATTAGAATCATAGTATATAGGAACTAGAAGACATCATCTATCACAATATTCTTCTGTACTAGGGCAAGGGCAGAGTCAGAACCATCATGTACTATGGGAATAGATTCCATTTTACCAATTGAAGCCTTCTTGGTTTGACAGATAGGAATATGAGGGCAAGAAGGATGTTACAGAGATAGAAAGTCCAAGTGGAAGGCCAATCAGTAACAGTCACAATGTATATGGAACAGTAGGATCATATACAGAAAGTAATCTTTAGAGTGGAAGCAGTATCAAAACAAAATCTGAGGTGGGATGCAAGAAGCAAGGCTGATGGGATTGAGGCACAAGTGGTTGTTACATCTGACAAAAAAAATTCTCTAAATTGGAAAGCTCAACATTCTGCAGCTGTGTGGGTATGGGGGTGTTGCTGCGTTACCACCTCTATCCACTAGCTTCCTCTCACTTTGCCTCAGCTAGACAGCTGGACAGCTCCTCCCCCCAACCCCCACATTGCTCTTCATAACCATCTGCCTCTAAATACAGTCTCAGTTACAGATGAGGCCCACTGGGGTTTAGTAACTTAGCCAAATGTCACATAGCTAATAAATGGATGATTGGGTGCTATATAAGGCTTCTGATATACCAGGATTTGTTTGTTTGGGGTTTTTTTACACTATGCCACACTGCCTCTGAGTTTAAATAAATCCATAAGACCACTTTACAAAGTACAGGCAATATGTTACATCAGTGCTGATAATAAAGTGCATGTGCTAGTTAATTCATTGATTTCCCTCAATTAGTTTCACTTTAACATTTACTACATTTGCCCTAGTCCAGAGGTGGGGAACCTGAAGCCTCCAACATATGTAGCCCTCTAGGTCCTCAAGTGCCCTTTGGCTGAATCCAAACTTCACTTAATAAAAGGATTTGTTCTGTGAAGTTTGGATTCAGTCAAAGGGCACTTGAGGACCTAGAGAGCTACATAATGGCCTCGAGGCCACAAGTTCCCTACCCCTGCCTAGTCCTTAGTGACATTAGAGGCATTGCTTAGAGGGCATTCACATACCAATGAAATCACCAATCCTTAATTATTGGAAATACTAATAATAATAATAATAATAATATAACACTTTAAGATTTACCGAGCACTTAACATAAATTCTCTCATTTCTGAGGCAAGTGATATTATTATCTTCATTTTTTAGATAAGGAAACTGAGGCAAAAGTCAGTTAAGGGACAGTCACACTGGTACCTTGTGAGATTCAAACTCAGGTCCTCCTAACTGCTTGTCTAGCACTCAACCTACTATACCAGACTGCCTTTCTGCTACTCACTCATGCTTATCTACTACAATCATCCTGTCTGTCTCTCATGTAAGAGAGGATTCTTATTATATTTTAGATACCTTTACCTACCTGCTAATAAACAGCAAAATGGCCAGAGCTAGAAGGCTAGCAGGAATGTAAAGGAGAGAAAGAAAATGTTAATATCTACAAATTGGATAACAACTCTCATATAAAGGCAAAATTAATTAGCTCCATAACAAAAATTGAATACACAGGCTCTGCTAAGTTTAATTAAGTTGCAAATAATAATTCTTATCTTCAAGCAAAAAGAAACAAAAACTTTCCTCCAAACATGAAAAATAAAAATGATAAATAATTAACTGATTCAGAGTCTCAGTCTTTACATTTTATAAGAGGCACAAAGTACAAACTGATATTTAAGTTTTTTGCTTAGACTATTTTAAACCTATTTTGCTTAAAACTTTGATCAAAACAGGCAAGTTTATTTTAAAATTAACTATGCCTCCTGTTGAGAAAGGATATAAGAGAATGCCTAAAAGAAGATGAGGTGTGCACCATTATTGGAAATGTTACCAAGGAATGTACAATTAGATTTTATTGCTGACAAAGCAACACAGTCATTGCAAATTCTTCAGCAAATTTTTCCCTCAAAAGAATAGGCAGAGGAAAAGTAGGGTAAGCTAGAGAAAGAAATGAAAGAAATGGCAATTCACACACAAAAAAAAGCCTCATTTTTAATTAAAATTTGTGATAAAAGATAAATTATAAATCAATGTTTTACAGGTGAGTCTTCACATTATTCTTATCCAGAGAGTTGCCTTTCTGTTTTCCAAAGAAAATCAATTAAATTATACCTACTGAATATTTTGATGATTTAGAGATTTCAGTTTAGATAAAAATAATGCATATCAGAAAGCTAGAACAAAATGCTTAGGAGGGAGAAAGCCACTCTGTCCTTTAAAATCACCTTTGTTTGCCTACACTAGAAATAACAAATTAGGGGGCCAAGACCACTAATCAAAGATATCCTGAATACTGCATTTACAACAGCAACAAATATTTAAATCAAAGCATATCTTTTGAGAGGGAGTCTATTAAGCAAAGTCCTTAACTGCAAAACCAAATATAGTAAAACTATACTTTGAGATTTTATAGTACAATCATAAACAATAAACAAAATTAAGAGAGGTGCCTAGAATATAAGCTGCATAGCAAACAAAATGGGGAGGAGGAGGTTCCAAAGGGGAAGAGCCTTTGGAAAAAGAAAGCAAAAATAATTAGAGATGTACAAAAGCAAACTAACTTGACCATGGAACTATCAAGAGATTCCAGACAGATTGTTCAGTCCTTGAACAACAGC
Organism: Vombatus ursinus; assembly: GCF_900497805.2. NCBI lineage: Eukaryota > Metazoa > Chordata > Mammalia > Diprotodontia > Vombatidae > Vombatus > Vombatus ursinus. Next base: position 14,903,117 of record NW_020954639.1, on the reverse strand, counting down.
GCATTGCTCTAGTAAAATATTAAAAAACACTTTAAAAGCATTCAAGTCTTTGCAATAAGTGAGACTCACGTCTTCTAGTTACAGACTCCCACTGTAGTCTCTCCAAAATAATGGCACTTTCTTTTGTTTCTCAAAATAGCTTCAACCAATATACCCAAGTCTAATTTTTACTGAGATGGTCAATGCTCAGATAGCTAAGAGGATTTTTATTTCCCAGCTTTTCAGTGCTTCTGCATTGATTTAACAGAGACTCAATGCTAAAGATAACCTAAAATGAATTCATCCATCTTCTCCTATCTACACCTGCTACCCTCTCTGATGTTTCTGCTTCTATCATTGATATCATTGAGATCTCTCCAACATCCTCTGATGCCAGAGGCTTGAAATCTTGAAGTCATCTTTGACCACCATGTTTCCTTCACACCACACTTTTGATCACTTACCAAGTCTTAGAAGTAACCTTTTCCTCTCTACTTTTATAGCCACCACCTTGGTGAGACATTGTGAAATGGTAGAAAGGATACTGGCCTGGGTATTATTCCAACCTCTTTCATTTATTAGATAACAGTAAATTGGAAAAGACTCTCCTCTCAACCACCTTCTGATGAAGGTATATACTTATATGTGTGCTGTAACACTGCCAGAAGTGAAACTGCTGGGGACTCCTTGAACTGAGAAAAGGACCCCCATGCCCAGGAGGTGCCCACCCCTCAACCTTATGTACTCCCTATATGCACACCTCAGCACTTTCGCTCTTTGAGGTTGATCCCACTCTCCTCAAGGACTGTGCATATAGTATGAAGAATGTACCCCCTCCCCAATCTGAGGATTATTTTTGTAACTTCTATGCATGCTATACCTTCTCAGTAAACATCCCTTTGCAAAAGCTAATTGAAATTAAGCTAATAGACTTTTATCAGAGGCTAACTCATTTTTTGTCTATTTTTGTGCTTGTACTGACTTATAAAGAATAGGACTCACACATAGTAGTTAATTGATAATTGGGGAGCGCATTGGATGGGAGCACAGGAGGGCTAAGCAACGACCCCTCATGGTTATCCTTAAAAACCAAAGTAGTCAACCATTTTCTGGGGATGCCTACCATTGTGAGTTGAGATTGGGAGAGTGAGCCCTTAGAGAGGGCTACATAGTACATAACCCAGGAAGATCCTGTATAACCCAGCTAGAAAAGATATTCAATAGGGCAGTGCCTCTCAAAAGGTGTGAGATTTGCTAGGTGTGCCATGAAACTCCCCATATCCCAAGACTTCCCTACTCCTCAGCACCTGTGCCTAGCGGCAGTTTGCTGCCTGTTCTTCTGGTTTGTTCTCTCAAAGGTCAGAATAGCAGCTTTTTCTTGCAAGCACAACACTGATGTCTCCAACATGAGTCCTGAGGAAGTAACGAAAGAAGATGAGGAGGTTGGGGAGGAAAACGGATGGTGAGGAATCTCTAGGCCTGGTAATAAGTCTGGAAACCCATCTGTTGGGGAATCCTTCTTTGGTGCCAACTTAGGCTTTTAGTGTTCAGAGATTTCTCACAGCAAAAAATATAATGCAGGGAGAAGGGAAAAAAAAGTTGAGAAGCATAGCAACAGGGGCTAACCAGTTTCATAAATAACAGTAAATATTCTTTCCATTTACAGATAACCCTTTGAGATGATCTAGTCTATTTCTGTGACTTAAGAGAGGAAGAAATTGAGACCCAGGGAGTAAAAGCAGTGACTTACTAGAGCTCTCCCCCAAACCCCTCCAAATACCTGTAAAAAATGGTTCTAAACAAATTCTAAAGCAGTAGAACCCACAAAAAGACAGAGTGAAACAAATTTCCAGCCCAAGACAACCTGGATGGCTGATTAGAAAGGTATATCATGCCAGGCTGGGAGAGGAGCACAGTTCTGTGTGGGTGCGCAGGCCTCAATGAACCTGAAGGAAGCCTCAGAGGACTGAATCACATGCAGTTGCGGTGGTTTCCAGACTTGTCAACCCATGAACACCAAAGATAACTTAGAAGATCAGTAGGAAAAGTCTGTGTCTGTGGTGAGAGGGAAACAGGGTCCGAGCCCCAGTCCCCAAGTGCAGTGCGGGGTGGCAGCTGCCTCCAGAGCTTCCAGCCCACAGACTGAGGGGGAATCAGGTCGCTGATCAGAGGGGGATTGCAGGGATCTCTTTGCTGCTGCAGGATTCTCTTGCTTTGCCTGTGCTTGGATCTGGGTCACAGTTCTTGTAGTGGCTGTGGAGAGAGAATCCTCCTCACAGTTCTAAGACAGAAAAGAGTGCTTGCGGTCACTCATAGACCAGAGCCAGGTCAGGAAAGGAGTAATTACCTCACCCTTGATCATAGCACCTTGGAAGAAATGAAAATTTACAAATCTCTAGAAGTATCTCTGAAAACAGCTGCACAAAACCCCTGAAGCTTGGGACAATCCATTCTCCACACTGGAAGTAGACCCCTACCTTAACAAAGAGTTTATAACTCAAGTAATTGGCTGAGATCATGAGCAAGCAGCACGAAAAGAGTCAGATCATAGAATCTTACTCTGGTGACAAAGATCAAAATATATAACTAGAAGAAGACAACAAAATCAAAGCTCCTACATCCAAAGCCTCCAAGAAAAATACGAATTGGCCTCAGGCCATGGAAGAGCTCAAAAAGGATTTTGAGAAGCAAGTAAGAGAAGTAGAGGAAAAACTGAGAGTGATGCAAGAAAATCATGAAAAACAAGTCAACAGCTTGCTAAAGGATATCCAAAAAAATACTGAAGAAAATAACACGTTAAAAAATAGCCTAACCCAAATGGCAAAAGAGGTCCAAAAAGCCAATGAGGAGAAGAATGCCCTAAAAAGCAAAATTGGCCAAATGGAAAAGGAAGTCCAAAAGCTTACTGAAGAAAATACGTCCTTAAAAATTAGAATGGAGCAATTGGAAGTTAGTGACTTTGTGAGAAACCAAGGCACTGTAACACTAATCAAAAGGAATGAAAAAAATAGAAGAGAATGTGAAATATCTCATTGCAAAAACAACTGACCTGGAAAATAGATCCAGGAGAGAGAACTTAAAAATTATTGGACTATCTGAAAGCCATGATCAAAAAAAGAGCCTAGACATCATCTTTCAAAAAATTATCAAGGAAAACTGCCCTGATATTTTAGAACCAGGGGGCAAAATAGAAATGGAAAGAATCCATCAATCACCTCCTGAAAGAGATCCTCAAAGGAAAACTAGGAATATTGTAGCCAAATTCCAGAGTTCCCAGGTCAAGGAGAAAATATTGCAAGCAGACATAAAGAAACAATTCAAGTATTGTGGAAACACAATCAGGATAACACAAGATTTAGCAGCTTCTATATTAAGGGACTGCAGGGCTTGGAATATAATATTCTGGAGGGCAAAGAAGACAGGATTACAACTAAGAATCACCTACCCAGCAAAACTGATCATAATCCTTCAGGGGAAAAACTGGACATTCAGTGAAATAGAGGACTTTCAAGCACTTTTGATTAAAAGACCAGAGCTGAATAGAAATTTTGACTTTCAGATACAAGACTCAAGAGAAACATGAAGAGGTAAACAGGAAAGAGAAATCATAAGAGACTTATTAAGGTTGAACTGTTTACATTCTGCATGGAAAGATGTTATTTGTAACTCATGAGTCCTTTGTCTGTATTAGGGTAGTTGGAGAGAGAAAAAATTATATGTATGTATAGATAGAAGATAGGTAGATAGATAGATAGACAGATAGATAGATAGATAGATAGATAGATAGATAGATAGATAGATAGATAGATAGATAGATAGAT